>NC_086183.1:29297500-29611250 GCF_023053635.1 Elgaria multicarinata webbii | reverse complement strand
GCGATATGGTTACCGCGAGATCTCCCCCTCTGTCTACACGCAGTGCATGATGTCCTAGGAGGAAGAGGACATCGCGCCTGCCATTTCTTTTCTTAAAGGAGACGGAGTGCACGAGCGCTCAAGCGAAAAACTAACTTTTTTAAAAAAAATCCCCACTCCTCCCACTCCACCCCCAATGGCACAGGGCTCCTGAGGAACTCTGTGCCCCGTGCCTGCCTCCCGGATTCTTGCGAGGAGCCAGGACAAACCGCAACACCCAGCCACACGTTCCGCGGTCTTGGGATCATCCTGAGACCGGGGAAAAACTGCAAAAAAAGGGTAGCGTGATCTCCCGGAGAAAGGGAGGGATCATCCCTCCCTGCTCCTAGGATCCCCTGTGCATCATGTGGATGCACAGGGGTGATCCCCGGGATATCGCCCCGTCTAGACAGGCCCTCACACTAAGGTAAACAAAACGGCGAAGCTGCATGTTACCTATTTAATGTAGCATGAGGTTTACATAGGAGAACCTTAAAAATGTCAGCCTACACCTGTAGCCTCACTCGCTTCTGCTGCATGAATCAGACCAGGTCCCAGAGGGGTCACACGGATGACCCCACATCGGAAATTCCCTCTCTGCTCTCAGTTTTGTTTCTTGGCTACTGCTATCCCTTGGTCAGGTTCTTTCAGTTCCCCATCCTGGGGAGATGTGACATTTCATGTGACTGGGATAGGGAGGGGGGGACAGAGGGGGGTGGCGGATGTCCGACGGAAGCAGAAGCTGGACAGGAAATCGCTCCTAAAAATAAAAAAAGAGTTCCCTTCTACGGCAGAGGTGGAAATGGCAGTGGGAGAGTGACAGTTCTTTCTCCAAAACAGCTGAGCTCCAAGGTCCCCAGACTGCCTGCTTTTCATACTTCTCCCTGTGCTGTCAGCCACCGTTTTTACCTGGATGGTGCAGAGCTCCAGAGCATAGGCCCCGCTGGGCCCTGGCTCCCACGCCACCTCCAGGCTGCGGTCAGTGTGATGCACAAGGAACAAGGCCCGTGGCCGTCCAGGTACCACTAGGGGAAGGCAGAAGAGAGCAGGTGTAAGCTAAAGCGCAGTTCCAATCTTCTGGAAAATCATAAGGATGGTGTTCCACAGGACAGTCCTTAGGCGTGTTTTCTTGGATCTAGGTCCCACTCTATTGAATGGGGCTTACTCCCAGGGCCGGCGCTATCATAGAGGCCACTCAGGCGGCCGCCTAGAACGCCAAGGTAAGGGGGGCGCCAAACGCCGCACCCGGAAGCTGCCCTCCCACAGCGGCTCTGAGAGGGCAGCTTCCGGGCGTGCCATTCCGAAGCCGCCCGCCCGCCCCAGTGTCCTGGCTTGGCTTTGGCTGGGCGCCCACCCAGCCAAAGCAAAGCCATACCCACCCACCCCTCCAGTGTCCTGGCTTCACTTCAGTTGGGTGAGCACCCAGCTGAAGCAAAGCCAGGATGCTGGGGTGGGCGGGTGGCTTTGGAACGGCACGCCCGGAAGTCGCTCTCCCAGAGCAGGTTCCGGCCGGGCGCGCCGTTCTGAAGCCACCCCACCCACCCCAGTGTCTTGGCTTTGCTTCAGCTGGGCGGGTGAGATGGCGCCCCACGCCCAGGTACACTGGAGTGGGGGTGGGGGTGGGTGGATGAAAGCAGCTCACCTGCCTAGGGCGCAAAATAGTCTGGCACCAGCCCTGCTTACTCCTAGATACGTGTGCGTTTAGGATGCAGCCGTAGGTTCTTCCCGGCGGGCTTGTTCATCACCACAGTCACGATCCATAAGAAGCCCAGAATAATTAGAGGATTGCTCGCACGTGCGCACCCAACACACATTCAGATCATGTTCCTAAATATAGGGCAAGAAATCCCTGCCTATGGACAGCTATCATCTCAAGGAGAAGCCTTTAATCTTATTCTTCTCCTGACATGTTAGTTTTCTACTTGCAGGGAGATTTTGCCATGGAGAAGCATGCAGGCGTGCAATCCTGAAGTTTCCTGTGATTCTTCTGCATGTACAAAGCAGCTAATACTTGGGGGCCAAGCTATTTTTTATCTTGAATTACTACATTTATATCCTGCCTTTTTTCCTCTTGCAAGGTACCCAAGGCAGTTTAGTCCTGTCCTCTGCATTTTTATCCTCCCAGCCCTGAAAGGTAGGAAAGTCTGAGTCAGTGACTGGCCTCAAAGTCATTCAGTGGGCTTCATGTCCCAGTCCAACACTCCAACCGCTGTACCACACTGTCTCTCTGTGCTTTTTGACTTTAACAGTACAGGGAGGGGGGATTTAACCCTCTCCTATTCGAAATCCCTCCTCAGGGCTGCAGCAGGAGAGGAAATGGTTACATTCCCCCTTCCACACCTACTCTCTGCTCCTTAATCATCAGCTCCTCCCAGAGCTGATGGAATCTGCATTTCTAAAAACCTGCACCTTAAATGCAAAGATGCATCTAAAGTCAAGATCAGTGCAGAGTTTGGACCCCAGGATACCCAAAGCCTGACCTCACCACCACCTCTTCCAGCAGGCCTATCCAGTGCAATTGTAAGATGTTTTAGAATGTTTTTAGGATGTTTTTAACAATGTATATTATGTTTTAATTCAGTTTTATGTATTTTATATTTACTGTTGTTCCCTGCCTCGATCAGAATGGAGAGGCGGGTAAGAAATTTTTTATTATTATTATTATTATTATTATTATTATTATTATTATTATTTCTCACCTGTCACAGCTGCAGTTCGAGATGTGCTCACACCTTTAGCATTGTGGGCTTCACATGAGAACGAGGCGCTGTGGTTCAGACCTGAGAGACAAAAGCAGGCATAAGTGAACTTGAGGAATCATCCATTATCAATAGTAACCTTATTTTAAATCGCACCGATTCTTGGTATTTCTACTGCGGTCTTAGGCTCAATGTGATTTGACGCTCCTTGGAGTAAAATGAACCTTCACCATATCCCAGTAGGGACACTTATGTTCTCAGTTTACAGATAGGTTTACACAATTATTTGTTTCTACCCTAGGTCACCCCATGAATTCAGGGTTGAGTGGGGACTTAAATCTCTTTCCTGATTCCAAGTCTAACCCTATACACTACTGGGCTGTACTCAGTCAGTATTCACTTTGCTTCACAAATTATTAAGACCCCCCTGCAAAGCTGGTAACCTTTCCGTTTTAGAGAAAGGAGATCGAGAACCAGAGATTTCATAGGTAATCAGAAGCACTCACATTCTGGCAGAAAGGGTGAGTAAGGTCCCAGGGCCTTAATGAAACACTCAGTCCCCACCAATTTTAGTCATGGTCGCCATAAAGCAGCCTTCCTCAACCTGGGGCGCTCCAGATGTGTTGGACTACAACTCCCAGAATGCCCCAGCTGGGGCATTCTGGGAGATGCAGTCCAACACATCTGGAGCGCCCCAGGTTGAGGAAGGCTGCCATAAAACCTTCCAAAAACAGTAACTAAGGGGACAGTGACAGAATTTAGGGAGGCACGATCACACACACACACACACACTTTCCCTGTAATTTGAGACCTGGAATAAACCCAGATCTCCTACGCCCACGCTAACACGCTACACTGGAGACTTCTCAAGAGTAACCTACAGCAGCCTTCTCACACACATACACATACTTTGTCCTGTTTCAAATTAAAAACAGAGAAACATCAGGCAAACAGCACTGGGGGGGGGGGGCAATCCCAGGATGTTCTCACAGCATGCCAGAAACCCCTAGGCAAAGCTCTGCATACCTTTGCGAACAGTTTCCACACACAAGGCAAATATATAACATAAACATCATTACTTAATTCTTTTCCCATCTTGACCGTGCGAATAAAAGCTCTCACGTTACGTTAAAATTTACCACCACTGTTCTACTGAGTGTAACTGGTTTAGCAGTTATTATTTCTTTCCCCAGACTGTCCTACGAGAGGGGCTGGGGTGGGGGGGTCTCTAACAGCACCTTCATAACACCATCACCATTATTATGTACACTTGTATCCACCCTTTCTCCCAAATAGAGAGCGACTGGCCCAGATCACCCAGTGAACAAGTGAGGATTTGAACCTAGAACTCTCTGCTCACCATCCAACATAGCTGCAATTGACCGATTCATTCATTCGTAAAAGACTTATATACCACTCTTCAGCAAAGCTTCCAAGGGCAGTTTACAAAGGAGAGTATAAAATACATAGGCTTCACGCATATTTAATATGATTCAAGACAGGCCAATAAATTAATAACATATATAAAAAGATCTTCACACAACACATCATAGATGTACAGAATTTGCTGCCACAGGATCTGGTGACAGCCACTAGCTTACAGAGCTTTAAAAGGGGATTAGGAGAATTCATGGATGAGGAAAGGTGTATTAGCAGCGGCTAAACATAGTGGATATCACCCAGTTCAAGGGCAGTCTACCTGTGAATATAAGGCATTTGGTGGGAAGGAGCAGTGAAAGGCTATTCCCTCTCCTGATTTGTGGGTTTCCTGGAGGCATCTGATTGCCTACGATGGGATGGCAGGATGCAACCTCTCCCCTAAACATACATATCTTAAAAAACACAAATGCAGAGCAAAGATCACTGCTTGCCCTGAATCCAAGGCCAGCCCCAGCATCTGGCATCCCTAGGATGGCTGCCAGGACCCCCGGCATCCTGGCAGGCCCCACATTTAATTTCCCCTTCCACCTATCCACATTTAATTTCCCCCAGCCCAGCGGTCTGAACAGCACCACATGGCCGAGTTGAGCTGCCATTTTAATTTCTCACAGTGCCTTTTATATGTAGCGATGCCCTGGGGAATTAAAATGGTGGCCTTCAGCCAGCCAGCCAGCCAGCCACCCAACACCGCTGCTACCTAGGCCTGCTAGGGGTCATTCACCACCACCAGGACACACTTTGCTTAAGCTCCCCTCAATGCAGGAGCTGGCCCTGGCTGAGCCCCAGTCCTCCAAAGTCAGCAGACCCTACATGACGAACCGAAGGGCTCCAGCTGCAGAAAGACTACATCCCTTGATCTCCATTAGGAACCTCGGAAGTCGACTTATTCCAAGTCTCTCCATTGATCCATCTAGTGTTGGCAACACTGACTATTTTATTACTTTATTTATTGCATTTCTATACCGCCCAATAGCCGAAGCTCTGTGGGCGGTTCACAAAAATTAAAAACCATGAAATACAATTCAAAGTATAAAACAAACAACGGTATAAAAACACAGTATAAAAGCACAACCAGGATAAAACCAGGCAGCAATGCAGAGATTAATACAGATTTTAAACAGCAAAGTTTTAAAACTACGATGGTAAACTGTTAAAATACCGGGAAGATAAAAAGGTCTTCACCTGGCACAGGAAGAAGTACAATGTAGGTGCCAGGTGAACCTCTCTAGGGAGCTCGTTCCACAGCCAGGGTGCCACAGCAGAGAAGGCCCTCCCCTCCTGATAGCCACCTGCCTCATTTCCTTTGGCAGGGGTTCACAGAGAAGGACCCCTGAGGATGATCTTAGGGTCCAGGCAGGTACATATGGGAGGAGGCATTCTGTCAGATAACCTGCCCCCAAGCCATTTAGGGCTTTGAATGTTAATACCAGCACTTTGAATCGGGCCCGGACCTGGACTGGCAGCCAATGAAGCTGGAAAAAGACTGCCGTGATGTGGTCTCGTTGGCCAGTCCTTGTTAACAAACGTGCTGCCCTGCTTTGTACCAGCTGAAGTTTTCGGACCGTTTTCAAAGGCAGCCCCACGTATAACACAATCCAGACGAGAGGTTATCAGAGCATGGATAAGTGCAGCTAGCAGCACCTCTCAAGGCTTTCAGGCAGAATTGTTTCCTGGCCCTATCATCATCATCATCATCATCTATATACCGTCCCTTAGCCGGAGCTCTCTGGGTGGTTTATAGAATCATAGAATAGCAGAGTTGGAAGGGGCCTACAAGGCCATCGAGTCCAACCCCCTGCTCAATGCAGGAAGACTAAAACAGTGAACATCTGGAGATGCTGCCGGGATCGAACCTGGGACCTTCTCCTATTGCCACTGGCCTGTTTAGGAAAAGAGCCTGAAGCCCTTCCCCCGAATCACAGCTCAGAGCCAACAGTATCCTTAAGACTCCCACTATCCCACATACTAACATCCCTTCCTGGATCTGACTCTTCTGTTCTCTCTACAGCCCCATATGACAATGGCACTCCTGCCCCTTTGCCCTCAAACCCTTCAACAGATTTGTAGGGAGAAGGACGCCATTGCCCTTGAGTGGAAAAGCCAGGCGTTTGTCCTTCTCCCGTCAACCAGGTCCCTCCCCCTCTTGAGATGACAAGTAACATCTGGGGACCAGTCCTGTGTCCCGGCTGGTATGTCCTGTTCCTCCCGCCCACCCGTCTGTGGTTGAGGTTTCCTCATGTCTGGTTCCCAACGTTGATTGTTTTCCCTTCTTTCAACGGGTCCCTTAAGCCAGGACTCCTGGGTTCATTTATCCTGCTTAGGGAAAAGGGGGGTTTAGAGGAGCTGCTCAGGAGGAGAGCAAGAGCCAGGATCTTTTCTTCTGTTGCCTCCTCACCAGCTTAGAATTGGGAAGAAGAAACGGTGGCATTCCTCACCTCCAGCGCTTTCTGGCCTGATAGGGGACTTCCGAAATAGTATCCATCTTCACCAGGGGACACCACCTATTTATGGCGGAGCGCCAAGAACTGGCTCACCGTGTTTCAGTAGCCCAGCTGGATTCACTGCATGACCTAAAGGTGTGTCCCAGAGTCCCTTGCAATTGTGAAGAAGATATTGGGAGTGCATCTCTCATCTACACTAGGGTGACCATATGAAAAGGAGGACAGGGCTCCTGTATCTTTAACAGTACTGTAGAAAAGGGAATTGCAACAGGTGTCAATTGAAGTGGGTGAAATGCCCTCTTCATCACAACAGTTAAAGCTACACTAGCTATAGTAGAGTGGCCAGATACAAAAGAGGGCAGGGCTTCTGCAGCTTTAACTGTGTTGATGAAGAGAGAATTTCACCCTCTTCAATTGACACCTGCTGAAATTCCCTTTTCTACATTACAGTTAAAGATACAGGAGCCCCGTCCTCCTTTTCATATGGTCACCATAATCTACACCAAGCAGGAAATTGCACTATGAAAGCGGTATATTAAAGCAGGAGCCGCAGGACCGCTTTATAGCGGTACTGAAGTGCACTGACGACTGTTGGAGCCCGTTGATACCTACCATATATTGCTTTCATACCGCTGCATCCTGCTTGGTGTAGCTCCCGCCTTTTATATACGGCGTTCATAGTTCAATGTCCAGGTTGGTGTAGATGGGGCCTTGGAAAAAGCGCAAGCCCTAACAGTTCCCCCAGGCCAGAATATAGATTGGGAAGGGAAAGAATTGCTTGCTGCAGAAGGAATGTTCCAAGAGGATTAATTGTTTACTTCTGTTATTGTATGTGGAAGGTCCCAGTTTCAATCCCTGGCTTCCCCAGGTAGGGTTAGGAGGGATTTCTCCTTGAACCCTGGAGAGTCCTGTTGGTCAGTTTTGCCAATAACGGCCTCAATGGACCGATGGTCTGACCCAGCGTAAGGCCTGCATTCGCTGACATTCATCTCTTGTTAGCTTCGCCTCACCCCACTATCAAACGTTTTGTAAGCTGCTTTATCTTATTTATTTATTACACTTATATACCGCTCCCATAGCCAGGGCTCTCTGGGCGGTTTACAGAAATTCTAAAACTGAGATAAAAACAAGTATGCAAAATTTAAAATTCTAAAGCACAGAACATACACACATAAAGCATTAAAAACTGTTAAAAAACTAAACATGTGGGTGATTAGGATGTGCCGCCATATGCCTGGGCAAAGAGGAAAGTCTTAACCTGGTGCTGGAAAGATAGCAGCGTTGGCGCCTGGTGAGCCTCGTCAGGGAGATCATTCCACAGTCTGGGGGCCACCACCAAAAAGGCCCTATCCCTTGTTGCCACACTCCGAGCCTCTCTCGGAGTAGGCACCCGGAGGAGGACCTTAGATGTTGAACGTAGTGACCGGGTATATTCACGTCGGGAGAGGCGTTCCATCAGGTATTGTGGTCCCAAGCCGTGTAAGGCTTTATAGGTCAAAACCAGCACCTTGAATTGGGCTCGGAAACATACAGGCAGCCAGTGCGAGCGGACCAGAGCAGGTGTTATGTGGTCAAACCTTCTGGTTCCCGAAATCCATCTGGCCGCTGCATTTTGCACGAGCTGCAGCTTCCGAACCGTCTTCAAAGGCAGCCCTACATAGAGCGCATTGCAGTAATCTAACTTGGAGGTTACCAGAGCATGGACAACTGAAGCCAGGTTATCCCTGTCTAGATAGGGGCGTAGCTGGGCCACCAACCGGAGTTTGTAGAAGGCACTCCGTGCCACTGAGGTCACCTGAGCCTCAAGTGACAATGATGGTTCTTTATGAACAAGCAAGCAAATAAATCTGCACACACCGTCATAAAGGGTGGGGGCGGCACCGCTACAGTTTTCCAATTTCGCTTAAAAGGCTAACTTGATTCATTCATTCAACAATGATTTTCTTTCAAGGGAAACAGTATAGCTGAAGGAAGCAGTCTGGCTCTAATTTTGTTTTTAAATGTAGTATTTTAATGCATAAAAAAACGGTGCAGGCATGATGCAAGGGAGAAGAGTCAGACACTATAGTGACATCATGAGTATGAGCCAATCAGTGCCTCTGAGCCTTGCGCAGCACATTTAACATCAAAATAGTGGTGTCTGTGTGTGTTTGTGTGTGTGGAATCCATTTGCACAACGTATTATGGTGTATTGGTGGGGAAATGTGATTTCCTGTCGTTGTCGTCCCCAGCAACAATTTTTCTTTGCCTGGACAAAAGCGTTACGGTCCTCTCTAACAACCAACCTTAACTACACTTTAAACGCACCGTTGATACTGTCTTTGGAAAGAGGCCCAGATTTAACAATATCCGTCACCACAATGAAGTCTATTTTCTGACCACACCGTTCCTGCAAGGGCTGAGTCAGCCAGTGGGCACTTGAACCCGGCCACCTGGACAAACAGATGGCATGGACAAAAAAACCCGTGCGGGCAAGCAATCCCAGGGGCACTGACATCGCTGTGGGGAAGCAAAGAATTAGGGCAAAGTGCCAGGAGCACCAGGGAGGGAGACGAGAAAGGGAGAGACTGGGTTAACCATGTCCAGCCCCCTCACAGCGGTGGCTGCTGCTGCTGCTGCCTTCTGACCACATCATTCCTGCAAGGGCTGAATCAGCAAGTGGGCAATTGCGGTATCCTGCCGCCTGCATAAGCATATGGCATTGACAGAAAGCAGCAGCCAGGGAGATCCAGAGGCACCCACCTCGTTGGACTAAATGCAAAGGCTCACAGCTACGAAATGGAGTATGTGACACCAAGAGCGGATCTACACAGCGTACTGAAGGCGCTTGTATGCGCCCCCAAAGCGATTGTGTAGATCTTGCCCTGGAAGAGACGGAGGAAGAGGCGGAGGAGGAGGCGGCAAGGACATGGCTGGATTCCCACCTCCCCACCGGCCTCCTGCTGCCGGCAAAAGAGCCAGCCGGGTCGGAGAGCTTCTTCCGCTCTCCGCCCCGCCTTCTTCCGCCGAGCTCTCCGCCCCGGCCGGCAGGGAGGTGGGCGGCAGCGGCGGCGGCAAGGACGCGGCCGGATTCCCCAGCCGCCTCCTCCTCCGCCTCTTCCTCCGTCTCTTCCAGGGCAGGATCTACACAATCGCTTTGGGGGCGCACTGGGGGCGCATGCAAGCGCCTTCAGTACGCTGTGTAGATCCGCCCCAACTTGGCATCAGATGCCAACTGCCTTGCTTTTGTGCTACCATCATAAGAACTTAAGAAGAGGCCTGCTAGGTCAGGTCAAAGGGCCACCTAGGTCTCATCTACACCAAGCAGGATATTCCACTATGAAAGTGGTATATAAAAGGCAGGAGCCACACGACTGCTTTACAGGAGTACTGAAGTGCACTGACAACTGCTGGAGCCCAGGACACATCTATACCAAGCAGGCTATGACACTACGGAAGTGGTATGAAAGCGATATGCGGCATGTGTCATTGGGCCTCAACAGTTGTCAGTGCACTTCAGTATCGCTGTAAAGCAGTCGTGTGGCTCCTGCCTTTTATATACCGCTCTCATAGTGCAATATCCTGCTTGGTGTAGATGAGCCCTTAGTCCAACATCCCATCTCAGCTAGACTACTGTAATAGATTCGACATGGGGCTGCCTCTGAAAAACCTCCAGAAGCTTCAGTTAGTCCAGAACGCAGCAACTAGGGAGTTCATGGAAAGAAGACTGCATGCAGGAACGTATTATGGCCATTTTTGAACAGCTGCAATGGTGAGATGTTTCTAGGTGCAATTGTGCTAGTTGTCCTTACCTATAATGACATCAATGGCTTGGGTCCAGGGGACCTCAATGACCACCTCCGCTTTAAGGTCTATAGCGAGGCCCTTCTCTACGTCCTGTCGTGGGCCCAGCAGTGCAGACGTACCACCTCCCTCAATGCCACTCACAGCAAATGCAATATTTCAGTCAGGCCCAAAGAGGTTTCCTTGCGCAGTGCTAGGGCTGACCCTACTACATAAATTCTGGACCTTCCCAATTGGGAAACATAATTGGGAAATTGTCCTTTGCTTCTTAGATGATACTGGAAGAAGAACTTTTGCTGGTATTCTCCATGCAAAGGTGGTTAGGAAAAGCCTCTTAATGCAACGAACAATCCCAGGGGGCAACGTGACACCATTTCGGGTACACTGTTCATTCTGGGATCTATGAATACTGCAAAAGGCTGCTTACATTCCCCCCACCCACCCAAATATTCTTGTTCCAATAATTACCTTGCAATCTTTAAAACATTTTGTCCTTGCATAACGCTGATTTATAGGATGCAATCACCATTCATTACTCAGTATGTGCAAATGCGTACCATATGATGAACGTTTGAATAAATAAATGTAAGGTTTAACCGGTTACGCAATTAAATGAACTGATGTGTTTAAATGACATTGCTACAATGTTTAATATCTGCCTCCCTTTTTTCTTTCAGATATTCACGGCATTTCTCATGGGTACCCACAAAACATTAAAGCGATATACGGAATCCATATTGCTATTACTAGCTCCATGCAGCAAGTAATGGTGTATATCAGTAGGGGGGAAATTAATGGACAGTTTCCCCTCCTGCTGTCCTTGAAACAGCAACATTCATACCAGAAATTGGACCTCATTAATTTCGATGCGCCCCTGATACTCACATTTCATTATGCAAGGGACCTCTACTTCTGATCAGATATATATCAAATAAATAAATAAATAAATAAATAGGCTTTCCAGGTATCCACCTTTGTTGCTGGAGCCGTTGGACTCAGAGGAAGAAGATCCCCAACTTATCATGAAAGTAATTTGTTTACCACTAATTCCAACACTGGGGAAGTGTCAGTAGCAAGAAAAGAGGCGTTTTGCTAGTGCTCCCGTGGGATTAGAGTGGAACGTTTTCAGCACGGGCTGAATGGTGATGCTTCTTCCTGCTTCTGTACGTCTGGATGCATTGCCGACATGCCTGATGCTCATAAAATAGTACATCTGCATGCACCGTTTAGAAACTGCTTCTGCCACCCCACGGCCACCTTTCCCAGAAAGACCTATACACGGGCTGTTCCCCCAGCCCACCCCATTTGCCTATTTTTCAGACTTCAAGAACTTTCATCCCCCAATCAAGCAGGCCAGGTGTGACCAGTGGCCTGGAGAAGCTACTGAGCATCAAGCGCTATTAAGCCCACCAAGTGAGTTAAAACCAAAAGGTGAGCAATGCAGCATAATCAAAGAGCATGTTTTCAACACTGTGCATTAAGTAGGACTATGAGCTGATCAGAAATAACCCTGGTCTTGTGCCTTTAACATCCGCTTAATCTGCAGTCGTCAACAAGCTTTTCACAACACAAAGATAAACGTCATCATGTGGCAATGAACACCCATGAAGCTGCTGGTAAAGGCATCGCTTTGGTGGATGATTGACAAGTTGGCAACTCTGCATGCCATCAGATGCCCCTTACCCGTTGGGTTGTTTGCAAATGTCTCTCTGAAGGAAAAGCACTTTCCTCTGACAAGGGCAGCTAGCCCCTACCTTGATCTCATTCCTTGCCATTGCATTTCCTTCGCTTGCACATTTCTCGCCCCATGCACAAATGTCCCCTGGTTATGGCAAGCTACAGTCCCCTCATTGCCATGGGACAAGTCCCCCTCCTGCTGCCCCCAGATTTAGGACGGACGTAATGTCCAGGGCTTTGGGTTCTTTTTTTCCACCTCGAGAAGGGAAGCGGTGTTAAAGCAATACGCAGGCTGGAAGGTTGCCAACTTCGTTTACTGACCCTGTTCTGGTGCTTTGAACAGAAGTGACCCAGGTGAAGTTTTTCCTATCATTACCTCCGTGCCAGAAAAGTTTCACTTACCAAATTCCTACGTATCTGTGCTATTAAAGTCACAGGAGCAGGGCTGTTTGTTTTTCAAAATGGCAACTTGGGTAGGGTGCTCAGAAGCCATAATTTGTGACATTAGTGTTCCCAGATGGAACAGGGGGCAAAACACCTGTATTTTGGGTTGAAGAGAGAATTTGAGCAGGTGGCACTTGTCATATCACAGCAAAGCAGTAGTGAGAAAAGCAGCAAACGTGAAATTCCCTGTTTCCCACAACCGTTACAGGTGCAGGGATCATGTGCTCTTATGTTCACTGGGTGATGTTTGGCCAGTCACTGACTCTCAGCTTAACCTACCTCACAGGGCTGTTGTGAGGATAAAATGGAGCGGGAAAGGATCATGTACACCCCCTTGGATTCATGGGAGGAAGGGCGGAATATGTGTGCAATAAATAAAAAGATGAAGTGTGTACATTGCTTTGAACACTCTGTACATAAAAGCAAAAAGGGGTTAAGAGGAGGCGGGATGGAAGACAAAACCTCTAGATTCTGGCTGCCAACACCTGGAGGAAAAGTGAGAAGAGAGGCACAGAAGAAGCCCCCCTGCCCTAGTGGTTAAAGCACAGGAAGAAGCCTATGGAAACCAGAATGATTGGATTCTTTCCTCTGCTTCTGGAAGAAAAGGGAGAAGATATTTAGGCCTGGGCAGTGGGTGGCACAGACCTGTCTTGGACAGTCTGGCTTCACTTCTCATTATCTTTTTTTATTATTATTACATTTCTGTACCGCCCAATAGCCGGAGCTCTCTGGGCGGTTCACAAAAATTAAAAATTATCTGGGAGGGTAGTATGACCTAGTGGTTTAAAAAAAGCGGGGCAGGTGGGAGTGAAAGGCAAAACTCTAAGGCAAAACTACCAGAGCAATGTGGTTGTGTCTTCAGTTGAAGGAGTGTGGACTGAAGCCTAGGTGGGGGTGGGGTGGGGGGAGAGATGGGGCCCTCTTGCCTTTTCACTTATGCTTCAACCAGTGTCTGTTGTAGGGTTATCCCCTCTGGGCCTCCCCCACCCCTCCCAAACACGTTCCTGGCTGTAATCCCGCAGGGTCCAGATCCAAACGCTTGACTCAGAAGTGTGTCACCTCCTGCCCAGAATTCCTGTTCCTTGACTCACAGAGAGCCGTGGCTGGGCTAAATTGACCAGGGGTGGGGTGGGGGTAAGGAATGGCAGGCATGTGGGGTGAGGCACAGCACACCCACCCACCCGGTTCAAGACCCCAGCGTGGTTCTGTTTCACCTCAGCTCTGAAGGGAGAGGGAAAGAGGGAGAGGAGGAAAGGGAGTGTGTGAAAAAGAGACAGAGAATGAACATCCTTGCGGCTGCATTGCCAGAGGGGACCGACACCAGTATTTAAGAGAACTGAAAGTGCTTTGAGAGACGCATATTATCCTATTGTTACCTGCGGGCAAACAGGGCTGACAAGGTTGAGGGCCGGTCTTGGGTGGTAGTGTTTTTTTGGAACCATTTCAACAGCCTGAAAAACCTGTTTGACTACAGGTGACAACGGGACAAAGGGACCATATGCATACATACGCCGTGGGGGGAGGCATCCATATACCATGGAGCATCAGGGAGGAGGAGAGGGTCCTTGCCATCGCCTGGTCCCAAACCATTTGGGGATTACTTTTAAGACGATGGCCAGCGCTTTGAATTGCGCCCAGAAACAGACTGGAAGCCACTTTGAATGCACTGAACCTCATCCCTGGGAAATCAATAAATAGCAGCACAGTGCAATTTCCCCCTTCGGGTGTTTCCAGATGAGTTTTTTTTATTATTATTGTGCAATCATTCACAGAATTTTACAGGGCCCGGGGTGGTGGTGGGTTGTTTCCAGCCATGGCCTTCTTCTTATAACCATCCCATGTTTTCCCACCTCTTCTTCCACTGTCTTTTCTTTTCTTACTACAGAAAACCCCTTCAGATGCGAAAGACAGGACAGGTGCGCAATGCCTTTGGATTACTTGTGCTAGGCGCTGTACATCTGCAAGCAGCCTTTTACAGGAGCCGCGTCCTCCTCTACACCCATCTACCCTATAAGTGTAGCAGCAGTACTGCACAGACCACATCTACCTGGGCTGTCATTTGGAAGTCCAAATGACATCCCAGATAGATGTGATGGCCAGGAGTGCCTACTATCAGCTTCGGCTGATGTGCCAGCTGCACCCCTTCCTAGAGTTGGAAGACCTAAAGACGGTCGTGCACGTGCTGGTAACTTTGAGGCTCGACTTCTGCAATGCGCTCTACGTAGGGCTACCTTTGTGCCTAGTCCGGGAATTTCAACTAGTGCAAAATATGGCAGCCAGGTTGGTCACCCGTACATCTACGGGTGACCATATTACACCAGCTTTAAAATCACTACACTGGCTGCCAATTAGTTTCCAGGCAAAGCATAAAGTGTTGGTTGTTACGTTTAAAGCCCTACATGGTTTGGGTCCAAGTTACCTGCGGGATCGCCTTCTCCCATAAAATCCACCTTGCACACTCAGGTCCTCTGGGAAGAATTGACTCCAGTCAACAAAAACTAGGCTGACAACTGTTACCCAGAGCCCCCTCCCTCCTGCTGTCACCTGTAACTGCTGAACTTTCCAACTAAGATTGTAGTGCCTGAATTTCCTTTCCTTTCCCCCCTCCTCCTCCTCCTCCCTCCCAATCCCCTTTCCTTTTGTGTCATGTCTTTTAGATTGTAAGCCTGTGGGCAGGGACTGTCAAGAAATACTTTTGTAAGCCGCCGTGAGAGCCTTTTTTGGCTGAATGGCGGCATAAAAATCCTTAAATAAATAAATAAATAATTTTAAAGAGTCTTCCGGAATGTAAGAAAGCCATAAAGACTGATCTCTTCTGGCAGGCCTACCAGGTTGAATTTTAAGATGCCTTTTAATAATGTGCTGCCTTTTAATAATGTATTACTTTTATATGTTTTTAATCAATTATATGTATTTGATGGTGTTTTGTATTTGTGTTGTGCCCCGCCTCGATCCAGAGGGAGAGGCGGGTAATAAATAAATAACTATATTATTATTATTATTATTGGGTTCAATGGGGCTGATGCCCCAGACAGCGGGCTTAGGGCTGCGTCTCTAAGAGGCTTCTTGCTGCCCAGACAAGGTTTATATTCCAGGAGGAACAAGGAACGTCCCCTAGCCACAATAAGCCCTCCAGAGCCACTTCCTCTTACCCAGGCGTCTGGGGTTGGTGGCCTTCTTGCAGCCCCATGCAACTGCCAAATCAGCAACAAACGCCAGCAAACGAAAAGTCTCCGGCCAAATCAGGAAGCCACAGTAGCTGGGCTCAGCTAATCATCCAGTGACCCCGGCCAATCACCCACTGCCAGCCTCCAGCGAAAAGGGCCGGTGGCAGAGATGGTGTACATTGATGGTGCTATATAAATAAATAAATAAATAAATAAATAAATAATAATGGTGGGAAGCCTCCAGGAATATGGCCAAGGGGCGATGGAAGAGATTGTCAACGTAGAGGGAAGGGAAATGCCAGTACAGCCAGGTGAATCAGGAGCACGCAAGGAAGGGGAAAGGGCTAGGAAAGATCCCTGCCGGAGGCGCTGAGAAGCAGCTGCCAGTCCGTGGACTTTAGCCAGGGCTTCATTTGCATTTGGACTCACTGGAGGGTTTTTTTTTGAATGGTGGGACAGCCTTGAAGCATGTGGTGAAAGAAGAGAGATGGGGGCAGCACGCCTGACCACGTCCGGAGAGCTTTCCTTTCACTAATGGATAATGGCTCTTTGCTCCTCTACAACTGAGATTGGGAGCACAGTTTCCAGCTCATAGGTGGGGGGGGGGGGCAACTGGCCAGGAAAAAGAAAGCAAACGAACTAACTGAGACGCCAATCTGGCCTCCTCCTGTGATTTTTAAGAGAGGTGCGATGTGCAAACATCAGGGAGTGAAGCTTTATTCGTGGCAGGATAGAGCTACACATGACCGCCTGCTAATCGCTGAAGATCTGGGTGCTGCTAAGGGACGGAGACCGGGACCTGCTCAAAAGCACTCCTCATGGAAGGGCAGCCCTAGGTCTCAAAGTTTTGGGGTGGAGGCAATGGTCTTGCAGGGATGTTGCAGTGAAACCATGGGACCAGAGGCAGAAGAGCCATTTCCCCCCCCCCTTCACCCGCCTGCTGCCTTCCAGCTGGGTTGGACTGCAGCTCCCATCATCCCCTGTTAGCCAGGCTGGCTGAGAATTATGGGAGTTGCTGTCCAACGCATCAGGGAGGCAAAAGGTTAGGGAAGGGTACTATGAATTGACCTGAACTTCCTGGAGGAGGAAGGATGGGCTCACACAAGTTAATGGGGCATTCGTAGTTTGCTCTCCACTGCCCTGTGTGACTCATGGCACTTCACGTCTCTGTTGTGCCTGGGATTGAAGGGAATTTCCCAGAATCATTCCCTTCCCTGCAACCCATAAATAGCCCCTCAATCTCCAGCCAGTGTGGTGTAGTGGCTAGAGTGTCGGACTGGGAGTCGGGAGATATGGGTTCTAGTCCCCACTGGGTGACTTTGGGCCAGTCACAGACCCTCAGCCCAACCCACCTCACAGGGTGGTTGTTGTGAGGATAAAATGGAGCAGAGGAGGAGGATTATGTACACCGCCTTGTGTTCTTTGGAGGAAAAAAGGCGGGATATAAATGCAATAATAATTAAATAAATAAAATACTGCTTCCCGTTTGGCCTACCTTACGGGGCAGTCTTGAATACTGTGAAGAAGTTTACCGAGATCATGAACGTGAAGAGTATTGAACACTTGAAAGCACTAGACACTATTATCGTGAGCAGCAGGGCCATAGGCAAATCCCCACGCACGCACACACACACGGTCACTGCCCGACTGGCACTTGGCAACCTTTGCCAGGCCTGTTCCCACGCTTAGAGTAGACCCCTCCCCACCAGAGCGATCGGGGACCAGCCACCTCCATAGAAAACGGAACAAAGGACGCTGCGGATTGGGGACAAGGCGGGCTTTGAGAGAGGGGGGATATGAGACAATTAACAAGGACGTGAAACGCCGGGGGAAGAGGAGGGGGTTCTCGTGAGGCAAGGCTGAATAGAGGGCGAGAATAGGGGCCGTGTGTATTCACCGTCTCGCACCGCCGCCACACACACCTCTACTCCCACTCCTCAATAAAACCGAAGCGGGGCTGTTGGGAGAATCAAAATTCCCTCTTTGCAGCCAGTGGAACGGAGAGAAAAATAAAAGGCCGTTTTTGGCTCAGCCGCGCAGATACAAAAAGAATAAAAAGGAGGCGCACACATCAGGAACAAAGAACAATCTAAGGCAGGGCTCCCGCTGGACGCAGCCTTCAAAGTGTTTTCAATCCTGCAGTCTGGCCTTAGGATTTGCCAAGTGAAAAATAAAGAGGGTGCTTCTGAGGGTGCGCAGACTTCACTTCCTTACTTGTCCAGTAACACGAAAGTCACTCCCATCCCACATCCGAATTTAGCAGCAAGGGCATCCAGCATAGAAGTGGTGCCGTCTCTAGCTCTAAGACCTCCCATGCTAGAAAAGTATGTACCAGTTGGAAAGGCAAAAGGACAAATTGAAACCATCGCTTGAGAAGGAAGAGACGTGATGCAGATTCATTTTAGAACCTCCAGACCCAGAAAGGGCTGGAACAAACTGAGAGGGGGCAGAAAGGACCCATCCCAAGCCCATTGGGACGGCTCAGACAATATGATAACCCACACTCAGTGGTTGAGCGTGGGTTGCTGTTGAACTGTGGGTTAGTGTGTTGTCTGAATCCTGGACATTTTCTGCCACTTGGCTTCTTAGCCATGCAGTGTGGCTTATTTCCTCAAACAAGCCACCTTGAGAACCCATGGTTTGTTGTTCAGAGTGATTAGCAAGCTGCACTGCATGGTTAACAAGCCAGCCTGCAGAAAATGTCCTGGGTTCAGATAACACGTTAACCCACGGTTCAACAAACAACCCATGGTCAACAAACAACCCATGCTCATCCACTGAGGGTGGGTTAGCGTGTTGTCTGAATGGCGCCATTCATACTTTTAACATGGACGCTCTCCTGAACAAGCCTCATGGGGGTGAACAGAAGGTGCTGTACTGTTGCCTGACTCCTCTTTATTTTAATGTGCCTTGCACATGTTCTTGCTCGCTGCCCCCTATGCCTGGAATTCTCTTCCAGTGCATTTGCGGACCGTGACGTCGACTTCAGTGTTTAAATCTCCCTTGAAAACGTTTCTTTTCTCGAAAGCTTTTCAATCGCAGCGTGATTGTACTATATATTTTAGTTTTAATGCCCCCTACCCTGGTTATTCCCCTCCCTCCCCTGTCTGTTACTGTGATTTTAGATTGTAAGAAGAGAGCAAGGAAAGGTGAAATCCTTAACCTCAGCTGTAAATCAGACAGCCTTAATGCCATTCTTCTAAAGACCATAATCTAGGCGGTTTGAAAAGGCTGTAAGTAAACTTTTGATGTATTTCTTCCATCAGTTTATAGAGAGGCAAATTTATAAGGAATTCTCATTAACAACATCGGACTGCTACATGTATTATTGTGTAAATATTTTATTATTCCTTTTAGGAGGCCCAGCATATTTTCAAAGGGGAGTGACACCCTATACCACTTGTGGGAATTGTAAAGTTAGTCCTAATAAATCTTCAGGGAGTACACAGCAGCCCGGTAAGTTAATTGTTCTGTCCTATATACACACCCTTGTGTCTACATTCAAAATAACAATCAGTAATCTGGTGTTTGGTCCATTTGCCCATGTATGTATATCCATGTAACATGCTCTTTTTTGTATATTGCATTTTAGCGTCGGCCACTGACGAAGACCTCTTGTCGAAACGCGTTTGGCCTTTTTCGACATTGTTTTATTTATACATTGGCCTGTGCAATATGTTAGTGCACTTTTAATGCGATATTATTGTTAATCTTTATTTTATTTTTGTATATTAAATACTATGGTTTCACTGTACATATATCCTTAACTTTTGGTTGAGTATTTTAGATTGTAAGCCATATGGCAGATTGCCTTGTTCTGTACAGCGTAGGGTGACCAACTGTCAGGATTTCCCCGGATTTGTCCTGGTTCTTGTTCTTTCCATGGTGTCAGGGGGGATTTTCTATAATTTTCAATAATGTCCTGGAATGACACACCTTCCCCTTTAAGGCTGCCATTAGCATGGCAGGAGGGAATGACATGCTTTCTTGAGGCACATCATTCCCCCACCCTGAGCTCCAATTGAGGTCTTAAAGGGGAAAGTGGGTCATTCGTGGACATTATAGAAAAGGCCCCAATTGGAGTGGATGGTGGGGGTGCAGAATGAAATCCTTTCCCCTCCTCCACTCCAATCGGGTTCTTTAAGGTGGCGGGGGAATAACATACTTTCTGCAGGACTCAGTTGTAGTTGTGTGCCTTTGCTACTCATTGGTTTCTAGAGAGCTTTGGCTGTTGGGCAGTATAAAAATGTAATAAATAAATAAATGTGACCGAGGCCACGCCCCCTTGGGGGCCGGACATCTTGAGTTGGCACCACCTTGGGGGTGGGCATGTTGGGGTGGCCACGCCTCCTGAGGGCAGCCATTTTGTCCTCCTTTTTGGTTTCCAAAATATGGTCACCCTAGTACAGCGCCATGATAATTGATGGTGCTTTAATAATAATAATAATAATAATAATAATAATAATAATAATAATAATAATAATAATAATAGCTGAGTCTGCCCTTGTGGGTCTGACCTCAGTTATCCTGGATGGTGTGCAAAATCCACCGCCTCAAGCATCTGCTTCTTGCCTTCTTGCAGGGCCTTTTTGAACACACTCATCTGTACAATTTTCCAAATAGAGGAGTTGGCCATTCTCCAGCCCAACTTACCTCTCACAACCAACACGGAAGGGGTCCGGGCCAGTGGCTCAGCCAAGGAATTCAGGGGGATGCTGTCTTGTAGCCAGATCACCAGCACTGGTTCCGGTGGCCCATGAGCCCAGCAGCTCAGGTTGAAAGGGGTATTGGCTGTGACCTCTCGATCCTGGGGCTCCTCCGTGAAAAAGGGAAGACCTGGGTAAGAAGGCAGAGGCTGAGCAAACCGACATGGCAGGCACAAGAGTATATGAGCGTGTGCGTGTTTAACGCATCAAAGGCATTCCTATTTCCGGATTGATTATGCCTGCCTTGAGCACAATCTTTCTAAAGGCAGGTTTTAATTTAAGCCAGGGAATATTTGCAACAGGGAAGCGGGCGCCTCTGAGCATGTGCAGAGGGCAATTCCCTGCGCAATGAGCTCCTTGCATCTGGGATTGAGACTTTCCGGGTCAGAAGAAAACAGCTACCAAATACAAGACCCCACTTCATCTAACTTTTATACCAGTGTTAGAGGCAGGTTTAGAATCATAGAATCATAGAATAGCAGAGTTGGAAGGGGCCTACAAGGCCATCGAGTCCAACCCCCGGCTCAATGCAGGAATCCACCCTAAAGCATCCCCGACAGATGCTTGTCCAGCTGCCTCTTGAAGGCCTCTAGTGTGGGAGAGCCCACAACCTCCCTAGGTAACTGAGTCCATTGTCGCACTGCTCTAACAGTCAGGAAGTTTTTCCTGATGTCCATCTGGAATCTGGCTTCCTTTAACTTGAGTCCATTATTCCGTGTCCTGCACTCTGGGAGGATCAAGGTTTATGCTGGAGACGATGTAAAGGAATGGGTGGGAACGCGAAATTAAGCAGAACGTTCAACATAATATATTAGACCTGTCCAGTGGTGCCCCAGGCTCAGCCCCTCCCTGAGATCTTACGTACAGTTGGCTGCATTTTGACTTTGACGAGGTGATTCCAAGTCACAAGTCACTCTCATTTGCTGTTTGTAGCCAGCTGAACTGGAGGTAGCTTAAGAGGAATTCTTCTCACCCACCCTCCATTCTTCACCGCTTTGGCAAAGTGTGGGATTCCGTCATTGCCGGGGATGATTACGCACTGAATTAGGGCCAGGACGGGCAAAGTGAAGCCCAGCGCCTCTCTTGCTTACATATCCGGGGGCCCTTTCCCTAAGTAGATCTTGATAGATCAGCAGCACCATTTGAAAAAAAAAATACAAATACACATACATCTAGCAGAAGAATTGCTCGGCTGCTTGTGTAGCATTTGTTTTTGTGTTTAATTTGGAAGGTAGTGTCAGGTCCTGGCCGGAAATGTTTTGAAATGAATCAATTAGAGCCTTGCAGTTTCGCCCCATTGCTTAATTCTGTGGTTTGCTTTCAATATCCTTCGTTAGGGCCAACAAAATTCTATAAGATCGAGCAAGCTTTTGAGTTCCACAGAACTCTACATCAGGCAAAAAAGGAAGGAAGGAAGGAAGGAAGGAAGGAAGGAAGGAAGAAAGAAAGAAAGAAAGAAAGAAAGAAAGAAAAAAAGAAAGAAAGAAAGAAAGAAAGAAAAGCAGCGTATAGGATTCCAGAGAGTTCACTTTCCTGTGGTTTAGGAACATCTGAAGCTGTCCTTATATCAGGCTGGACTACCCAGAATTGTCTACTCTAGCCTTCCCCAATCTGGGACCCTTAAGATGTGTTGCGGACATCTGGAGGGCACCAGGTTAGGAAGGTTGGTCTGTTTTGATGGGCGGCCAGCAGCTCTCCAGAGGCCCAGGCAGAGCGGAGCCTTTCCCCATCACTTGCTGCCGGACCTTAAAAGAAATAAACAAACCTGGAGATGAACCTCGGACCTTGTGCGTGCAAAACCGATGCTGAGCCACTGAGCTGTGATCCCTCCCCACAACTCTCCCTCAGTCCTACTGAAGCGTAACTTGCTTCATGTACACTTTTGACCAATGGCAGCTCCCAGTTCCTGGCAGCTCTTGGCCAAAGTAACTCTGGTAGCTCCCACTCTTCTCCCAAAGAGGCCCAGGTTCTCCTTGCCGCCAGGGCCACCAGCATCCATACATTGGCCCTCTCTCTTGTTCCTGTCTCTGTTCACTCACATGAGAGAGAGGGGGGAGGGAAGGAGGGAGGGAGAGAGTGTGTGCAGGGGAACAGGTGTGAACAGAGTGCTGGACTAGATGGACCCTTGGTCTGATCCAGCATGGCACTTATGTTCTTAGGTAGCCACACAGCAAGGATCAGGATCAGCAGGGCTAGGGACCCCCAGGGCATGGCCGTGGGCCCCTTGCTGAGGTAAGTGCCTCAGCAGGTGCACAGCATAGAATCATAGAATAGTAGAGTTGGAAGGGGCCTATAAGGACATCGAGTCTAACCCCCTGCTCAATGCAGGAATCCACCCTAAAGCATCTCTGACAGATGGTTGTCCAGATGCCTCTTGAAGGCCTCTAGTGTGGGAGAGCCCACAACCTCCATAGGTAACTGGTTCTATTGTCATACTGCTCTAACAATCAGGACATTTTTCCTGATGTCCAGCCAGAATCTGGCTTCCTGTAACTTGAGCCCATGATTCTGTGTCCTGCACTCTGGGAGTATCGAGAAGAGATCCTGGCCCTCCTCTGTGTGACAACCTTTCAAGTATTTGAAGAGTGCTATCCTGTCTCCCCTCAGCCTTCTCTTCTCCAGGCTAAACATGCCCAGTCCTTTCAGTCTCTCCTCATAGGGTTTTGCTTCCAGACCCCTGATCCTCCTCCTCTGAACACAATACCAACCTCCCTCCCTGGCCCTGCTTATGACACTGCTTTCTTAACCTTGTTGCATCCTGCTTATTTTATGGACAGGTTGAACATGTTTATGTGGGAAGTTTGGGGTTTTGTTTGGTTTTTTTGTAATGTTACAAAGAAAACGAAAAGCCAGCTTAAGCTGTTTGTAGCAATTAACCTTAACTGTAGTAATTAAGTTCTTCACCCAGTTCCCTGCCTCTCCCCGGCCCTTGATCTCTTTGTGGTGAGAACCTACGGGGGAATCTCAGAGTGGGCTCGTGTCAAGATCACGCACCCCCACTAAAGTGTCGTCCAAATGCACACCCACACACAGTGCATTTACCTTCCAGTTGCAGGTAGGCTTCATCAGAGAAGATTTCAGATCCATTCACCAAAGCTGCACACTGGTAGTTCCCCATGTCCGAGAGCTGTACCGAAGGGATGCTGGAGGGGTGGGGAGAAAAGAATGGTGACAAAGGGAATTAATTCAGCTTCTCAGCTCCTTAACAGCTCCGGTGCAGCATCAATGGCACGCACTATTAGGCATCTGTGAGCAGTTTCCACCATATCACTGCCACTAATAATAGCATTTACACTATTAGAAGAAATACATAGGTTTCCCTGTTGGTTTTCTAAAATGTCAATAATAAATGTAATTGTTTGTATGTGTGTGTGTGTGTGTGTGTGTGTGTGTATACACAGAGAGAGAGAGATTTATCAAACCAGCGTTATACTGTGCAATCACTGCGAATTGCATGCAAAGGACCCTGAAGTTTTCCAGTTTATAATTTGCTTTGACTGTGAAGTACTCTCATGCATCCTGCTTTGTGCTTCAAAGGCAAAAGACCTGACCTATTTTGGTACTACTTTTGGAGCGAATCATTTGTTGTTTTCCGAGCGGCCACTGGGGGTGCAGGAGCAGGATTTGATATGTTTAAAGAAAAATTAAACAAATGCTTACATCTGCGTAAGTTTTAAAGATAAAGACATCAAAATTGGCACAGTAATAGATATTAAGGAGGGCTTTAAGCATACCAAATTTGAATCGGATTGGGTCATCCATTTTTTTTAATGATTTTTTACATTTCCCCCTTTAGACCCATTTCCTGGTATGCAAAGGATCTTAGGAGCGCTGCCGCCCGGGGTGTGATTTAGCTAGCAGCAACAACAACAACAGCTAAACGCTGTAGGGGATAATTCGAGGGAAACAGGTAGTGGGATGAAGCTAAGAGGGAGGGAGAGAGAGAGATGATTGGCCACTGTGAGACTAGAGAGGGCCCTTGGTCTGATCCTGCACGGCACGTCTTATGTTAAGGACCCGAGAAGCTGAATTAATTCTGACCCAAAGCAGCCGCCTCGCTTTGCCTTATGGGGAGACCATCTCTGACCCACTTTTTTTCCTTCCCAGTGTAACTTTTTCCATTACAGACGCAACTGTAATGTACAGGGCCGGGGTCCAACAATTCAAAGAAAAATATTTACTTTAAGCAATGAAATACAAAACATATCCTAAGTAACACCATTAAAACCCAGTAATATAAACTTATGAAAGAATCCATATACACAAACTCCTGTTAGAAATATTAATGGGGACTTCAGAGAGCAGATATTTGCAACGGAATTTGGTGCATATGGAATCAAAGTTCACAAATGGATTTGAATGGCATCATAACAGGACCGCTTTTGCATTCTGATGTTTGGGGGAAATAATTGTGTTCGAAAGTCTGGGCTGTGCCCCTAAGCCTTCCCCAACAAGGGATCATGTAGATCTGTTGGATTACAACTACCAACGTCCCCAGCAATTGTCCCACAAGGATCTGCATTGGGACTGATGCTTTTTTACTTGTTCATAAATGATCTGTAACTAGGACTGAGCAGTGTGGTGGCCAATTTTGCTGATGATAACAAATTATTTAGGGTGCTTGAAATAAAAAAAGGACTGTGAAAAGCCCCAAGCTGGGAGAATGGGCATTAAAATAGCAAATGCTGTTTGTTTGTTTGTGTGTTTGTTTATTTAAAACATTTGTATCCCACCTTATATCATTATGATCTCAGGGTGGCATACAGATAAAAGCATATAGTATAAAACAATAAATATACACCGCTAAAAGCAAATTAAATCATAAAGCAAGTTAAAACAATGTATAATTTAAAAGCAGTTAAAAAAAATTAAAACAGTTAAAACAATGTGCCATCTTAGTGAATTTAACCATCAATGTGTTTTTTACGTGGCGTCGAAACGGAAGCAAGTGTAAAGTGATGCACATTAGAGCAAAAAATCCCAACTTCACATATATACTGATGGGATCTGAGCTGGGGGTTGGTGGCTGACCAGGGGCACGATCTACACAGTCGTTTGGGGGGCGCACTGGGGGCGCATGCAAGCGCCCTCACAACGACGTGTAGATTCCCTCTAGGATCTTAGGAAGCTGCCTTATACTGAAACAAACCATTGATCCATCAAGTCCAGTATTGTCGACACATTGACTGGCAGAGGCTCTCCAAAGTTTCAGGCAGGATTGTTTCCTTGCTCTACCTGGAGAAGCCGGGGATCAAACCTGAGACCTTCTGTATGCAAAGCAGGGGCTCCGTGCCACTGAACTATGGCCCCTCTCAGGCCTTTGTTCTGCTCTAGCAGGACTCTTAGGTTCTTCAGTATTCCAGCACATCTGGAAGGGCACCAGGTTGGAGAAGGCAGGAAATAGTTTATTGCTAGTTAGGGAATGTTTCCGGTTTTGTGCAGGGGGGAGGACGTATTGCGTCATCATAGAAAGGCCAGCAACCTCTCTGTTTATTTGCAGGTCAGGATTCTTTCCCTTTTCATCTTCAAATTCCCGAGGTCCCTCTGCCTGTTTTCTGCTCTGCATCCCAAGTAGCAGCAGCAGACAAAACAAAGGATCTAATCTGCTAGTTTTTGAGTTTATTTTACAAATGTGCTTTATACCCTTCTTGTTTATTCCAGCTGTGCGTTGTTTCTCTTGCTGTTTATCAAAGCTGAGGTGCATTTATAGGTGTTATAAAACAAAAAGAAACGGCTATTAAAAGTGTGTGTGGGAGGGGAAGAGGCTTCACTGAGCCCATCCAGCTAATGAGCAATAAAATAATAATAATAATAATAAAAAAAAAACCAGCGTGGGAACTAAAGGGTAGAAATGTGGTTTCCGATCGTCATCGGCAGAAAATGACCGTCTGAATTTCAGCCACAAAACTTCAGGGGATCTAGCAGTGTCCCCCAACAAGGTGCCCCCCAGAAGTGTTGGACTACAAATCCCATCAACCCCAGCCAGGAAGCCGCTGGTGGTGACTGAGTAGGATTTCCTCAGGTCAGAGCTTAATTGTCCAAATAGCTCTTCACCTGTCCCTACAACTAGCAGAAGAGAAATACATTTTACAAAGAAAGAAGGAAATTGGCATGCAAGTTTGCTTCCAGCTCACACTCGATGGTTTCCTTCCTCCAAGAACATAGTCCTGAGCCAATAATCATCAGGGCTAGAAACTTCCTTTCTTTTTTAAAAATGAAAGCCAAGATTCTCAGAATGCTCTTCATTCATCCCAGACTGAATCACAAACCCAAACAGCCCTGGCTATTGTAAATTTCACTGTTGTAAATTTCACTGTGAAATGGGCCTTGCTACCCACTCACCCATAGTCAAAAATTAGATTGCCATCTCTTTGGGGCAGTGAATGGTCTTTTTGCTTTGATCTTCTCAGCTTCAGCATCACCTGCCCTCAGACTCTGGTACAGTCATAGTGGTTAGAGAATTGGACTAGAACAGGGATGGACAACCTTTTTTTTCTGTGGGGGGCTGCATTTTCTCATGGGGGTTTCATGCTAGCAGCGGGCAGGGCCCAAAGGCAAAAGTGAGTGGGGGACCCCTTTTCTCTCTCTGCCACCCCCTTTTCTCCCTCTCCCTTCCCAAGCAGCAGGCTTCGGAGGAAAGGCACAGATCACTCTTGCAAGAGATCTGAACAGACTGCACACAGAGGGTTCTTGAAAAGGCCACAGGGTTATCCACCCCAGTATTACAACTCGGGAGACCTGGGTTCATATCCTCACTGGGTGACTTTGGGCAAGTCACTCTCCCTCAACCTAACCTACCTGGCAGGAGGACAGTTGCAAGGATAAAAGAGGGGGAAAGAGCCATGTACGAGACCCTGAGCTCCTCGCAGGGAAAGCAGGAGAAAGATGTCGTGAACATTTAGGCTACTCTTTAAAAGCACCATGCATTTTGATGGCAGTGTATTCGTTAGTGATATATTATGTCATCCCCTCCTGAAAACCCTGCTTGTAACACAGTTCTAGCTACAGCCTGCTTCCTGCGCCCCTATCCCCACTTTGCTAGGCCTCTCAAGTCAAGAGGGCAGTGAAAGAAGGAGAGGAGAAAGGCACCGTGATGTCAGAGTCTTGGCCTTCCCGCCAAGTTCTCTCGCTTTGGAGTTGAGCAACTGGAAATAATATTTCCCAATGAGTCACACACCCTCATGCACAGTGCACGCACATTGAGACACACACACACCTCGCAGCCAGCCAGCCAGCACCGCAGCTCCAAGAGGAAGATGGTAATCCGTTCACGTGAAGAGAGGACGAGATCGTAGCCTAACTCAAGCATGTAACACCAAAGGTCGTTTCTATATTTTCCATGGGATCTCATTTCCTCTTGTTGCAGGCTAATTTCTATATTGCACACATTATGGGCAGCTGCTTTGAGACACTGGAGACCCAACTTTTCTTAGTAGGAGGAAGGTGTCTTTTTCTTCACTGAACCCCAAGGTGTGTATTTTTCCATGTGCCTATGTTATATGGGGAGATGGAGGAAGCATGCAACACCAGGTAGACCAGACGTCCTTAAACTGGTGCCCTCCAGACCTCAAGCCCCATCATCCCTAGCCACCACTGCCAGCCCTGCCGGTAGAAGATGATGGGGACTGTAGTCCAACACATCTGGAGGGCACCAGGTTGGGGGAAGGCTGCACTAGTGAGAGCTTCTTCGGCTATTGGGCAGTATAGAAATGCAATAAATAAATAACCAGCCAAGCAAATTGGCCCCAATACCAAGCCAACAACAAGCCCCAAATAAGCCACTGGGTCTGCAAGACGCTCACCTCAGTGTGCTGGTGGTCATCCACTGTTCATCGTCCAAGGGCACCTGCACCTGGTTACTGTCGGCAAACTCCAGGGCGGCACCATCCCGCAACCAGCTGATCTCAGGCGGCTCGCCAAGGGCGTGGACGGAACAGGAGAGCATCACGTCTTTGCCCAAAGAGGACGTCAGGTTCGAAGGGCTCTCTTTAAAGTACACAGCTGGAGGGGAAAGAGAAAGCATTGAAGCAATAAAACCCGGGAGCCTAGCCGCTCAACTGTCCAGTTTCTTCCCATACCTATTCATTTACTTACAGCATTTTAACCCCCCTCTTCAGCCCCACCCCAAAAAGGCTCCCAGAATGGCTTACAAAGATGAATAATAACAGAGTTCAAGCTTATAATCTAAAAGACACGACACAAAAGGAAAAGGGACTGGGAGGGAGGAGGAAAAAAAAAGAGGAGAGTACAACTTACCCTGTTTCCCCGAAAGTAAGACATCCCCCGAAAATAAGACCTACTTCCAGTTTTGCCCCTCGCTGTAATATAAGGCATCCCCTGAAAATAAGACCTACTTCCAGTTTTGCCCCTCGTTGTAATATAAGGTATTCTTCTTCATGGAAAAATAAGACATCCCCTGAAAATAAGACCTAGCGCATCTTTGGGAGCAAAAATTAATATAAGACACTGTCTTATTTTTGGGGAAACAGGGTAGTAGTTTCAACGTTCTTATCGGTGTTCTTTCTGGCAGGGAAGGGCGAAACGAGCTCACTGCAACTGTTGCTTCTCTGGCCAAACTATGGGACTAGGTTGATCTCTTTGCCATGTTGTTCTTCCTGGGAGGGTGGAGATGAACCTACTAGATTCTTAAATATTAGCCATTATCTAAGCCCGCCCGCCCCTATTTACTGCAACCAAGTTATTTTAACTCTGTCATAGTCCCCTTCCCTCCAAATAAAATCTGGAGTTTATAATTTTCTGTAAAAACAACAACTGTACGGTCTTAACATGAGAGAGTAAGGGGAAACTATGCTCAGAGATGTTGTCTTTTTAAAAATTATTTTTACTTCCCATGTTCCAGGGCTGTGCCTTGTCATTGCAAAATGGTTCTGGAGTGAAGCCCTAGCAAGCTCTGAGTCAAATTATACCTTGGAGATCTTTTAAGGGCTGCCAACAGACCAGAACAAGATAACTTGGCCTGCTCTTGCGTTGGTAGCAGCTGTTTGATCTGCAGAATTCAGCAGGTGAGGCTTTTAAGCACAGAGGAAACCATTGCTACCTGCAGCTGTCTGCCGCAGATCAAAGCGGCTGTTTAAAGGCACAGGAGCGAGGGTTTGTGAAAATGTTGGCAACCCATTAACAAGGTTTGTCCTTTCTTTTACTTCTCGTCTTCTGGAATGTACCAGTTTGAGGCCGGAGGAGGGAGTGATGACGTTCTGATCTGGCCAGCTAGGCAGGCTACGGAGGGTGCCTCTACTCGCCTCTCTGTCACCAGCTGCCAAGGGTGGCAGCTGGATCCACCCACTTAATGACGGCTCTTGCAATTCTCCTGAGATGCGATGCAATGTGGACCAGGGCAGAGCAGAGAAGCCTCTTCTCAAGGTTGGAGGCTACCAGACTCTGTAGAACAGCTCCAAAGAAGGGTTGGGTAGGGTGACCCTATGGAAAGGAGGACCGGGCTCCTGTATCTTTAACCATTGCATTGAGGAGGGAATTTCAGCAGGTGTCATTGGTAGGCTTGCAGGCCCTGGTGAAATCCCCTCTTCATCACAACTGTTAAAGATGCAGGAGCCTGGTCCTCTTTTCCATAGGGTCACCCTACCCAACTGTTCTTTAGAGCTGTTCTCCTGACCAGATACAAAAGAGGGCAGGGCTCCTGCAGCTTCAACTGTTGCAAGGAAGAGAAATTTCACCAGATCAGGACAGGATTAAACACCCCTTTTATGAGGCAGTTCCCAGCTAGGAGTGAGAGAGTAACTGAAGCCCAATAAACCAAATGTTACATTGGCAAATTGGGGCTCCCAGACCTGTTTTGCTGACAAACACCAAATTGGGGGCAGGGGGTGAGGTAATTTTCAGCAGAGAGCTGTGAGGGGGACACTACTTCACGCCTCCCCCTTCCTATCTAGGGTGACCCTATGAAAAGAAGGACCGGGCTCCTGTATCTTTAGCAGTTGTATTGAAAAGGGCATTTCAGCAGGTGTCATTTGTATATATGGAGAACCTGGTGAAATTTTCCTCTTCATCACCACAGTTAAAGGTGCAGGAGCTATACTAGAGTGACCAGATTTAAAAGAGGGCATTACACCTGCAGCTTTAACTGGTGTGATGAAGAGGAAATTTCACCAGCTTCCTCATATATACAAATGACACCTGCTGAAATCCCCTTTTCAATACAACTGTTAAAGATACAGGAGCCCAGTCCTCCTTTCCATAGGGTCACCCTACCCTTCCCCCCACCCTGCCAGGGATCCATCCAGACACGTTTCTGAGGTAAACTAAACACCATCTGGAAACCTGATGGTGGTGGTGGTAACAGCTCAGAGACGCCTGTGGAGGAAGAATTAAGCTCTTTGCCTCCTACTTCCAACGCCCCCCTCACAACTACATTCATTCCCTCCTTTGCCCCCCACCAAAGACCCAGGCCCCCATTTGTGAGGTAAACTCAGGTCTGGAACTCAGGTGGTGTCGAAAGGGGGAACAACTACGAGGACGTTGTGGGGGAAGGAGGGTTAAGCATCTCCTCACATTACTTTACATTTATTTATAGCATTAAATCTGTGTCCAGCAACTACGTGTGTTTTTTTAAAAAAAAAATACTCTAGAGCAGACACCGGGCCTATGGCCTGGATCAGGACCCTACCACCGGGTGATAGGGTGACCCTATGAAAAGGAGGACAGGGCTCCTGTATCTTTAACAGTTGTATTGAAAAGGAAATTTCAGCAGGTGTCATTTGTATATATGGAGAACCTGGTGAAATTCCCTCTTCATCACAACAGTTAAAGCTGCAGGTGCCCTGCCCTCTTTTAAATCTGGTCACTATAGTATAGCTCCTGCAGCTTTAACTGTTGTGATGAAGGGGGAATTTCACCAGGTTCCCCATATATACAAATGACACCTGCTGAAAGTCCCTTTTTTATGTAACTGTTAAAGCTACAGGAGCCCTGTCCTCCTTTTCATAGGATCACCTTAGATAGGGAGGGCTAAGATCCAGATTTGCCACACACACACCCGCCCCCCGAGCCTGCTCTAGAGTAAAAATAGGGGCAAAGAGGGAAGACCTAGCTCCTCGATACGGATTTAAAGTAATGTTGTTTTGGCTCTGAGCTCCTTTGGCCAAAGTCCAGCTACTGAAGTTATCACCAGCTCATTCCTATGTGGCACCGAATCAATGTTAGTCCCAGTTCTAAATGTGATCAGGAGCCGGCCGTCCTTCCCAGCTAGCGAACTCAGCCGGAATAAAAGCGTGTTGTTCATTGCACAGCTCTCAGCTGCAAAACAAGGGTGGAGGATTTCTGCGCCCCTTCGAAAGCAAGAGCTGTGCCTGGGATGCACACGCCAACAGATGCTGTGTGTGTGTGTGGAACAGAGAAGGCAGAGCGGCTGGTTAATAAATCAGTCTGAGAATATCCTGCCCCCGTAGCCACTGTTAACCCTTGAGGAATGAGGGACACATTCCAGGGCCTGAGAAACAAAACTCATGTGGTTGGAAGAAACCCAAGACCTCACTTTTGGGCCTCACGTCCCTTTCTCTAGGCAGGATGAGGGGGGCGGGGGCGGATGGACCCATCTATGCCTACAGACCTTGAAACTCCTCCGTGCAAGAATCATCTCTCTCTCTCTGTCTCTCTCTCCCCTCTGTTCCCTTGCTCTGGCTGTTTCTGAAACTGATTGTAAGCATCTCGGGGCAGAGAGCTATCCTTGGTCCTTATGTTACTTTCTCAAGTGCTTCCTACAGACATTGACGGCATTATCTCTGGGCGGACGCCTGGCCCAGCCCTGTTTGAGGGAGGGGGATTTGTTCTGCACCGCACCCGCTGGATGGTTGGAGCACGCTCAGGACTGAGTATTTATTTGATTTGTTTATTTAAAACATTTCTTGGCCGCCTTGCAGGGCAGAAGCAAGGTGGCTGACAACAATAAAATACAGCAGAACAGTTAAAATATTAAAAGCAATAAAAGCATAAACACAATAAACCAGCAATTAAAAACAATAAAAGCTAACAATAATAGGGAAGAGAGGACCGGTGGAGCTCCACCGGGGTGGACTGGATGGCCCTTTGGGTCCCCTTTCGACCCTATGATGTCACTGAGCAAATGATGTAAACAAGACCGCCTCTCCCAGCCCCAGGGGGAAAGCGTTGGCCCAAGTCACCACAGGGTGGAGATCCATTTGTGTCCGAACTCTCAACTACTTATTGCAATCCAATACTGACACTTAATAGGGTCCCCGAGGCCCAGCCATCAAGAGCCCCTCTTCTCTCTCTGTTGGAAAGACAGCTTGCTCTATCCACTCCCCCCTCCTCAGCAAGCTGATTCACCAGCTGTAAACTTCTCATTCCTCCAAGTTTGGCTGAATCACAGCACCAAAGTGGGAAAGGAAAAGATGATCAACTGGCCCAGATTAATCACCCACACTGACCCCCTATCACGAAGAGGGTTGCCAACTTCTTCTTCTTCTTTTGCCGGCCCTGCTCCTGCTCCTGCACCTCAAATGGCAGCTCAGGCTGCAGTGTAGGTATTGGTATTTATTTATTTGTTACATTTCTATACTGCCCAATAGCCGGAGCTCTCTGGGCGGTTCACAGGAGGCCTTCACTCTGTGTTGATCACTGTGCCACAGACAGCTTCACCTGTTAATTTCTGTGGATCGAGCTGCTGTTAAAGGCAAAGGAGATGGGCAAGCCTTGTGTTCCCCCCCCCCTCTCCGGTTAGTTGGCAACCCTAATCCCAACGTAACTGAGGCAATGCAGATCACCGAGTGCAATAAACAGGGTGCGCTGCGTTGCAGATGACGCCCACACATCTCTACAAAGGTTTCAAGAAACAAACAGCCAAGTTGTTAAAAGGCATGATGGTTCTTTTCCTAAAATTGGGTGGCAGTCCAACGTAGGCAAGGGGAAGGATGAAAATACAAATAAAATAATCCTTTGGAATATAGGAGGCCATAGTAAAGATTAGAGTGCCTTCGAGCATGTGCAAAGTGATTCTCACTTCTCTTTGAGCAATCCATCTTATTCCGCCTTCCTGCACACATCTGAGTTCAGGGGACTCAGAATGTCACTATGTTTCCCCCTTGCTGTGACGGCTTTGGAATTCCTCCCACCTCACTCCCATTTTCATGCTGGGACAGGTTTGGTCTGTCGGATGACGGACATGAAAACTGAACTGCTGGATCACATCATCAGAAGTCCATTTAGCCCAGCGTTCTGTCTCCAACAGAAACCAGGAAAAAAGAAGTAGAGAGAATGAATCTCTGGTGGAAGAGGAAGTGTTTATTTGGTGTGAATGTCCAACGTGTTTCAGAGAGCAGTTTTCCCCTTTGGCAGGACCAGCAGCCTAACAGCAACAACACATAGCGATAAACACTTCTATGAGAACTTCCCTCCCTTCCATTGAGCTATCATTGATCTGTGGACAGCTCTCCCCCCCTCCTTGCATGTCAAATCTGAATATGTAGCTATCAAAGCGTTTGATTAGAACTGTGGGGATGTCGGAGCCGTGGGAGGAGTGGGGGGAAAGAGACTCGGGTTCAAATCCTTGCTCAGCTGCAAAGCTGTGTGACTTTGGTGCAATCATGCTCTCTCAATCTAACCTACCTGTTGTAAGAATAAAGTGTGTGTGTGTGTGTGTGTGTGTGTGTTGGAAAGGGCAACATACACCATTATTATTATTATTAATATTTATTTATATAGCACCATCAATGTACATGGTGCTGTATACCACCCTGAGTTCCCTGGACAAAGAATGGGATAAAATACGTGATGGAACGCCTCTCCCGACATGAACCTACCCTTTCACTACGCTCTACACCTAAGGTCCTCCTCTGAGTACCTACTCCAAGGGAAGCTCAGAGGATGGCAACAAGGGACAGGGCCTTTTCAGTGGTGGCCCCACCAATTATGAAATGATCTCCCCGATGAGGCTCGCTTGGCACCAACATTGTTATCTTTTCGGCGCCAGGTCAAGACCTTTCTCTTCTCCCAGGCATTTAACAGCATTTAACATCATATGCTGAGTTTGTTTTTTAACGGACTCCAGAATAGCTGCTTTTATAAGGATACTGTTGTTTTTATGTTTTTAAACTTTGTATATTTGTTTTAACGTTTACTGTTTTTTAACTTTTGTGAACCGCCCAGAGAGCTTCTGCTATGGGGCGGTATATAAATGCAATAAATAAATAAATGAATAATGACTTTATGGCAATGAATTCCATAAGTCAATGAATGCATTTCGGTTTCTATACAGGAGCCTTGCCAGAAAAAGAGGTGGCAACATTCCTTGATGCCCCTCCCCTCTAAATAATCCAGGTTTTGGATATTAAACTTTGTTTGGACCTGATCTACATTAGTTGCTTCTGCTGTCTCAGAACTGAGACAATGTTTTTCCCTCCCTCCCTTGTTATTCTATCATAGACATTTCATCCTACCAAGGGATTGCGCTAAGGTAAGTGGGCGTGGGGAAACTCAGGTATCCTCCCAGGTGTGGGAGGGAGGGGCAGGCCGTGAGATTAACCTGCCTAACTCATTGGATCGCAGCTCACAGAGCCAACGCCCCACGTCCCCTGCAGAAACTGGGGGGAAAAAGAGAGGGAAGTTTGTGTTCCATTCCCAGGGCATGCTGGTGCTTCCTTAAAAACTACTTCTGAAAACACCCAGCTGACGAAGGATCACTCCCTCTGTTGCTGACGCAGTCTCTGCCTCCAGAGGAACAGGTTCAAGTTTAGCGTTCACGGTCTGGTGTACAGATGGGAGGCGAATACCAATACAGATTTGAATAAAGCTGCACATTTTTTCTAGATGGTGTCATTTGTTTAAGAAGGGCCCCAGTAGGCACCCAGTGTTTACGGGAACTTGAGAACCCGCCTCTGAGGTGGGGGGGCTTTGACGTAGCTGAGGTTTCCACCTGTGACAGCCCATCCCCGCAGGGGCATTGCAGCTCATGGTGCAAAACGTCAATTTGGCCATAGATCCCATCATCCCCAGTCAACACAAGTGTGGGAGTGTAGCCCAACACGTCTGGAGAGTGCCGGATTGGGCAACTCTGAACTCAAGAGCACAGATTACTTTCCCTTGGACCAACCTATGGGTAAGTGCGGTGCAGTGGCTAGTGTGGTATAGTGGCTAAAGTGTCAGGCTGGGAGTTGGGAGATCCGGGTTCTAGTCCCCACTCAGCCATGGAAACCCACTGGGTGACTTTGGGCCAGTCACAGGCTCTCAGCCCAACCTACCTCACAGGGTTGTTGTTGTGAGGATAAAAAAGAGAAGAGGAGGATTATGTACGCTGCCTTGGGTTCCTTGGAAGAAAAAAGGCGGGATATAAATGCAATAATAAAATAAAATAAAATAAAATAAATAAACCTGTCATATAGCCAGGCTGGCACATGGCTAGACTTTTTTCCACTTGTTCGACGCAACCTTAAAATGTGGAGCGTGGATTTTAATCCATGCTAGCAAACACAAATATAGTTCTCGAATGTAGTGGCAGTAGTGATTCCAGATATTATTCAGCAGGGAGTACAAAGACGTGTGCGGTGTCAGAGAAAAAGCTCCAGGCATTATCGTTCTATTGTTTTTAATTTGTTCTTATTGATGTACTGTATAGAGATATTGTTGATTTACAATGCAAACCAACTTGAGTATCTTGTCGAAAAGTGGGGTGTTAATTAATAAATAATAATTGTCTTGGCCTCTGTGTGCAGTCTTGTGTTTCCCCGATTCAGAATCTAACGCCCGTTTTAGGCAAACACCGGACACACAGATCCACGCCCATTGAGTTGGAGTTCTTTCTGGTTCTGGCCATCTGCGACATGAATTTGTACCCCTGCTTCATCCAACAATGAAAGGAAATCCCCGGTTTTTAAACACTTCTTGGTCCTCAGTAAATGTCTAAGCCCACAAAACGTGCATTTGCTCATTTTATTTCTTGTTATCCGGCTTCCCTCCCTCCCCATCTGCAACTTAATCAAAACGTAAGTTGGAAACTCCTCGGGACGGGGACCTATTCATTTCGCTTAACAAACTCTGTAAAGACCATGTACACCATATCAATAACAGCACGTGACGTGCGAAGTGGGGTCAACGTTGACCCTGGAATGGCTAATTCACACAATTGGAGCCATGAAGGTCCCTCAAGGGATCTACCCAGGAACACCAAAGCAGCCTCTCATATCTAGTTACAATCACTGTTTTTACTTGCGACTCTCAACTCAAAGAGAATCAAGTTTCCCTTCTGAATCCAGGGGCGACTCAAGGGAAGTGGAGCTCTAGCAGCGGTGACTGATATGGCCCAGCTGAAGACACCTGGAGAGGAGAAATTCCTAGCGAATGAGGCCCCCCTGAAAAATCCCAGTCTGGACAACTGAATCATCAGCCTCTACGGTCACCAGACTCAGGGACAAAAGGCCAGACTGCCTGTTTTGATGAAATCCTCTGTTATTCATCTAGTTGTTTCGAAAGCCAGACGGGCGCTGTGAACAGAACATCCAATGTAAACCGAAGGGACTGGGTTCAAATCCTTTCCACCGCTATGCTGCTCCCTGGGTGGCCGTGAACCAGTCGGTATCTCTCAGCCTAAACACACCTCGCAGGGTTGTTGTGAGAATAATATGGGCAGTGACCCTGAGCAACTCGGAGGGCTAAAAACATGATTCATAATAAATCACTCTTAACTAAATAAATAACTTCAACAAATAACTCTTGAACCTAAGAGTTCAGCCGGGGGGGGGCGCAGGCGAGTAGGGAAATCACATTTTATCCTCACAACAACCTTAAAAGGTAGGTTAGGTTGAGAGATGGTAACTTGTCCGAGACCATCTGGTGAGTGTCAGGGCCAAAGAAGGATTTTAGTTTTATTTTACCCTAACAACAGCCCTGCAAGGTAGGCTAAGCCTGCGTTAGGGTGGTCCTCCTCACCACCAAGCGGGGATTTGAACCTGGGTCTCCCTGGTTCACACTTAATGCTATAACATAAGAACATAAGAAGAGCCCTGGCTGGATCAGACCCAGGGTCCATCTAGTCCAGCACTCTGTTCACACCGTGGCCAACCAGCCATCAGCCAGGGACCAACAAAGAGGACATGGTGCAACAGCACCCTCCCACCCATGTTCCCCAGCAACTGGTACACACAGGCTTACTGCCTTGGATACTGGCGGTAGCACATAGCCATCAGGGCTAGTAGCCATGGATAGCCATCACCTGTCCATTCCTACTTTCTCTCTCCACTGAACAGACACCAGCGGTCTGTTGCTCGTTCCACGCTCAAACAGACACAAACTCACCTTCCTGGGCACTGCTGACGCCCATCCACCAAGCCAGCAGGCAGGAGAGAACAGAGCGGCCAAGCTGACCCATTTTCACGAACCCCAACAAAACCAAGCTCCCAAGGCGATCTAAGGGCTCATTGGCAGAGAAGCGGGCCCCCAGAAAGAAACAGGGGACAATTCCTGGCTCCCAGGTTTTGCCGAGCAGTGCACAAGGCTGAAAGGGAAGTCGGCGTTGGAGCCTGTATCCAAAAACAAGTGACGAAATCTACAGTGAAGTCAGCACCCAAGAGATCGAAGGATGGATCCAAAGTTTGAAAAGAACATTAAAAAGAAAAAAAAAGGGGGGGGGGAACTTGCCAAAACTCCTTGTGGAAATTCAGAATAATTTCCCGGCTCGAAACATTTGTCCGTATCACACACAAAAAAAGGCAAAGGAAAGCCAAGACAATGTTCTTTCCCCCTCACAGTTTGGCTCCACTTGTCACTCGCAGCAACTTTTGTTCCACCCTGGTTGTCTCCAGTCTTTCAAAAGTTGCACCTGATTTTCCTTCTCCGCTCTTGGCCAGAACCCTGCTCTGGTTTCCACAGCGAGATCGAAAGAAACCGATCTATCTGTGCATCAGATTTGCCCGCTCAACTTCTCCGTGTGGCTTCTGGGTTTCCAAAATGCTGACCTCTCCAGAAAAGGGGTAGAAAAAAAAGGGAAGCAGGAGAAAGAGAGAGAGAGAGAGAGAGAGAAAGAGTGGGAGAAAAGTCCCTTCCCTTTCACTCTGTCCCTGACTCACCCAACTCCTACACACTGTTGGAAAATTGTTTGGTACTAGAAGAGAAGGCCTGGGAGATTAGCAAGTTGGGAGGAGGCGGGATAGAGGGAGAAGGGGAGCAGACAGCCAGGGAAGGGTGTGAAAATTCCATCCAGCTCAAGCAGGGTTAATGGGAGGAGAAGAACAGAAGAGGAGAAGAAAGGAAGACTTTTTCTTAAAGTTACACGCACCCACATTCCCCAAAGGCGAAGGCGCGCGGGGACATTGCACCAGGGTGCGGGCAAGATGACACTGGCTAAGCGCAAGGCTTTTCGGAATCGTTCGCCAGACTTCGGAGAGGTCATCCCAGAGCGGCCAGCTGTGGTTCATGTGTTAAAGAAGGAGAAGAAAAGTCCTTCGGCACCTTATAGAGAGGAGACCAACAGATGGATTGGCCGTACATTTGTCTCTATTGCAACTGAAGGCACCTCTTTGCCCTGACTTTTAGAGAGAAGGGAAGTCTACAGATAGCTGCTCTCAGAGGAGTGCACCTCCTATGCCTCTGCATGAGTCCCTGTTCTGAGCGTAGCTGCCCTGATCCAATCACATGTGCAGAAACACATCAGAATCACCTGTGGGAGCAATCATTTAGCAGCGCTGGTGGAATCCCCCCACCCTCCATTTATTTATTTATTTATTTATTATTGCATTTATAGCCCACCTCTTTTCCTCTTAAGGAACCCAAGGCGGCGTACATAATCCTCCTCCTCTCCACTTTATCCTCACAACAACAACCCTGTGAGGTGGGTTAGGCAGAGAGTCTGTGACTGGCCCAAAGTCACCCAGTGGGTTTCCATGGCCGAGTGGGGACTAGAACCCGGATCTCCCGACTCCCAGTCTGACACTCTAGCCACTACACCACACTGGCTTCATCTTCCTCTGTCCAGCTTGCTGGAATGGCTAGTGATGACCTTCTGGGAATGAAATTCAGAGCAACGCATTCCCACTAGGTTGTACTATTCCCCCCCCCCCCCAGTTTTCTCTTCCTGCGGTGTGGTCAACACCACCCCTCTCAGGTATGTTTGGCTAATGAATTAAAGTCACGAAGATATGTGGCTTTAAATGCCCCATTGTTTGTGTCTTGGGGGTGGGGTTCATGATGTGTGTTTATGAGGTTCAGAGTTAACCATTACCCACCACAATGGGGAACTGGGCAGCAGACCTGATAAGCTGTAATAATCAGACATCCAGGGGGTAAAGAAAAGGGAGTCATTACTCTTATGTTTTTAATGCTTGGGGGCGGGAAGGAGGAACCCTCAAGCAAACTCTCCTGAGCAGCTTGCAAAAATCCAAAACTATAGTCTCTTGTCAAGCCTTTGAATGGCAGCCTGACAGGCAGACATCAGGCCGGTAAAGCTTTTCAAGGCATGGCGCTAAAATGGCTGGAAATCTCCACCTATTTCATATCTGCCTTGTCAGGATGTTATTAAAGACACAGAGGGTCACTCAAAGATTGGTTTGTAATTAGGGTTCCATCATCATCATCATCATCATCATCATCCCCTGCTCTTGTGCCTTTAAGAGCAGCTGAACACCAGTCACTTTATTTTTCTACTACATGAAAAGCTTCAGCCGGGACCCATTAAAAATGAGTGGCAACTATCCAGTAAGCACTCCCCACCCCAAAGTCAACACAACCCCACAAGCAGAAAAGTAGCAGGTGACCCCTTTTTCCAGGCAGTGAGGGAAAAGTTTGGGCTGCTTGCTTTCAGCATGTCAGGCTGCCCTGAAACCTTTTGCCAGGATCCATTTGTTAATCTTTAAGGTGCCACAAGAGCCGTTGTTGTTTTTCCAAGACGCTGCTGCGTACGTGTGTGTGAGATCGTTTTCATTTCTAAGAAGGGGAGGTGCCAGCGTTGAGGCCTCTAGGCAGCCATGCGAATAAGAACTCCACCAAAATTATTACTTTGTCCCCCAGCCAAAGTTCTACCATAAATACCTGTTGCAATAATCAATGGCACGTCAATTGCCTGAGAAAAGATAGGAGAGAAAAAAAGGACCCATCATTTCCCATGTTGCTTTGTCTATTTCAACTTTTCCTACATGACCACCTTGAAGCAATTCTTATTTCCTTGGCTGGAAGTTGGCCCTACTATCGATCCAGCAAGGAAACTGTTACATGCTATGAAAGGAGAGAGGCAGGGTGCAATGCTGATGGAAGGGCACTCTGTACATGCTCTTCTTTATTGCTTGGCATATACTTTTTTTTTTTTAAGGATGTGACCAAAATTGGGTGGAGTGGTCTACAGCGCCAAGACCAATAACATTCACAAAAGATGCTTTCTATTTAAAGCCTCCGGTTTACTTCGTTCCCACAAGAAACAGGTAAGATTACCAACTTTTTTTTACCAGCCCCTCCCTGCTCCTGTGTCTTTAACAGTAGCTCGATTAGCAGACCTAAGCGACGGCTGATGGCGGTTGTTTATGTCCATGCTGCGAAAAGCCTCCCCTGCTAATTTCTGCAGATCAAACTGCGCAAGAGCAATCTGGGTCATGATTAGTTGGCAAACCCAGATGGACCAGGGTGTCTCCTCATGTTTCTGATACTCAGGCTGTGAGTGCCTTTGTTTCGTAGCCAAAATGGCACCCACACACACAAGAGCAAGGGAGGGAATGGAGCGGCCAGACTCCTGAACAAAGCACTTCACGCTGCAACATTTTGTTGCCGGTCTTATACCCATGTCGTGGTGCATTACCCCTTTCTAGCCATAGACAAAACTCCGTCCACCCAGAACTGCAGACAGATTCAAGGCGCTCTGATTCTTCTCCTTCCCCCTGCCTCTTACACGAGCTTTTGGCATCAGTCTACAGTGACAGGATGAAGGGAGGTGAGCTAGGTTAAGAAAACAGCAGCTCTGGGCAAAGGCAGTGACATACAGCAGACCAGAATTTGGAGTCCGGTTTCTTTCCAAAGGGACGAGTGCAGTGGCCGTTGATGGATCCTTAGAGGACATGGCCTGTTACTGGTAACGGAAAGGCCTGGATTAATCCAGAAACACCTGAACAGCAATCCAGGATTCCTCCTACCGCACATACACCTTTCTCTGCCATTTTTTTGAGTTCATATACACAATTAGGAGTCGCCTTTCTTCTTTTTAACGGTAGAGCAAAAAAGGGAAGTAATACCTCCCTTTTTTGAAAAAAAAGAAAGAAAAGAAATCACACCTCTGTGAACGCCAGTGCACTTTGGCGCTGTAAAACTAACTCTAGCGCACTTCACAACAAAACCGCCAGAACTGGTAGAGCGGTTAAAGATTCGGGTGGGGAAGTGTCGCTTCTGAAAAGGTCTGTCTAGTCCAGCTTCCTGTTTCTCACAGCGGGTGATCCGGGAGCGGACCTCGCTTGCTTTTGCTCTGGTTTTCGGTGGCAGGCTGCCTCTGACCCTGACTAATACCTAACGGGGGATGCAAACGTTAGCTTGATTTCAGTGGATTAAATTAATTTCACTGGAGACAGATCCTCACTTTCACTCTGTCTGCAGAAGGGGATGGAGCGTGCCACAGGGTGGGGGGAATAGGTTTCCTAGCACAAAACATCTTCGGGCATCACACTACCACTCAGAACTTTTTCAGGTTCTGCAACCACCTTTAAACTCTTAAGAAGCGACGTGAGACCCACTTTAATTCCAGCCCCCCCATTTATTTTGGGGTGCATTTGTGTCCCTCTTTCTGCTTCCCTCTTCAGGGTGATCACTACAGACACAAGAAGTTCTGATAAAGTAGGAGCATGGGCAAGCAGCGGAGGCCCGTGGCTCCGATGCCAGTGGAACGGTGAATCCGCTCCAGGTTTCAGCCAGAACTCTAAAGGAGCTTTCCAAGGTACAGAAGCCCCTTGAATAGCTCCTTTAGAGTTCTGACTGGTTCTGAGTGAAACCTGGAGCGGGTTCACTACCCCATGGACATTGGAGTACCTTGGAGAGGTCCTTCAGAGTTCTGGCAGAAACCTGGAATGGATTCCCCGCCCCATTGACACCGGAGCCAAAAGCCTCCACTTTGGACAAGTGTAGTTTGCCTGGCCTTCCTCTGCTGTATGACAAGCTGGAGGGTGCCAACACAGAGAAGGCCGCCCCATTCTTAGGCCAATCCCATAGTTCACATAATATGAATCTGTCCCTGGTTGTAGCATACCTGTAGAAGACTTGGTGGGGTTCAGAGGAAACCTCCCTAGCCAGTTTGAGAAGAATCTGGCTTTCAAAGACACGGCCAGCCACAAACATTCAGTGGCCTTGGACAAGTCGTGACGTCTTTGCCTCAGTTGTCTTATCTGCACAATGGGAATATTGTCAGCAAGGCAGAGATTCCAAGGTTTCTCAGTTGTTGGCTGTAGCTGTTTTTCCAGAGCAACAATAATTAGTTACAGTCCCCTTGTGCCCACTTCTTTATTTCATGTTGAAACTGACACTGCTGAAACCAATTTCCAATATATTAATACTTTAATTTAGATCTGTCTCTTAAATATACAACAAAGACATTTCATAATACCTTTTTTTTAATAAAAAAAAAATTAAAAACCATAGTTCTTCATTTTCAATCCTGCTGTGTCTGGAAAGTTTAATCTCAATTGACTTGCAGCCAGAGATAAAATTGACACAGCTTATTCTCAGAAATTGCTTTGTATAGCAAAGTTCAAGTCCTGGAACATGTGAAGGTCTTGCAGAATATCTCATAGTATATAAAGAGAGTATTTTACAGCAACAATAGTCATTTCAGAGGCCTTTTAGAATAGGGTCTCCAGGCAACCCTGGAAACTTTCTTTATAGAACCTAACTCTGCTTGCAGCTGACCTCTTGCACAGCTTATCTTGATTCCTGGCTTACAAAATGTGGCAGCTCAGCTCTTGCAAAGGTTACTTCAACGGCAGATAAATCACTTAGTTAAAAAAAAAAAAAAACTTGCTAGCATTTAAGACTACACTGACCAGGACAGAAGAAAACAAGAATAATAAATACTTTTCCAATGTACGTAGAGACGTTTCCTGTCACCAGTCCCATAACCCCCACACTTCTATCACGCTACTGTGCTCCTCCAATCAGCTGTGAGCAGGCTGTGCCTTACTTCTAGGACCCCGTCCAATCGGCTTTGGGTCCTACAGGTGTGGCAAAGCCATCGGCTCCAATGAAGCCAGCCCGATTCCGATCAGAGAGTCTGGGAAGGGCCTGGCCTTCATATCAGGATTAGCGGGGTCATACTGAGATACGCAGTTTAAGTTTCCCAGCAATCACAATGGTAGCTGTTGACTCTGATTCCCTTCATGTCCTTCAGTGGATGAATTCCCAGACAGGCCACTGTGACAATCTATTGCCCCCAAAACAAGTCCTGCAGTATCTTAAGGACAAATTTATTTTTGACATAAACTTTCGTGGGCCATCGTCTACTGGTGGAGCAGACTATAAGTCCACAAAATTTGCCAAATGTGTTTGCCTTTAAGGTGCCACCCGACTCCTTGTTGTTTTCATTGGAGGAGAACGTGTAGAAAAGAGGCGATAAACCCTGCAAAAGGAGACCGACCCCATACTTCAGATTCCAGCTGTCCCGTGGGGGCGACGCATGTTTGCATGACAGAAGTTGCCGCCAAGGCCTAATTGTGTTTACTGGACATAAAATTGGAAAAAGAACAAACGTGCCCCCACCACCAACAAACCCTGAGTCCAACTTGGAACTTATACATTCCTCCATCGCGCGCTAGAACCTTTCGGGCTATCACCGCTCCCCCCTAGTAGAAAACGGGTTATGTGTGGACAGCAAATTGCTACGGGTCTACTTGGGTGGAAGGGGTGTTGAGGTTCCCACATCTTTTCAAGAGAGCCCTCTCCTATCTGCAGATATGAATGAAATAAATGTGTGCAAATTGACTAGCCGCGTGAGACTGAATTTAACCAAGCACACACAACAGCTCCTCAGCCACCTTGGGAAAACATGGGGTACCCAGGATAAAGGAAAAGTGGGATAAAAATCCCAATTACAACAACATTTTTTTTCCAGTCCTAGCTAGTCAGCAATCCTATGATTGCTTTGACAAACAACTGGAGAACACCTATTCTGTCCACATTTATGCTGGGTACCCAGCATTTTTCTATCCTAGCTGATCAGCAACACTATAATTCCTTTGATAAACAACTGGAGAACATTTGTTCTGTCCACATGTATGCTGGGTACCCAGCATTTTTTCATCCTAGCTAATCAGCAATCCTAAAATTGCTTTGACAAACAACTGGAGAACACCCATTCTGTTCCCATGTATGCTGGGTACTCACATCTGCTAAAGGTATGCCTGGAGTATATGCTGAGGACTGGCAATAAAAAAAACTCTTCTCTTCCCCCTCCACACCCTTCCAGTGGCTCTCTTTCCTTTTAAACCCACAGGAAGGTGCTAAGAGGCTCTCTGTCTGGTCCCACATCTTGGCCCGTTTGCCTCCTTCAGGAAACAGCCCCTGCCTTGTCCTGAGGGAGTGTGAATGGAGCTGATAGCGTGACCCTGAGAGCTGGATCCTCCTCTGCCTGGGACACAGAGTTTTCTTGAGGCAGCAAAGATAACGGTGCATCCTCCCCTGCCAATGGGGAAATCAAAGAACTGGAGGTGGGTGAAAGGGGCATTTCAGAAGATTTTGAGGTCTGCTGATAGATTAGAGTGGCCATGTGTTCTTCATTACAGAAAACATCCCACCATTTGAAGAGCTGTCAGTGGGCAGTCCTCTGTTTGAAGAGTCCTCTATTTGAAGCGTTGTCCGTTCCAAGGCCAGTGGAAAGATAAAGAACTCCTAAAAAGAGAGGGCAGCAACAGGGGCTGGGAATTGCTCACCAAGAGTTAGCACCTGGACAGCTGACTGAGCAGGAGACACACAGTTCACCTGGTCAGTCTTCCCCTCTTTGGTGAGATGTATTGACTGGGTTCGCACAACACGCTAATCCACACCCAGTCATTGAGTGTGGGTTGTTGTTGAATCATGGCTTGTTTGGTGAACCACATATTAGCGTCTTGTCTGAACCCAGGACATCTTCTGCCAGTTGGCTTCTGAACCGTGCTGCATGGCTTCTTTTTCTCCAACAAGCCCCCTTGAGAACCCATGGTTTGCTGGTGGGTTATTCAGGGTTGTTAACAGGCCACACAGCAAAATGTACAAGCCAGCCTGCAGAAAACATCCTGGGTTCAGACAACATGCTAACCCTCGGTTCAGCAAACAACCCATGGTTCAACAACAACCCACGCTCAACCACGGAGTATGGCTTAGTGTGTGGTGTGAACAGCCCCGTTGTTTTTCTATTTAAATTCCAGTAATTCTTTCTAAATTTGCATCTATACATATAAATTCTGCCGTCTTTCGTCCTCTTTTTGAGTGATGCATTTCTGTTTGGGTGGTTCTGAAGTGGCCACTTACCACGGAGAAATCCAGGAACTTGGCATGGGTTCCAAGAGGCATTTCTAGGTTCCGGCATTTACGGGGACTGTAGCGGAACCACCTCCTGGCACTGGAAGAGAACAGTTTTGGAAGAGGAGGTAAGAAGTCTGTTTCAGAACAGCATGTGTTGCTTTGACAGCTGCAACCCGATCAAAGGAGACCTCGTCGATTCTTTGTATGAGTTTCAGCTGATTAACTGTTTAAATCTGCATGAAATTGCATATGACCAAATAATCTTTCTAAAGAGGAAGGGGAAAAGCAACTTTCTTTGATTCTACATTATGGATGCGTGGCTTGCGCCGCTAAGGTGGCACTTGCTCCCACGTTCTCACCTGGCCTCAAGATGCTAAAGCAGAGGTAGTCCTCCAGAGGTTTGGACTTACAACTCCCATCATCCCCAACCATTGGTCACGCCAGCTAAGGCTGGTGGGCGCTGAAGGCCACCGCTTACCCACTCCTGCACTACAGGGAACTCCTTAAGCATTTCGACAATTCTGGGCTGCCCTGTGGTTGATTCCTCCACAGCGTTCCTTCTTCTCAAGAACTGGGCAAGCTGATTTCCACGATTCCTGGAGCACCACCTGGTGGTGATCCTTCAGCATTGGAGCTGCGTTGGGGAATATGTTTCAAAATCCATGTTTCAGGATTCCCCCCAGCCCTCTGCTTCTTCTCTACAAGATCATCCTCAGGGGTCCTTCTCCGCGAGCCCCTGCCAAAGGAAGTGAGGCAGGAGGCTACCAGGAGTAGGGCCTTCTCTGCTGTGGCATCCCGGCTGTGGAATGAGCTCCCTAAGGAGGTTATTCAACTGGTACAAAACAGGGCAGCACGGTTACTAACAGGGACTGGCTGACGAGACCACATCACGCCAGTCCTTTTCCAGCTTCATTGGCTGCCAGTCCAGGTCCGGGCCCGATTCAAAGTGCTGGTATTAACATGTAAAGCCCTAAATGGCTTGGGGCCAGGCTATCTGAAGGAACGCCTCCTCCCATATGTACCTGCTTGGACCCTAAGGTCATCCTCAGGGGTCCTTCTCTGCGAGCCCATGCCAAAGGAAGTGAGGCAGGAGGCTACTAGGAGTAGGGCCTTCTCTGCTGTGGCACCCCGGCTGTGGAATGAGCTCCCTAAGGAGGTTCGCTTGGCACCTACATTATATGCTTTTAGACACCAGCTGAAGACCTTTTTATTCTCCCAGCATTTTAACAGTCTATAAATCAATTTTAACTTGGCGTTTTAAATTTGTAATTTTGCATTGCTGCTGTTTTTATCTGGTTGAGCTTTTATATTGTATTTTATAGTATGGTTTTATTCTGGTGTTTTATACTTTGAATGTTTTTAATTTTTGTGAACCGCCCAGAGAGCTCCGGCTATTGGGCGGTATAGAAATGTAATAAATAAAATTAAATAAAATAAATACAAGAAAAGAAAAGAAAAAGGGGGATGTCTAACTTTATTCCTCAAGCAAAAGCAGCAGTTCCGAATGAGTATCTGGGCAGTTGAAATTCTAATGTATATATTTGCATATTTGAATGGCTGACAATGCATTGAACATGGCAAAAACCACTTCTCCAATGGTAATAAATACATGAAATCACTGCACTTTCACCCTCCTCAAGGCCTAGGAGTCTGGAGCATGTTCTGTGAGTCCACTTGCTAAGGCAAACCTGGTTTGCAGTGCAAAAACCAGAGTTTGCGACAGTGAGAGGGCTTCACAGCCAAATCACCCTTCTTCAATCGAATGTGCTGGACTATATGACCCATCATTCCTAGCCACTGGTATTCATTCCTGCTTGGAAGCCACACCCTCTGCCCTAGAAACATTTCTGTGTCTGGACACACCAAGGATTTCAACTCCGCGTGGAGTTTGCTGCCTCTTTCCAGGGCAATGAACTTAAAAAAATCAAACCCTGCTTCAAATGTTGGCCTGAAACCAAGGCTAGCTTGCATCTCCTAAAGGGAAAAGTGTCACGCTCGACGGAACATCCAGTTGCAATCTCTCAAGAAATGGGACTGTCACGGTGATGAATCATTTCCCAAGGGACGCACCGGCAAAAAATTTCTGAGCGTGCCTGTGGGGAGGCGGCTCCGACCAGCGTTTTCATCTTTTGCTGGATCACGGCTAAACTATTTCCTCCTCTCGGAAATAGCAAACACATGGATGGAACATCTTTCAAGCCCATTATGGGCTCTAGAAGAGCAGCCTTCCCCAACCCGGTGCCCTCCAGATGTGTTGGACTGCAATGCCCATCATTCCCAGCCAGCTGGCTGGGAATGATGGGCATTGCAGTCCAACACATCTGGAGGGCACCGGATTGGGGAAGGCTGCTCTAGGAACTTAGGTTCGAATTAATTCCCAATTCGCTTTCTCCTAACAGACAAAGAGAGAGTTAGTAAGTTTGCCTTGCTGGAAAAGAGAATGCCCCCGGGGAAACTTCGTGTAGTGGTTATTTGTGCTGTTGCTAGGGTGACCGATTGGGTCGAAAAGGGGGATTTTTGGCAGGCCCTGCTGGAGCGAGAAAAGCCGCACCTGCCAAAAACTCCCTTTTCGACACTGCTATAAAAAGCTACGGGACAGCACCAGCAGAGCAGAACCTCCTCCATCTTTTGCATGCTCAGCCCCGGGATCTTGTCCTGAATCGTCAAAGTACTTGAGGTCAAGAAAACAACCGCTGTCCTAACGCCGCTCCGGGGCCTTGTTAAGGATATGAAATTGCAGCCGAGGAGTCTGGGTTATCTGGGGGCACTCAGGGGGGTGGGCAGCGGTGTGTGTGTGTGTGTGCATTTCTTTCGTGGCTGGACCATCCGCTTTCCTTCTGCCCCCTCCGGCTCCTTTAAGGGCTTCAGCCACACAATGGAAAATGCCATTTCCAACCCAAGGCGGTGCGGACAGCTGTTGACATCTGGTTGGTTCCAGATGTTTCCCCCCTCGGCGGCGCAGAACAGAGCTCGCCCTGGAGCGGCCAACGGGCACACCCTGGTGTGTTTTCTGCGACAGCAGAGACCTGCTCCGGGGAAACTTGGGAGACACCCTGCCAAAAGACTGCTCTGTAGATTGGAAACAGATCTATCCCAAGCCAGGAGGGCGTCATCAAGCCACACTTTAGCCCAATGGCTACTGCTGCGTTTAGTGATGGCAGACCCTGTTTGCTGCTTGCACTAAATGCCCTTTGGAATTCCACTCTCTGAAGATCCCTATAGACGAGGGTTTCTGCCAGCCTTGCTTTTGCCCTTTGAGGTTTTCAGAAAATAGGAAGGGAGCTGCCTTAACGCCAAGTCAAACTACTTGACCTTCTAGCCTTGCATTGTCTCCTGTCTGGGGAACTCAGGCAGGGAGGGCTCTTTCCCCATCAAAACAGGTGCTCTGGCACTGATCCCCGGCCCTTTCCCACAGCTCAGGGACCTCAAGGCCCATGTTCCACCCAAAATTGAGGGACTCGACATCCTTCGGTTTTCAACCTCCCCACTCCCGTTTTTTTAGAAATAAAATAGGTGATGGGGTGGAGAAGAGGGTGAGAAAAGCTGCTATCTTGTCTCCAGATGGCAATGCAGGTGCATAAACTTTAAAAGCCCTCCCCCCATGCAAGACACCCTGCGAGCTGTCATCGTAAACTATGGCTTAGCATTCTTTAAAATTCTTTTATTTCTTAAATTCAAAAACCTACTTTGTATTTCAATCGGGGGTGAACAGACGCAGAAATTGTCCAAGCTAGAAACTGGCAAGAAAGAGAGACTAGTCTGCACAGAGAGATTCTTAGCTGTAATCCCTCTTTAAAACCAAGTTTCTAGTCCTTAAGGCTGCAAAGAGAGAATCAGCAATGCTTGGACATGGGATGGAGTCTCAGAAGTCTTACAGGGGTTCCAGATGTGGTTAGTGCATGATTCCAAAGGCCAAGGACAAAGTTCCAAGGCTCTGCCTATCCTGTCTCTCCTCCTACAAGTGTGTTTAATTTGTGTACGTCATACAAGTTCTAACATTCCAGGATTAAAACTAGGATTAGAAGCTGGTTAAAGATAATCCTGGGTAGAAGAGGGGGTGGGGTTTACACAGGGAAGTGAAGGAGGGAGTGTGGGGGATGGCTGGCCATTATAAGTCTGCCCTGAGGCCATTTTCTTCCTTATTTTTCCTTGCGTTCTTTGCAGCAAAGGAAGTGTGCCCACAATGCATCATTTCCAAGATAAACTTTTAGGATGCCATGAACGGTGGAGAGACAGCCCACCCCTAACGCCCTGAACGGAGAAATCATCGCAAAGTGCATTCCTGAAGCATGACCACCCACTAACTTCGCCAAAAAGAATTCCCTGCTCTTCAGTATGAAGCGAAAGGCCCCGGCATCATGGATGAGGCAGCGATTTTAATCCCTGGATGAGTTTGGTTTTGAAGTGCCGGAGGCAGGCATGTCCCTGCTTCCACCTCCCAAAAATCTATAGCCAGATCTCTTTGCAGGACTGCTATGCAAGCTAAGAATACCGGGCGCAGGTTTTAGAATATTGGAGTTGCATAGGCACCACCAAGCCCTCTCAAACGCATTCTCTCGAGCTGTAAAATCTCTTCGGCACAGCTTGAGCAGCTGCTGCAATGAAATTAACTGACGTTTCGTGGCTGTGGGACGTCACTAAAGAGAAAACAACAGCTAACCTCCCCTCCCCGGCCCATAACTTTACACACAGCCAGGATGCGCCTGCCATTATGTAAACCCTAAAAGTGCGGCCACATTTGGAATATCATATACAGGTCTAGCTCAATGCATCACCAAAAGGTTTAGAGTCGGGGGGGGGGGGGGAGAAATACAGAAAGTAACTGAAATAGGCCGTGACTTTGCCGCAACTTTAAAAAGGAAAGTTACAATATCAGGAGGGGAGGGTTAATTTGGGAGGGGGGATGCACTTGGCAGTATCCCATACTGCTGCTGTGCTGTTGCATGATCTATTGCACCAGTGGGACCCGCCACTCGTGTAAGAGGAAGCTAGCAGTTCTAAAAGCAACCTCAGAAACAACGCTTGGTTCCAGATCGGTACAGGTTAACGGAACAACCTTCCACAAGCTCCGTTGAGCTACCCTTACCGAGAAAAAAGTGTTCCCGCTTGTTTCGAGTCATAGAATCATAGAACAGTAGAGTTGGAAGGGCCCTATAAGGCCTTCGAGTCCAACCCCCCCCTTAGGACTGCGAGCAGTGGGGGTCATACTGGCACATGGGAAGGCTTGGATACTGCCCACAGTTAAAGGAGACACTATGGATCTTTACTAAGAGCTTCTTCAGACGGGGCAGGTGGGTGGGAATCATGTTTCCCTCCCGTTGCTTTGCCTCGTGCTACAATAGGGACAAGCAGCTTTCTCTTCCTCCGCACGCGGAAGAAAGAGGAAGTAAACGGAGACCACGTGGCCCATTGAAGTGGCCGTTTTTATCGCGCTGCTCTCCCTGCACACAGCGGGAAATGGTGGAGGAAAAAACGGATTTTCTGGGGTCTTTCTTTAAACAGGAAAATGACCAGGCGGAGCGGGAGGCATGCAGAAGGTGGACAGCGTTGTGAAAAGGACCCGCGGAAATCCGTGAGTGCCCAGTAACGAGCGGGTTATAAAATGCTTGTCTGATGATCCTCTATGAATGATGCAGGAAAGAAATGATATATAGAATTTGTTTTGTTTTTTTGGTAATACTAGAGCTACTTAAATTAACTGGTAAGATGTTCAGGGCTGATAAAAGGAAGTTACTTCAGACACTAGACCATAACGGCCAAAACCTGGGTTTCTTTTGTCTTTACGAGACCTGAACCTTGTGCCTACTGCACAATTCCGCAATATTTCCGCGTTCCCACAAAATTGTGATCTGTGCACGCAGCCCTGGCTGTAAATGGTTCCCCTAAACCCTCGTAAGAAGAAACAAGAGGAAGCAGCGGCAGCAGCAGATTTGGTCTTTAACTTAAACACCCATATGAATTTATTAAATCCGGAGTCTGTATTAGGATGTAACGATGAGAAACAGTATTTCTTTTGTTTCGTTTTGTTCTGATAATCAGCTCTCTTTATGAAACGGAGACACAACTTGGAGGGAAACTCCTTAATAACAAATGTCCTAAATACCCGCACAATGGAATGGAGGTCACAATGATTACTGGTTTGAGTTTTGCTTTAAACATAGAGATTTACGGAGGAGTGAGTTTGGGGGGGGGGGGGGGAAGTGAGGTTTCTCTCCCGTGGATACAACATGTCACATCGAACGGCACCAACATTGCAAGCGGTCGCTCTCGCCCCATCCCAATGACCCCCGACCTCCGTCCTGCCCCCCAGCGAGTTTACCGGAATATAAAACAAAAAAAAGCTTTGGACCCTGGAGGGCCGAAGCAACTCCTGCCATCACCCATCCGCTTCCTGTCCATTATCCATCAGTGAGAGTGTCAAGTTAGGGATTTTTAAAAAATAACAGTTAGAGCAGGTTTAATCTTTCTTCTTCTCCTCCGCCGTTTTCAGCGGGAGTGTTTCGGGGGCACCGTCCAGCACGCCTGCCGAGCCGGCCTCAGGAGCGCCGCTGGCCACGTGCTCTGTCGCTGCCGCAGGAGCGCCGTTGGCCGGGCCCTCTGTTATCGCCTCGGGGGCACCGCTGGCCGGCGCGGCAGGAGTGCCGCCCTGCTGAATGGCGCCCTGCGTCGTCGTCCGAGACCCCCGGTCCTCCCCGCTGATCCCGAACTCGTTGACGCGGGTCGGATCCACCCGGTAGATCCACCGCTGGTAGAGGTAAATGAAGAAAACGACATCTGCGGGAGAAGGAGAGAAGCCGCGCGTTACAACGGCACAGGTTTCAGGTCAGCGGGCGTGAGTAGCCCCGTGGCTGGGAGGGTCTCTCACTCTGGACTGACAGGGGAAGTCTTGCTAAAATGGGATGGGGACATGAAGTAGGTGCAGGCAGAGAGGAAATTACCATCTCGAAGACAGCCTATCCTGTACATCATGGGCATTTTGATGACGAAGGCAAAGAGGTCGTCGATGAAGGTGTTGAGAGCTTTGTAGGTCAGCATCCGCCACGGTAAGTGGGCCACCGACTTCAGCTTGTAGTTGATGAACAGCTGAGGTGTCATGGTGATGAAGCCTGGGCAGGGAGAGGGACAACAAACGAGAGACTGAAACCAACGGAGGGGAAGGTGGTCCAGGGTTTGGCCAAACCAAGATGCTGAGGACACCCAGCTTTCCCTTTCCTTTCCATCTGAATCCAAGGAAGTTGTTCAAGTTCTGAATCAGTGCCTGATGTCAGCAATGGACCGGAAGAGGGCAAACGGTTTGCTGTTACCCACCCTGAGGAACGTTTGAACAGGAGAAGAACCGTGGCCGGGTCAGAGCGAAGGCCTTTCTAGACTAGCGTTCTGTTCTCACAGTGGCCAATCACGTGCCTCTGGGAAGCCACAACAGGACATGAACGCAACGGCACTCTCCCACGCCTGTTCTCCAGCAACTGAGAGATATCTGGGAGAGCGTCTTCTCCCTTACCAACCTGCCCGGTCACTGAGGTCATCTGAGGGCGTGCTCCTGGTGGTTCCGCATGGACCAATGGTCCAACTGGAATCCACCAGGAGAAGAGCCTTCAGTGTGGCGGCCCCCTTCCTACGGAATTCCCTGCCTTTGGAGGTTGCTGTATTGCTTGTATGAGCAGGGGGCTGTACTCGATGGCCTTATAGGTCCCTTCCAACTCTACTATGCTATGATTCTGGTGCCTCCTGAAAAGGTCATTGCTTCATGAACCTTTCCTTGAATGACAGGCCATGATTTTACCAGAACTTGGGTTTCATTAAAAAGTTCTTCTTTTAAAAATAGTATTTTTTTTAATATGGCGTTTTTATTCTTTTATTCTATTGTTGTTCACCGTTCCGAAATCTTTTGGGTGGGGAGTGGTATATAAATATTGTAAATAAATAAAAAATTAAATAATAAACTGCTATTGAGAGCTGTACTACCTCTGTTCCTGGGAGGGAAACTATAGCCATCATGGCTAGTTGGCATTGCTAGCCTTTTCCTCCAAGAATTTGTCTACCCTCCACCTTTTTTTTTTTTTTAAAGACATCCGATTTGGTGGCAAAGTGGGATATAAATTTAATGGGGAGAGAAATGGACAGATAAATAATAAAGCAAGCTGCAGTTCACAAGCCGCATTCAGGCTGATTTGATGCCTGTGGAGGTGCCAGGTCTGCTTGGAGCAGAACGCTGTTTTGGGAAGGCCCCCGGCTGCTCACCAAAAGTCAGCAGGAATCCGTACAGCATGCTGAGGACCCAGGAGTACCAGCCCTTGTGCTCCATGTAGAGGAGGCTGTACACCGCGTAACAGCCCAGCAACGGGAAGAGGATCCAAGAGAGATACCGGAAAGCCATCTGGGGAGGCAACGGAAACAGACCCACAATACTAAACTCCTTGCCAGGAAATCCGAAAAGTGGAATTCCTAAGGCTGCATGACTCAACAGATGCTAGTTGGGAATCTCACGTTCAGGTGTTTTTAGGTATACACAATCCACCCTCACCACCCCAGATTTCTCTGGGATGCATTGGAATCTAATGGGAATGCTGGTTTCTGCAAATTACCACCATGGAAAAAGAACTCCCCCCCGGTCGCAGTATCTGGAAAGGATCCCTGCTCCTCCTGAGTAGGCCCCAAACTCACGTCATCGTAGACTTTGGTAGATGTCTCTATGTACGTCGATTTGTCTTTGAACGTTAAGCGTGGAAGGATCCCGGCAATTTTGTTTTCCCGGTCCAGCTGTTTATCAGCGGCGGAGAGAAGCAGAACAGGGAGAGGAAAGGTGTTAAGACATCACGGTAAAAGGATGGTTTAGTGAAACAACCCAGCTGGCTCAAAGCAAATGAGACGAGCCATATACATGCTGAAGACAAGACAGAGGAGATTTCAGATCCTGAGCTGGTAGGAGCCACTTCTGCCGAAGTCCTATAAGACCGACATCTATGGCACCATGGGGAGGAAAGCCTAACCGGTTCACACCGGAACTGCCCCAGGGCAGCCCAAATCTCAAAACAGCTTTCTCTAAAATAGGTAAAAGGAAAAAATAAACACAGGGCAGCATTATCCAGGGCTGCAAGTGGGAAATCAGCGGTAAAGCGTAAAGCAAAACTTGTACGCAGAGTGTTAAAAAGAGTGCAAAAAGTTCCCAGCCCTCCTGCATGAAGACAAAAGGAACACGTAATCCATGTTCTCGAATTTGCGGCCACAAGTTGTGTTGATGGCCACTAGCACAAAGCCTACGGTCAGGAATGCTGGGAGTTAATAGCCCAAAACATCTGGAGGGCACCAGGTTGGGCCATATGGAAATCTCCAATGGCACTATTAACAGTGAACGCCAGTTGCTAAGGCATAACGGTTGGGGGGGGGGCATTGCCATCACCTCTTGCTTGTGGGCTCCCCAGAGAAACCTGGCTAGCCCACAGGGGGTGGGGTGGGGAGAATAAGGATGCTGGCTTGGATGGACCATTGCCATGACAGCACAAGGCTTCTCTCTGGTCCTTCAGGGTAAAGCTCGCACATTATCCAAACCACTGGCATCCACCGATTCCTCCCGCTAGATTTCAGCTTGACGGCAAAATGGCGAGTCTTCTCACAACATTATTTCTCTCGTAACTCAAGGTGCCGAGGTGAGCGGGGGCCACTGGCCACCCTCCCAGCTACGTTCCGCCGGCCCTTACCCTGACATCCATGACCTTGGTGATCTTCCAGAGGTCAATGAGGAGCCCAATGAAAACGCATCCACCGATCCCTCCCGCTAGATTTCAGCTTGACGGCAAAATGGCGAGTCTTCTCACAACATTATTTCTCTCGTAACTCAAGGTGCCGAGGTGAGCGGGGGCCACTGGCCACCCTCCCAGCTACGTTCCGCCGGCCCTTACCCTGACATCCATGACCTTGGTGATCTTCCAGAGGTCAATGAGGAGCCCAATGAAAACGCTGACTTGCACCACGAAGTTGGTTTCGTTGTCCAGGATGTAGAGGAGGACGACGAGGGACTGGAACACCCCGAAGAAGACTGAACGGACAGAGAGACCCTCTAGAGACTGCCTGCTGTTCCAGAACTGAATATCTAGAAAGGGGGAAAGAGAAAGGAAGGTTAGAAGGAAAGGAACCGCACTTCTGCCACTCCCTGATATACACACTGGCAGCTTTTCTGACTGATGGCATTGCCAGTGGTTGAGTTTGCACTTGGCCAGCGATGGTTTAGCATTAAAGCCACAATTCACTGAAGAGGTGGGGCAAGGGTGGGGCACTAGAGAAGCTGTATTTATTTCCCCAATACCTTAACTATAGTGGGGGGGAGGGGAAGGAATCACCAATATTTTGGAACCTACCATTTTTGAAAGCGAGGAATTCAAAAATGCTATGTACAATGGAAACGACAATGGTCAGAGCCAGCAGATATGGATTTGTTTCTAAAAGAGCAACCTAGGGGGAAAAAGGAAAGAGGGATCTAAGCGTTAGGTATTTCCAGAGATCCTTACATTTATGAGCATGCCAGAAGTGTGAAGAACCTATTTTCCAATCTTGGAACTTTCCCAGAATTTCTAAAGTCTCCATTTACATTTTTTCCCCTTTTGACAGGGTTTCTAGCCCTCATCGTTTCAGATGCACTGGGGATATACAACCGAGGGCACAAATTCCACGGGCCTTCTTGGTCGCAAGATCCTTTAAGGGGGGTGGGGGGTTACAATGCAAAATTCAAGACTTAATGGACCTTAAAATGTAGCACCTTACGTAGAATTCCTCAAAGATATGGGAACTCCTCTATAGGCACTAAACTCCCTTCAATTATTGCGGTCTTCTGTGTTCTTCAAAGCAGAAAAACAGCTACGAAACACTATACATAAAAGAATAGTACAACACGATGCAGAAACAGTTCACCCTAAAATACCTTCTCTTTCCAAGATAGGCAATACCGTTATTAGGTATTTATTCTAATAAAGGTATGGCCCATCTAGGAAGTTTGGGGTTTCTCTCTCTCTCTTGCCTGGACAAGCCCAGGTGTCTCTAGAATAGCAGAGTTGGAAGGGGCCTACAAGGCCATCGAGTCCAACCCCCTGCTCAGTGCAGGAATCCACCCTAAAGCATCTCCGACAGATGCTTGTCCAGCTCCCTCTTGAAGGCCTCTAGTGTGGGAGAGTGTGGGAGTGTTTCCTTTTATCTCTCTTCCTTGTCCGTGCGTTGGGTTTAATCCTATCAATTCGTTATTTCCATCTTAACATTGTTTGTGGGAAGAGCATGGGGAGAACCCTGCAGGCTTTTAAGAGCATCCACGGCCCCTCTCTCCTCACCTTCACAGAGTCTTGCTCCTCGTCCGACTGTTCGTACAGATCCTCCCCCAGGAAGTTCCAAGGGGACTTGGTGCTCTGGGCGGCATACAGCTGCCACCGCCACAGCGACAGCGGGCAGAAGGAAAGGCGGAGAGGCAACTGCTCCAATGTCTCATTGATAGGGAAGTAGTCCTTCTGCAAGTTCCAATAGTCGTTGAAGTACAGGATAGGGTAGTAGTCACCACTCACCGCGTCGAATTTCACATCTGCAACAAAACAAGATGTCGTGATGGCCACCAATCTGGATGGCTTCAAAAGGGGGGGTTGGATAAATTCCTGGAGGCGAAGGCTATCAAGGGCTACTAGCCCTGAGGGTTGTGTGCTATCTCCAGTATTCGAGGCAGTAAGCCTGTGTGCACCAGTTGCTAGGGAACATGGGTGGGAGGGTGCTGTTGCACCATGTCCTGCTTGTTCATCCCTGGCCGATGGCTGGTTGGCCACTGCGTGAACAGAGTGCTGGGCTAGATGGACCCTTGGTCTGATCCAGCATCAGGGCACTTATGTTCTAAAACAGCCCAAGGGATGTACACAGCATACCTGGACCAGGATGCTGCCCAGGTACAGCGCAGCACAGGAGGCAAAAGAAACTTCACTGCAGCATCCGATAAAGGACAGAGATTTTTGCACCTCTCGGACTGTACCACTTGCTTCCCTTCTCCCAACATAGATGGGAAAATGCTTTCTTAGGGGTAGATTTACACATTGAATTAACTGAATTTTGAAGTTCACAATAGGGGGAACACGGTTTTAGACTTTTAAACTTCTGGAGGAATTTTCAGATTGGGAGTGGGTTTTCAGCGGGTTTGAAGCAGAATGTGCCAAATTTTCACGAGGCATTCGATGTTGAGCCTTTCCTGGTGAGCAGTGAAAGAGTCAGTCAACGATTTAGGCACAAATGTCTGGGTATTCCAGTATTATAAAAGGAATCCAGACAAATTTTGAAGGGATACTCTGTGTGTGTGTGTGTGTGTGTGTACACACACACACACAGTGTCAGGAGGGAAATGGAGAATCTCAATCTGAAAGCTCACTTGAACTCCCTATGTACAGAAAGTCCTGTTTCATCTCAGGTGTTCTACTTAAACCCTGTAACTGCCATACCAGATCTCAAAACTGGGATGTGCAATAGTGGAACCTTTTAACTCGGGAAGATACTGTCATTGAGCTGAGGACTTTTTAAATTGATATATTTTAGATAAAGTGGTTTTTAGATATATGTTGTCATATGGTTTTTTAAAAAAATGTTTTTAAACTCTATACTGTATTTTTCAAGTTTTCAGAGAGCTTTGGCTATGGGGTAGTATAGAAATGATGATGATGATGATGATGATAATAATGATGATAATAATAATAATAATTTAAGTGTTGCTGGTTGACTGGGCTGCTGATTTAGCATACAGCGTCTGTGTCAGGAAAAACATTACATATGGGTTTGTAAGGGTGCTATTCCATGCCGTATGTCCCTTGAGGGCCTTTGGGTAGTGAAGAAAGCTGCAACCCGTGTTACCTCTGCACCAGCCCAAATGTACAAAGGAAGGCTACAACAATCTGCTAGTGCAAGTGATGGGGAGAAGCGCCGAGGGGGCTCCTCTCTCGCCCGCACCCCTACGAGTGTAGCCTGTTGCTTGAGTGGTTTCACGCGTCAATGGTTTGCTGTCCTTACATTGGTCCAGAGGTGGAGGGACGCTGCCCTTGACCCAGGGTGTGTGGTCATCCACAATATTGATGGTGAGATTCGGGTGCCAGTGCGAGATCACCTCCACGGGGCCGTAGTCTTCAGCTCTCTGCAACAAAAGCACAAAGCCTGAGTCCTTTTCCCTTGGCGGGGGGGGGGGAGGGGGGAAGAGAAGGGCACATTTTACTCAAGCCCCTAAGGAGAGGGCCCCCATCTCAGTGGGTTAAGTGAAAAAGGAACTCTTTGGGGGAATGAATTAAAATGGGAGCCACGCACCATTCATCCATCCCCAAAAGCTGACTTTTAGAGTGTGAGCAATGAGGTTTTAGGCACCTTCACAAAAGCCTAGCCTCTGCGTGAGTCACTGTTCTCAGCATGCCCCTTGCCTAAAAGGAAGCAAGCTCAGAGCCGTGGCGATCCAACGATGCTGTTAAGCTAGTAAAGCTAATTTATTAAAAGACCATCAAAACAAAAAAACATAAAAAGAAATTGAGCTAGTCCACGGAGGTTGTTCGTAGAAGACTGAATGCTAGGAGATGGGTGAATCTTCCAGACGTCTTCCTCGCTATCTAAGTGTAGGATTCCTCGGGAGTTATACATTGACTTGAGGCATCTTCAAAAGTGCAAACTCAAAACACAAAGTTCTATAATGACCCTGTACTTATTACCTGGGATTTGTGGAAGGGGTGGGGGGGTTGCCCTCCCATTGTGCCACTTCATCCTCCTAGCTGCAGCAAGTAGCCAAGGGAGATTTCCATAGCCTGTCTCCTAATTTGGTTAAGTTCCAGTTGGAGTGTTATGGAGCACAGCAGGCAGGTTATGAGGGCCGTACATGTCGCTTTCCTGATATCGGAGGCATTTCCTCATGTCATGGAGACCTCACCCATTATCTCATGGTCCCAGACAGCGAGGCGTAGGTTCTGCTTTGGCTGGGGGATTATGGGAGATGTAGTCCAACACATCTGGAGGGCACCAGGTTGGGGAAGGCTGTTCCGACCCTCTGGAGGAGAGACAGAATGGAGTTCTCTGCAGACAGGCTGAAAATAGCTAACGGAGCGCAGGTAGTTCTTGCGTGGCTGAGTGTTGTGACCCCACCCCAAGAGCCCGCGGGGCTGTGCACGACGCCCCCTCGCAACAACCTTGTGAGGCGGGCACACAGTGGCTGGGCGGAGATTTGAATCCGGCCCTCTAGCCAGGAGAGTGATCCAAACACAGCGGGTGCAAAAACTCGGCAGAATCACTCATCCACGCAGAGACTGACTGGGAGAAAGCAAGAGCGTCGCAATTAACCATGCAGAGACACAGCAGGCAGTCTCCTCTGGAACTCACATGATCTGTCACCACTGTACCGCTTTGCTATTCATGGCACAGCGACGTGTGCCGTTTGGAATGACTGCTCTATCCAGCGATGGGCATTTCAATAGGCACTATTGTGTCTCTCTCTTTTTTTTACCACCATCGAGTTTTCATAAGGCTTGTCAGTTGCCCTGTTCACTTATAAATAGTGCGACTCTAAAGGATAAGTTAAAAAATACAGAAACGCACGGGCTACACCTGTGCAAACCTGAATTGCAACTGCAGGCAGTTTCCTCGTCAGACCCGATGGTAGAACTGCTGCCCATACATACCGTTACGGCATTCAAAGCAATTCTCCCCCACTGCTGTCAAAAGGGACGGCTCCTTTCCCTCTTTTCGACGTGGCTGGGAACAGATTCGGAGATGCCTGGGAAGCTGTTCTCTAACTATAGCTCAGTCAGAAGTCCCAGGCTTGCAGAAGGAGTCGACAGGTTTGACAATGGCCTTTGGCTAGCCTTAGAAGCAACGCAGCTGGGGTGGGAGGGCTCCCAGCGTCGATTTCCCTCGAAATGGCAGTGCTGTGACTAGTACAGCCGGATTTCAATGGTGGAGGAGCACCCCAAAAGTTATAATGCCAACTGTATGCAAGAAGTGTGACTGAGTATAGGCGTCTTCTCTTATTTTATTTATTTATTATTGCATTTATATCCCGCCTTTTTTCCTGCAAGGAACCCAAGGCGGCGTACATAATCCTCCTCCTCCTCCTCCTCTCCATTTTATCCTCTCAACAACAACCCTGTGAGGTGGGTCGGGCCCAAAGTCACCCAGTGGGTTTCCATGGCCGAGTGGGGACTAGAACCCGGATCTCCCGACTCCCAGCCCGACACTCTAGCCACTACACCACACTGGCGTACCCTTCTCTCACACAGAAAACTCTAAATGGATGGCAGGGAACCAGACACAGCTTTGAAGATGGTTTGCTTCCCCTCCCTCTTCGGAACGTGTGGAGGAACAGGCAGGGATTCCGTCTAGCCCAGTATCCTGTTTCCAATGGTGGTCAGCCAGATGCTTCTGGGCAGTCCAGGGGCAGGGCTTAAAGTCGCCCCAACCCCTTCACAAACCACAACCCCACCCTGTCCCCCGTTCGCCAAGAGCTGTTTGCCAGGCGATGCTTCAAGTAAAAATCCACCTTTGGGCAAAGTGGTGTAATAAGATTTGGTTTCCTTCCACCCCGCCCAATATAATCTTTCCAGCTCTATCCATAAAAGAAAGGGGTTCATGGAATCCCCCACCCCCCTGCCCTTCAGAAGAAAGAGGCGGCGGATGGAAGGTTTCAACATATTATGAAGCGAAGAGCTAAAAGGACGGACGGAAATCGTTTTGCAACATTAAGTACAGCGTCTGCCCGCTAACGTCCATTTATCAGAGGCTCAGCATCGCCAGAGAGCCCTGGGCTGCCAACATTACGATGGGGAAGGCTGAATTTATGGGGACAGAGAGCGCAGGTAGGAAGAAACCCGTGGGGCTCTTCCCCTTGTGAAGGGCAAAAGTGCGACCTTGGTGGCTAAAGAAGGGAGGGGGAATGTGCAGACACTATGGCCCAAGAAGCTGTCATTACTTTTATCATTTCAGGATCCGCTTCCGTCTCCCCTGTTAGTAGATTCTTGGTTTTCTGGAACCGCCGGCGTTTGTACTTATTTATCACTGCAAAGAAGAAACAGGGGGGGAAAGGTAAGCGGATGTAAAAGCGAGCAACAGGGAAAGCTTGAACCCAGTATCCTGGGATCACAAGCGCCTTGCTACAACTCAAGTTTCTCGTGCCCGTGGCTGCCAGAGGGTTTCAAAAGGCCAACCCCTCCTGAAAAGAATAAGCAACGAGGACGTGAGAAAAAGTCCAAACCTGCTGCAGTTTCTCAATCTATGCAACAGCAACATTTGGCTCTCCCACTGCAGGCCTTTGGCAGGGACCCCAGGGTGCCAAGCTGCAATCTTATGAACAATGGAAGCTGCTTCATCCTAAGGCGGATCCTTGGTCCATCTGGCCCAATACTGTTGACACTGACTGGCAGCTGCGGCTCTCCAGGGTTTCAGCCAGGAGGTTTTTCTAGCCCTACCTGGAGACACTGCTGGGTATTATGCCTGAAACTCATCCTGGCCGGCTACGGTTTGCCACGACCTTCAGCGCAGATGCCAAGGATTGAACATGAGGCCTGTGTGGAAAATATCTCCCATACCACCGAGCTATATGGCTTTTATTCCCCCAAAGATGCAAAGGAAGCCAGGATAAGCAAAAGTTCTTAGCCGGCAGAATGAATTCCGAGCACAGAACGAGAGACTTTCTGGAGCAGAGATCCAGAGTTTTACAGAATACGCACAGTGTTGACTGCAGTTAGCATTTGGGTTTTGCAATTTGGAAGTCTCCCGGAAACCACGAGTAGGCAGGCAGCCACCTTCTTTCCCATCTCTGCAGAATGCAGGCTGTTGCTCTTGGGTACAAATACCCCCTCCTTTCCCTTTCTGGAAGGTTCACCACACACACACACACACACACTGATTTGCTAAAAGCTGGTGGCATTTCACAGGGCCCCCACAACTTTTTCCAGAGAAGTTAACTTGACAGCTGACAAAAAGTAATAATCAAGCCGCTTCCTTCCTGGCTTAGCAAAAAAGTGTCACGGTCTCCATATGTCTCTGTTTGCCACCCAATGTGTCATTTTGCAACGCAGCACGCTGAATGAAAATATACTGAAATGCAAAGTACACACTCACTACCATGCAGAACCCCATACCGGGCCCTGGGGGAAAGACCCGTCCATAAACCCCAGTGAAGATACACTGGGGAGCTGCAGTCGGCTGCAATATCCCAGCAGATGACCACCCTGCCCCCTGCCCCTGCTTGCAGCAATGCAGTTCCCCTGCCAAACATCGCAATGTTCACTGCAGGGAACACGCCTGCCACATTAGGTACGAAGCAGCCTGCTGACCCACAAGGTTCTGACTGCCTTGTAATAGGATTCAAGCCCTTCTTATTAATCCCACGGCTAGGGATGAGGAGCTGGATGGGGCGGAAGGAGGGGCAGAGAGGGAAGACTTATTGGAGGGTGGTGGCGTGGCAGGACAGGGCAAGGAGGCCAGGATCTAGGTGCCCTGGGGGAACAGAAGATGGGAGGGAACAGTGCCCAGTGCAGAAATCTCCTGCCACGACCAGGGACTGCAGCCTCCCAGCAAAAGAAGACAAGGTAGACCCTGGAGGGGAAAAAATAGGCTTACTTCGCGACGTGTGGACTGTAGCGAGTCGCCTGTACAGATTCTTCTGCTTCGGATCGGGATGGAAACCGCTCTTCGTAAAGTACACGTGGATGTAAAGGGAACCATTGTGTTGAACACTCTGAAATTGCACGTACACACATATAAATAAAACATCGATATACCCCGCCATTGGCATCATCTGTTTTGTTAAAACAACAGTACGGCCTGCAGCTAGATGATGTAGTAACGGTAGTAATGGTTTATTATAGTCACAAGTCCAGTAAACTAGCACTGTGAATACAATGCTATTGAAGATGAAGATGTGGGGGAGGTTGAGGAAGCCACAACTGTCACCTCCAGGTACCAGGAGCGGCTGGCGCGGATCACTCCCAAACAGGTCTAGAACCAGTGGCCTTCAAACATCAAACAAAAGCTCAGTCTAGTCCTTTGTGCCTTCGTCCCTCAAAGCCTTATCTAGGCACCAAGCGGTTTAAACGCCGAGGAGAGCACGGCCCCCACGGGCCAGTCCTGGCTTGCTTCCTTCTTTTCCGGGGGGGGGGGGGGCAGTCTCAAGGCAGGCCTGGATTCGCACGTCTGGTATCCATCTGAACGCGGTTGCCATTTGAGTTGCCAAAGCCAGGCAAACAGGACTCGCACCAGAGATGCGAGGTTACAGCAACCTCTCCATCGGCATCCATGGAGAACCGTGGCGACTGGCAGCTTTTGAATCCGCACTGTGGACACTCTAGTCCAGCCTTCCTCAATCTGGGGCGCTCCAGATGTGTTGGACTGCATCTCCCAGAATGCCCCAGCCAGCAAAGCTGGCTGGGGCATTCTGGGAGTTGTAGTCCAACACATCTGGCGCGCCCCAGGTTGAGGAAGGCTGCTCTAGTCTCTAACCACCACCACCCATCTCATCCTAAGGCAGGCTCTAAAGAGGAAGGGAAGTGCTTTCTTGCCTGGGGCAAGGTTTCTATTCAGTGGCCTGCCCTCCCGGAGGCTGCAAATCACAGATGAGAAATACCCAGGGGTCGGGGTCTCTCCCATGCCCCTGCACTGCTTAAATTCAGTGGTGAGGAGGCACCAGCAGTGAGGGGAAAATAGCCTCCTTTTAAAGCCAAAAAGTGGCAGCTTTACCACCAAAATGTGATTGCCAGGCAGCAACAAAAGGGGTTACTTTGCTTTAGTCCCTTTTTTGCTGCATTTCGACAGCAAATCACCACGTCCGGCTTTTCAAAGGAGGCCATTCCCCCCCTCCCCCGTTGCTGCAAATTTGGTGGCACGGTGGCAGCAAAGCGGTCCAGGGGGCCGCCTGCGAGCCTGTGTGTTGCCAACCCCTGCTATAGACGGAGAGCCCTCGGCGAATCGATAGCCCACTGCGGGCACGGAAGGGGCCTGGCTCAAGCACAGCCGGAAGGACGGCAGGCCACAGGCAGGAGCTGCACACGCACCTCAGGAACATCTAACTCTGCGTAGCGTTCGTAGCACCCATCGAAATTCTCGCCACTGGTCCAGTCCCCGTACACAAGGTCTCGTTGTTCCCAAAACAATGCCGAGGTAGCGTTGAAATCTGTAAAGTGCTCATGCTCTGATATATAGACATGAAGATCCTGCAATAAGAGGAGAGAAGTTTTATTCGAGGCAGGCAACCCTGCATGGCGGAAACATATACTCAGGAGGCAAATGCTCAGCTTTTTCTGTTGTTTGATAATCAGGGCTGTGTGTTTACTGCAATTCCTCAGAGCAGGGGGGAAAATATATAGACGGTGGTCGCTGGCAGAGAACTCAACTTCCCAAGAATCACGGCTCTGGTGAATATAAAAGGCAAGTTTCCAGCCCTGATGGCTGCAAAGATATGCCTGAAAGCGTGCTGGCAATGCCTGCTGAAATTTCAGAAGCATCAGCTGCTGATGAATAAGGCCTGCAAAGGCTAGTGGAACCTGAATTCATGGGAAGACTGGCAGGACACATTATACCAGAGGAAATTGTGTAGATCTGCTCAGCCTCCATAATTTAGATGGGCTGAAGAATTCTGCTTTGTCTTGGTGCAGAATTCGGTTCTGCCAGGCGCAGAGTTTTACTTTTACATGCAGCATGCGCACATTTTATAACCCTTCCATGGAAGAGCTGTAACTTGAGTTACGCCCCTTTGCAAATCCCGGGACTAGCTGACCCCTGCTCCTGCCACACGTACCATTAAAGTGTCTTTAGGAAAGAGATTTCGGCTCGGTGCCCTGGGTGCCCCGCCAGCGGTGGTCTGATCCTGTGGTGCCGGCCCACGACGGAACCAACTGCTGATGGCCCAGATGATAAAAATCCTGGGTGGGGAGGCAGAGAAAAGGAAGGAATTAATGCTAAATGCAGTTATAAACCAGCCCTTCCTCCTAGAAGCAGTTCCTACAAAGGGAATTTCCAGACTCTTGATAAAACAAGAGAAGTTTCCAGACGATGAACTTTCATCAGACATCATAAACCTGCTTAGGCCTTGGCTGGCAACTCCTTTGTTAACAGGGGCCTGGGTGTTGAACGAAACAAGGTGCTGAAAGCCTCACACCGATGACTCTGCCTCTGGCTCATTAACCCCCTCCTCCCCATTTGGAAGAGCGTTAGAGGAGTCGGCTGCAAGCCCTCCACTTAAAACGCAGCTCAGTCTGAGACACAGGCAAGTGTGCATGAGGACAAACCCACCCACTCCCACAACACTCTCTAGGAGAGAAGGGGCATCAAGATCCCATTGCAGGAGGTTGGTTGTCTCCCAAAGTCACCGGTGGCCACAGGAATGGGAAAGAGCATTGGGACAGAGGTTATACTCAGCGCTAAGGAAACATTTATACCACAGGAGCCATACGAGCCTTGCAAGTAGCCTGGAGGCTGTTTCCTGCATTATTCACTACCTTCGGCCTATTTGGCCAGCTGCTTAGCACTAAGTAAGTGTGGAACGAGCTCCCCAGAGAGGTCCGCCTGGCGCCTACACTGTACTGCTTTCGTCGCCAGCTGAAGACCTTTTTATTCACTCAGTATTTTAACACTTAATTTTAACTTAAATTTAAATTTTACTGTTTTAACTCTGTATTTTAATCTTATATCAACTTTGCTGTGTGGTTTTATCCTGGTTGCGCTTTTTATACTGTATTTCGTAATTGTGTTTTAACCTGTTGGGTGTTTTACTGTGGTTTTAATTTTTGTGAACCGCCCAGAGAGCTTCGGCTATTGGGCGGTATAAAAATGTAATAAATAAATAAATAAATAAATAAATAAATAGGTCCACCGTGACTTGATCACAGGCCTGGACAGCCAGTAGCGGCAGCTGGGAGAGCCTGCCTATACTGGTCTTGTCTTGAATGGGCCATTGACGCCCAAAAGCTTTACCAAAGATCTGCTCCTGGAAGAGACGGAAGCTCCTAGAACTAGTTCATTGATACGGATTGACACCGCTGCCGGCCATTTTGCTCTCAGCTTGGTGCTGTGGCCCTGGAGACTGTCATGATGACTGCTTGCACTTCGAAACTGACCACTACTCCAGTGGACCCCCGTGCGCATGCACATCGTGCAACTTGAGTTGCAAGATACGGGCCCTCCCCTCACCGCTCCAGCCTTACTACCACGCACCACCTGAGCCTGAAGCATGCAAACACACACACACACACACACACACACACACACACACACACACACATTCTGTCTGGAGCCTTTCAAGCTTTCTTCCCTTACGAGGGCAACAGGCGCTGACGTTGCGGCACATGGGCTCCCAGACTACATTTCTGCCACCCTCGAACACCCTTGCGGAAGCCATGAGTTTAGGATATTGGCCTGAAATGTTAAGATGTCTTAACAACAACTCTAACTTTATGGATGCTGCTTTATTTATTTATTTACTTATCATATTTATACCCCGCTCCTCAGCCAAAAAAGGCTCTCAGAGCGGCTTACACTTAGCAAAAAAGACAGTCCCTGCTCTCAGGCTTACAGTCTAATAAAGACATGACACACAAGGAACAGGAGTTCAGGAGGGAGGGAGGGGGGGAGGAGAGAGAGAGTCCAACAGGAGCAGGCCATGATGTTTCTTCTGCCTGCTCCTGTCCCCGTGCTCTTTCTTCTTCCCCACAGGGCCAAGATGACAGTTTGCCCTGTGGGGGTGGTGGAAGACTCCAACAGGAGCAGGCCATGATGTTTCTTCTGCCTGCTCCTGTCCCCGTGCTCTTTCTTCTTCCCCACAGGGCCAAGATGACAGTTTGCCCTGTGGGGGTGGGGGAAGACTCCAACAGGAGCAGGCCATGATGTTTCTTCTGCCTGCTCCTGTCCCCTTGTTCTTTCTTCTTTCTTTGAGAATGAGTCGTGGCTCTGCTATGCATTTGGTGGGTGTGTCATCCCATAAAGCCATGGCTGAAAGTGCTTTTTCAATGGTCCATATCTTGCAAGGCTGCGTCATATTAATAACTTTTGCTTCTCCCCACGCCTTGTAAGCAGACATTTACCCTTTGAAATGTCAACTTGCTAACAGGGACTATCTGGAAGGATCCTTTTCAAACAAAACCGTGCGCAGGAATTCTTCGAAGACTGGAGGGGAAAAGCAACAGCTAATAATTGTGTAGCCCTTCTTGGAACAGCTTCCCATTTCTGAGATAAGGGGCCGTTCTCCTGAACTCCTGACAGTGGCCAAGTACAGATGCCTTTGTTTACTGCGGTGACGGGCTGACTTGAGCCCCTGCACGGTGTTTGTTTGGTTTAAAACTACAACTCCGGGATCTCTCTGAAGTTACAGCTTCGCTAACCTCTGTTAAGCGATTGTGAATGAATTGCTAAACCAGACCAAGGTCCGTCTGATCCTGCATTCTTTGCAAGAACCCCGGCTACCAGCAAGTGCTCGCTGGCCCATTGGAAAACTAGCAGAAAGCTTTTCTCCGCCCCCCCCCCCCGCCCCTCGGCAAGCACAGATTTACGCTTTGAAATATCAACTTGCCAACAGGGGCTACCCTTGTGATTTACTTTCTGCCCGTCTTAACATTAGCAGAAAAAGCTACAAATCCTTTAGAGCAGTGCAGAACCACAGACCTGAGGCCAAATCCCTGTGTCCCAAACTGACCTTTCAGGGATCCACAGATGGCCGTGCTCCCTACTCCCTTTCCCTCCAAACATCGATGGTTGGGCGATTTCCCAACTTCCATGCAGTTTTACCCCATTCGGAAAGGTTGGAATGCCTCCCCTGAGGCTAAGCGACAGCCAGTAAGAGCTTTTTCTGCTAAAATATGCCAGTATATTCCAGCCTGACCCTTTTGCCTTCACTCACCACCTGCATGCGGCCCCTGAAAACTTCACTGAAATTGAATTTGGCCCTTGGGCTGAATGAGGTTCTGCACCCTTGCTTTAGACCAGCCTTCCTCAACCTGGGGCGCTCCAGATGTGTTGGACTGCATCTCCCAGAATGCCCCAGCTGGCTGGGGCATTCTGGGAGTTGTAGTCCAACACATCTGGAGCGCCCCAGGTTGAGGAAGGCTGCTTTAGACAGACAGAGATGCAGCCTGCAGAGCAAATGGATCTGGCTCCCAGCACCTCAACCAAAACCTAAGAACCTTAGAAGAGCCCTGCTGGATCAGACCAAGGGTCCATCTAGTCCAGCATTCTGTTCACGCAGTGGCCAACCAGCTGTCGACCAGGGATGAGCAAGCAGGACACGATGCAACAGCACCCTCCCACCCATGTTCCCCAGCAACTGGTGTATACAGAATTACTGCCTCGGAAACTGGAGGTTGGACATAGCCATCGGGACTAGCAGCCATCGATAGCCTTCTTCTCCAGGAATTCATCCATCATAAAGTGTTTTAACCAAAAGGAAAATTATTTTGTAAACTCAAGAGCCTGACCTGGGTAATGTACTGACTAAATCTTAGCCGCTAAGAAACCACATTTTGAACCAGGAAGTCTTGAGTTCAAATTTTGCATCTTCTCTTACTAGTACTAGTCTACCCGCTGGGCTGGTGTAAACATTACAGAGGCAATAGATATGGAATCATTTTAAACATAGCTTCAAACATGCCAAGTGAATGCTGCGTGCTTTATATTTACAGATATGTTTAACGCTGCACTTTAAAACCATCTTCCTCCATGTTTTAGCTGCTGTTATTTACCTCCTTTAAATGATTTTGAATTATCATTGCTGCTTGAAAAACAATTCTTTTAATGCGCTGCGTTGGTCTTAGCACACTGATTTTGTTATATTAGCATTTTTATTATGTATGCCACCCTGAGAGCTTCAGATATAGGGTGACTCGTAAACTGAATAAATAAATGCATTAAATAAAATAAATAAAAATAAAGTGAGGTTAATGAGTGGAAAGGGGGCACGCTAGTCAGTCTCAGCAGAGTGGTTGTGGAAGACAGCCCCTCTGCTGACCCCTAAGGACAGAGCTCGGCCATTCCTGATACAGAAGCCAGATGCTTGGTTCTAACCAAAACGGTTTGGGGAGACAGGTATAAGAACTTCAGGCTCTACCCATTCTGATTTAAGTCCCGTTCCCTTATCCAATCTTATCAGTATTTCTTCATATGTACATTGATGGTGCTATATAAATAAATAATAATAATAATAATAATATGAGGCTACTGGGCTTCTGGTTGCCATCCGCCCCAGGGCTAACACAGCTTTTGCAATATCCTTTGGGGAGGCAGCAGGAGAGATAACATCAGCAGAACTGAGTGTGGCGAATGTACCAGGGCAATATTGCACCGCTTGAGGTGTATCTTTGCTGTTATTGCCTACATTTTAAATGCAAAGGTACTAGATGAATGGCTTGCACGGGACTATATTAGTAGGGCTGTGCGCTGCTCTGATTTGGATAGCGAATCCGGATCGGGTCGGGGGAGCTGCGGATCGGGGCGAAGCGGTTCGCCTCCATCCGGAGCTCCGAACACAGGTAAGGGGGGGAGGGGGTCTCACCTGCCGGCTCAGTCCATGCGGCGATGATGGCAGAGCCAGGTAAGGGGGGGGCTTACCTGCCTCTGTCGCGGTCCAGCGCCGGCTTCAACTGAGGGCCAGGCCTCAAGCCGGAAGAGCAGGCCGCGGCCTGCTCTTCCGGTTTGAGCCCTGGCCCTCAGTTGAAGCCGGCGCTGGACCGCGACGGAGGCAGGTAAGTGGGGGGAGGGGGCAGTCCGTGCAGCGACGGTGGCAGAGCCAAGTAAGGGGGCAGGGGGGCTTATTCAGCCCCCATTCTCCACTTACCTGCCTCTGCCGTCCGCTGTGGAAGCAAGTAAGTAGGGAGGGGGGGGGCAAAATCTCGATCCACTCCTCCGGATCTTGCTCTGCGGAGCTGGGGAGGGTCGGATCGACCCGAAGTGGATCGGCCCGATCTGAAAGTTGCGGATCGGGCCACAAAGCAGTTCGGGGGGTACGTGCACAGCCGTATATATAAGGTGTAAAATATATATATACACACACAGTAAAGATTGCCACCCATCACCCTCAAAAGGACATAAAACTGCAAACCTGAGAACTTGCCTCCAAATCAGCCTTGTCATTAACTGCTTCAATACCCGATGCCACAAACAGCCTAATAAAGTATTACTACCCTATTTCTTCGATTCTAAAACACACTTCCCCCCCATATAAACGTCTCTAAAAATGGGGTGCGTCTTAGAATCGCGGGTGTGTCTTAAGTTTTTTTTTTTCTGTTGATGGTACTGAAATTAGTGTGCGTCTTACAATCGATGGCGTCTTACAATGGAAGAAATACGGTAAGTATTGATAGTAATAATGATTTGTATGCCACTTCTCCTCCAAACAACTCAGGATGGCATAATTTCTTTTCCCCTCTGCCATGCATTTTATCCCTACTAAACAACCATGCGAGGAAGGCTAGGATAAAAGTGGCCCAAGCGCTGCATATGAGGGGGAATTTGAACTCCAGACTTAATGTTCCAAGTAGACCACACCACCACTCTGGGGTCTCTTCTCGAAGGAACACATCTAAGATTTCCTTGGGGGATGATTGATAAGCGATAGATTTTGTGACGTCTTAAGAGCAGATTGGCAATGGCTATGGAAGGCATTAGTTCCAATAATGAAATACATTTCTTATGTGTGTAGTCGAATATGGTGGGGGCCAGCAGAATTAAAGCCCTGGTCACCCCACGGCAACCAAAACCGTGGAGCCCTGTAGTTCTAATTTGTTCATCAGTGTGGTTAATCAAGTGAAGCTTTATCAGGGGTGGAGATTATCAGGGGTGGAGGAAGAGGAACCAAATTAAGCAAGTCCCTTGCTTTGAATAACAGGCTTGCTGTTATTTCTCAAGTGTACTTACTTCAGGAAACACAGGACTCAAAATCTTCGAATCTCACTCTCACAACTGCCTTGTGAGTACCAGCACTGCTACTTTTGTAAAGAAGCTCTGCGCATCTCTTCCTGCATTAATAGGCTAGCGTGTTCAAAATTATGGCTGAGGATAATCAGCCCACTGGGAAGGCAGAATCACAGCACTGTCAGCTCCCACTGCCTCATGAATCATCGGCTAAATCCGCAAACCTAGGAAGGCCTGAGAGCGTAGTCTGCTTCCCAAATCCGATGAAAAATACAGATCCCCCTTCAATGCCTCTGACAATGACCAGTATCTTTTAATTTGAAATTCACACTCAAGAGACAATGTCACCTTCATTCAAAGTACCCTCCCCATATCTTTTTGCAGTGTGTGTGTGTGTGTGTGTTTGCAGTGCACAAACACAGCCCCAGACTGAACTAGCCAATCAATCAGTTTAAAGCCAGGTAGTGTTCATTAGCAAAATCGACTTTGCTTAGACTTGCAAAGCACCACTTGGCTTCTTGGTACGAAAAAACTGGGAGATTTGGCAGAGAACAAAACAGTGGTTCTTTTGTACTTCATGTGAAGTTGCAGGTGACTAAGTGAGACATGCAAGGGTAGAAGGAACAGCAACGCCTGTAGACTGATGTGCAAGGGTGCTTTCTTGGTTGCCAACAGTAATAATAATAATAATAATTTTATTTCTAACCCGCCTCTCCATCCTGATCGAGGCGGTGAACAACAAGAAGTATAAAATACATAAAGTATTAGCCAAAACACAGTATACATTGCTAAAACTTCCAAAAAACATACTAAAATCATACTAAAAGCACCCTAAAATTCCACTGGATAGGCCTGCTGGAAGATCTCAGTCTTTATAGCTTTCTTAAATGCTAAAAGACTGTCAAGTTGACGAATCTCCTCCAGCAGGCCATTCCACAGTCTGGGAGCAGCAGAAGAGAAGGTCCTCTGGGTAATACCTGTCAGCCTAGTTTTGGCTGGCTGAAGGAAGTTCTTCCCAGAGGACCTGAGTGTGCGGGGCAGAATGTATGGGAGAAGGCGATCCTGCAGGTAGCCTGGACCCAAACCATGTAGGGCTTTAAAGGTGATAACCAACATTTTATACTTTGCCCAGAAACTAATCGGCAGCCAGTGAAGAGATTTTAAAACTGGTGTAATGTGGTCACCCCTAGGTGTACCGGTGACCAACCTGGATGCCATATTTTGAACTAATTGAAGTTTCCAGACTAGGCACAAAAGTAGCCCTATGTAGAGCGCATTGCAGAAGTCGAGCCTCAAAGTTACCAGCGCGTGCACTACCATCTTTAGGTCTTCCAACTGGCAATGATGATGAATAACTGGATGATCTAAAAGAAGGGAATAATTTAATCTACTATATGACTTCCTCTAAGCCTCTCTACTTAAAATGGCATCTGGAAAACCCTCAATTCAAGGAAAGATGGGTTATTATTTGAATTTCAAAGTGGTGCTTTGGATCCATTTGAGCAATGAGACTGGGGCCCTCCTCGCCAAGTAGAGATTACAATGATTTTTGCACGCTCACAATTTTGAAAACCCTTGCCCATTTCTAGCGGAAGAACACTGCAAAGCCAGCCCTGTTCCAATCTGATTTGCATTAATAAATTGAAATGCTTAATAGTTCTAATCGTTCAAAAGCTTGACGCTGGGCTGGCATGGGTGCCAAGACATTTTGCTGATGCAGCTCCAAGGCTCATGCAGCTTGCCAAGCAATAGCTACCATAAAAGCTTTGGAAGCAGAAATGTTGGTCCCTGTTTCCCATCGGGTCACCTTGATCTTCAGAGGTCATTCTAATGTGTTAGAACGGTCAGCTCCTACTGATAGCGCTTCTGTTTTGCTGGGCAAGTAGTGGGGTGGTGACTGCAAATGCTATTTTGGGCTGCATTAATAGAAGTATAGCTTCCAAATCACGTGAGGTACTGGTTCCTCTCTATTCGGCCCTGGTTAGGCCTCATCTAGAGTATTGCGTCCAGTTCTGGGCTCCACAATTCAAGAAGGACGCAGACAAGCTGGAGCGTGTTCAGAGGAGGGCAACCAGGATGATCAGGGGTCTGGAAACAAAGCCCTATGAAGAGAGACTGAAAGAACTGGGCATGTTTAGCCAGGAGAAGAGAAGATTGAGGGGAGACATGATAGCACTCTTCAAGGACTTGAAAGGTTGTCATACAGAGGAGGGCCAGGATCTCTTCTCGATCCTCCCAGAGTGCAGGACACGGAATAAGGGGCTCAAGTTAAAGGAAATCAGATTCCGGCTGGACATCACGAAAAACTTCCTGACTGTTAGAGCAGTACGACAATGGAATCAGTTACCTAGGGAGGTTGTGGGCTCTCCCACCCTAGAGGCCTTCAAGAGGCAGCTGGACAAGCATCTGTCGGGGATGCTTTAGGGTGGATTCCTGCATTGAGCAGGGGGTTGGACTCGATGGCCTTGTAGGCCCCTTCCAACTCTGCTATTCTATGATTCTATGATCCCTAAATATAGGAAGGCATTCTCCTTAGCAAGGTTCAATGTTCTCCCCTCCAAGCTATTAGAGGGCAGATTCAAGAAAATCCCAAAGAATATTAGATGCTGCCTCTGTAATGACGTCGAGGTGGAGTCCATCTTGCATGTACTATTTTACTGCAGTTACTATCAGGAGGCCAGGAAAGACTGAATATGTCCTATTATACAACGTTTTCCCGGTCGCTCTCCTGAGTCTCTTATGATTATTTTACTTCCGGGCACCAATAAGCCTATTACTGAGCAAGTGGACAAATTTCTGAATCTGGCTATTCTCATTAGATCACTCATGGATGTCTGATCATTATTTTAAACCAACTGATTAGCATTTCTACAGATTTTGTATCTTTTCTTTTTACCATCATGTATTTTTATTGACGTCTGTGTACTTATATGCTGTAAAGGTGGTCTGTTGACTGTAAATAAAGGAAGATAGACTGCTACAGAAGGAAGAAGTGAAGTATCTCTGAGATAACATTACTCAGTTTTGTCTTTGGAAGGCCAACTCCACCCTACTCAACACCCTACTCAAGAGCACCCTCTTGGACCATCACTCGCCCTGTGCAGCTGCTGCTCACGACGACTGATCCTGAACCAGCTGCAACTTTGCCCTCATACTTCAGGTTCTGTTACGACCTCATGGAATCGTAATGGAAAGCACCAGCAGCCGCCACCATCACCAGCAGCAACCCACAAATCTGAAAAACATGAGCAAGCCCTGTCCGCACCAGCCGTCAGCATCCCAAAGACCCACCACGCACGAGAAGCTGCAGTAATAAGGAGTGTCATTGACGTTGGCTGCATCAGATAGAGTGAAAATCACTGCAAAGCTGCCTTGGAAGGACAGCCAGCATTTCTGTGTGGCCCAGCTTTGGAGGCCTATGAAGACCCCGTAAGAGGGAGCCAGCGCCACGGAGCATGACGCTGCCATTAAACAGTTCATAAAGACAGGCAGGCTGAGATGCAGGTCACGTCAGATTGATGGCGCAGCAAGTAGTGACAGCAAGTAGAGGCCGTGGCAGCGATCACAGCAACCCTCTTCCAATGGAGGCACAATGGCTCAAGCGCACGCGATTGGGAAAAAAGTCTCTAGCTAGGATGGCCATTTTGGACCGGCAGGGAAGCTATGCTTGCCTGGCAGACAAAGAACCTGCAGCCACATTGGACTCGCCACGGAGCATGACGCTGCCATTAAACAGTTCATAAAGACAGGCAGGCTGAGATGCAGGTCACGTCAGATTGATGGCGCAGCAAGTAGCGACAGCAAGTAGAGGCCGTGGCAGCGATCACAGCAACCCTCTTCCAATGGAGGCACAATGGCTCAAGCGCACGCGATTGGGAAAAAAGTCTCTAGCTAGGATGGCCATTTTGGACCGGCAGGGAAGCTATGCTTGCCTGGCAGACAAAGAACCTGCAGCCACATTGGACTCGCCACGGAGCATGACGCTGCCATTAAACAGTTCATAAAGACAGGCAGGCTGAGATGCAGGTCACGTCAGATTGATGGCGCAGCAAGTAGCGACAGCAAGTAGAGGCCGTGGCAGCGATCACAGCAACCCTCTTCCAATGGAGGCACAATGGCTCAAGCGCACGCGATTGGAAAAAAAGGCTCTAGCTAGGACGGCCATTTTGGACCGGCACGGAAGCTATGCTTGCCTGGCAGACAAAGAACCTGCAGCCACATTGGACTCGCCACGGAGCATGACGCTGCCATTAAACAGTTCATAAAGACAGGCTGGCTGAGATGCAGGTCACGTCAGATTGATGGCACAGCAAGTAGCGACAGCAAGTAGAGGCCGGGGCAGCGATCACAGCAACCCTCTTCCAATGGAGGCACAATGGCTCAAGCGCACGCGATTGGAAAAAAAGGCTCTAGCTAGGATGGCCATTTTGGACCGGCAGGGAAGCTATGCTTGCCTGGCAGACAAAGAATCTGAAGCCACAATGGACTCACCACGAAGTGCTTTCCATAGTTTACTTGCTGCCAGACTTTGACGGCTGATTACAATGCCAGTCTGACACTAACCCACCGGATTGGACCACAAGCCCCATGGTCCCCAGCCAACATGCCATGGATGATGGGAATTATAGTCCATCTCCTCGGGATGGCACCAGGTTGGGGAAGGTTGCCCTATTCCACCTTTTCTTCAGGAGTAACGGATGCCCCTTCCCTAAGCAGCAAGGCACTCACTGCCGGGTGCTAAGCAACAGATGCCCTCCTGCCTTGCAAGGACAGTCTAGAAAGGCAGGATTGGAAGAAGCCATTGGTCAATCTCAGCTCCACCCACTGCTAACACCCCCAGAGCGGGAAACTCAGCAGAGCCACAGGGAGAAAGAACACAGCCTTTTACCAAGGCAAGCTTGGACAGGACAACTCAAAGTTCAACCACGGAAGGCAACATGGCTTTCCTCAGAGATGTATTGTGATAAAACGATAAGAAAATACATCGTAACACCTCCAACGCCATCAGGATTGTGCTGGAAAGAAGGCAGTGCCTTGGATGTGAGTGTTGTGTATGTCTACACTTTTTGAGCAAGTAAAACTTTGCCTTAAAAAGCATTTCACTCACTCCAGAAGAGAGAATTTTGTAGGAGGGCACAATGTTCCCCACAACTTGTAGATTTTCCATTGGAAAAAATACTTGGGGGGCAATAGGTGTGTTCTGATTTTTTTTGGTTTTTTTTCTGATTACCACCCATCCACCCACCCCAATCTCTATACAAGGGACATTAGCTACAGATATAAAGAAATATAATGCAAGAGTTCATGATTTGTTGCTTGCCTTATTCTGGTGAACTTTAGTCTTGTGGTTTCAAATTTCAACTCCCCCCCCCACTGGGCTTCTCAGATGTCAAAATTAACATGTATGTGCTTAGGTAGCGTTTTGCAGGTCCCTCCCTGCTATTCAGTATATTCACAATTATGCTTGTACAGATCAATGGCATTTTTATACTTTTGAGGTTGCAATTCTGTTAAATACTCACCTAGGAATAAACTCCACTAAACAGAATGGGTCTGACCTCCGAATGAGTATGGACAGGATTGTTCTATACGTTTATAAATATGCCAGATAGTACAATTGTATTTGCTAACTAAGTTAGAAACGATGCATTTTATATTGTTCAACAGTAAAATAAGTTTAGGTTTGATAAGTAATGCATACATTTCAATTTATTCCAAAATTTACACACACACACACACACACACACTGCCAAAACAAGAGCAACAGCATTTTTTTCCATGGCTCCAAAATTTCTGGAAGTTTTACATCTCTATTCTTGGCAGACTGGCATTCAGTCACATGAGCGTCATGAGCAGTCTGAAGAAGTCCTACCCAGAAGCAAGTTTAGCAGCTCATCTGCTGTCTGAGAGAAGTAGGCTTTAGGTTTGTCACTGGGTATAGAACTAAAGTAGCATAGCAGCTAAGAGACCAAGCTAGGAGCCAATGGAAGTCAAATCTCACATCTGACATAAAACAACTAGGTTTCCTAGCCACTATTTCCTTCGAAGACCACCACCAGCTGCAATGTGTGTGTGGGGGAACAGCTGTGGCAAGGATGACTGGGATCTTATCTGCAATGTGCTACGAATGCACTGAGGCACTGAGTACAGTAATACCAATGATTATTTCTCTAAATGTACAATAGTAGGAAACTGCTGCTTTCATTAACTATAGAAACATAATGCATGACATTATGCATGAACCGGGTGATTTAAGGGAAGTGATGGAACACACACACCCTCTCCAATTAGGTATGATATATATAAACACACAGGAACAGTTGTGGAACCACTGGGATCTTACCTGAACAAGACTCCTTTGATGACCTGCCAGGCATTCGGAGCTTGCTGTGGGGGCTGGTTCTGTTGCTGGGTTTCGACAACCCCTTCACCTCCCCCTGCAGTTCCATTGCTAGTCACTTGCTTCAAAAGCGTGGAGGGAAATGGGAAGACAAAGATCAATAGGAGCCATTTGTCATACACAACAGAGAGGCTCAAACTTCCTGGTTGTTCAAAAGCCACTTCTGGGCAATGCGGCGACACAAGACCCCTCTTGCTCGACATCAGGGCGGCCTTCCCCAACTTGGCGTCCTCCAGATGTTCTGGACTACTATTCCCAGCATTGCCCATTCTGGCTGGAGCTGATAGGAGGTGAAGTCCAAACCGTCTGGAAGGCATCAGGTTGGGAAAGGCTGCTCAACCTCGGCTCTTAACAGCTCCCATCATTCTCAGCCAACACTGCCAACAGTCAGGGATGATGGGAAGTTGTAGCCCAACAACATCTGGGGACCACTTCATCACGGGATGGAAATGAGTTCATGTTTCCAGGGAAGCCGTTTCCATATAGTATTTAGGAGAAGAAAAAGTGCTGTAAAAGCCTGATCTGAAGAGCTGGGGGAAATATAGGGCCTAAGAGTTTGAGGTGCACTCCAAGAAACCCACAGTGCACATCTCAACTCAGCCATGAATCCACAAGCTACTGCCACTCAGCCTCAGTCTCCCCATCTGTAACATCAACCAGCAGCTACGTAAAACGAAGCCTGCTGGATTGAGTCAGGAGTCCATCTAGTCCAGCATTCAGATTCCAGAAACGGGCAGCCAGGAACCCCACAACCAAGGTATGAAGGTTACAGTCCTCTCCTGTTTGAACCCCAGCAATATTTATTACATTTATATCCCACTTTTCTTCCACAATATGAGCCTCGTGTGGCGCAGAGTGGTAAAGCAGCAGTTTCTGCAGCTGAAACTCTCCCCACGGCCTGAGTTGATCCCAGCGGAAGCTGGTTTCAGGCAGCCGGTTTGGGACGACTCAGCCTTCCATCCTCCCGAGGTCGGTAAAATGAGTACCCAGCTGGGGGAAAGGTAATCACGGCCGGGGAAGGCAACAGCAAACCACCCCGCTATAAGGCCTGCCAAGAAAACGTCAGCGAAAGCTGGCGTCCCTCCAAGAGTCAGTAATGACTCAGTGCTTGCACGAGAGGTTCCTTTCCTTTCCTTTTTCTTCCACAGTGGAACTCAAGGTGGCAACATGCGGTTCCCAAATGGTCTCCCCTCCAAGCGCTGACCGGAGCCAGGCCTGCTTAGCTTCAGCAAGGCGGTGGCCTCACGTGCCTTCAGACCGTGCCCTGGGAATATGGGAGCCTGATAGAACCATCCAAGCTATTAGATCTATTGCTGGCTCATGACGAATTCCATGAATTAGTCTAAAATAGCCTTCCCCAACCGATGTGTTGGGTTACAACTCCAAGCATCCCCAGCCAGCCATGGGGCAGGCTGCTCGAATCCCTTTCAAGACATCCTTTTGTGGCAGTGGTTTCCAGAAGGTCCTTTATGTGCTGTGGAAGAAGCATTTTTATCTGGCCTGAGTACTAGAGTTATGGGAGAGGGAGGGAGGGCTTCTCCGTTCACTTTCACCACACCATTAAAAATTTCGTAAACCTCGCTCATTCTTCCCACTGTCATTTTTTTCTAAACTAAACAGCCACAAACATTTGCGCCTTTCCTCGTCCAGAAGGTGCACGGGCCCTGTGACCACTTCGACTGCCCTTTTCTGCACCTATCTCTACAATAACCCCTTTGAGATGGGAGGACTTGAACTGTGTGTAATATTCCAAAAGTAGGTTTACGATAGCTTATAAAAGGGTGTTTATGATTCTTGACCATTTTATTCTTTATCCCTAATAATCTGTAGCAATTTGCCTTTTTACCGCAACCGCACCCAGCAGACATTTTCGCTAAGTCATCCATGAGCCAAAGTTCCCTTCCTGGACAGTCACAGCTGTTCCAGATTTCATAGATTTTCATGTAGACTTGGGAAATTTTACTCCTGGGCGCCTCACTTTGTACTTTGATCTAAGAATCAAATCTCACTGCTATTTCATTCTCATTCACCCAGTTTGGAGAGATCCTCCTGGAACTCTTTGCAATTTGCTTGATATCCTGAATATGGTACGATCTGCAAACTTTGCTGATCACGTATGAATGTTAAAGAGCGCCAGTCAGAATACAGATCTCACTGTTTACTCACCTCCAATTGTGACAACTGCTATTCTTTAATCAGTAACTGATGTATAAAAGGATCTGATCTCTTATCTCATTACTGCTAAATATACTCAAGACATTATAGTAAAGGCCTGTGTCAAAAGCTTTTTTGTAAACCTGTACATAATGATACAGTTCACACATAAGGACAGCCCATGGGTTGCTGGGAGCGAGTGGGTTGGCTCCCAGCTGCCCACCACTTCCTTTCTGCTTTTGTTCCTATGACGTGTGACGTGTTATGATTTTGTTATGACGTGTGAACCTGGAACTCTGGATTGTTGAGGGGGAAACAACCCGGAGTTTTAATTCATGGTTTGTTTCCCCCTCAGCAATCCAGAGTTCAACAAACAACCTAGGAACAGAAAGGAAGCGATGAGAGGGCAGGAGGCAGCACTCTCACTCCTGTGTGATCACAACTAGCTATGCGTGGTGCTTCACCCATCGTTGGTATCATGTGTGAACCAGGCCTCTGTGTACTAGCCTGTCTTAAAGGATTGTTATAAGGATTACTGAGATAACATATGCAAATTTTCTGGAGTACTTAGGGGAAAATATATTGTGTAATGAGTTCTTATTATAAATACTACTGATCAGGACAGATAAATGGAAGTGCTTCTTCACACAGGGCATAGTTAAACTATGGAATTTGCTACAAGATCTAGTGATGGCTACCAAACTGGATGGCTTTAAAGGGGGGGTTGACAAATTCCTGGAGGAGAGGGCTATCAATGGCTTCTAGCCCGGATGACTATATGCTACCTCCAATAAGAGGCAGTATGCCTATGTGCACCATTTGCTGGGGAACATGGGTGGGAAGGAGCCATTGCATTCATGTCCTGTTTGTGGGCTTCTGGTGGGCAGCTGTTTGGCAGAATGGTGGACTAGATGGCTCTCTTTATGTTCTTCTCTGATTTAAGGAAAGGTATATCCGATTTAATTAAATTATGTTGTTCAGATTTGTTCTCAAGAATGAAATGAAGTACTTCATCACTATTAACCCAATTTTACAGCTGAGAACGTCAACTGATGCTTCGAGCCATTCCCAACAGGCATGTGGGGTCAGTAAAGTGAGCCCATAAAATAAAATGAATATTTGAACAAGCAAATTCTTCTAAGTACTCCCCTTGAATGTAAAATTCAGCACAGAGCTCTACTCTTAATGCACCCAATTCTTTCTCAGGAAATAATGTGAGAGGGGCAAAAACTGAGCTTCATCATTCAAATTCAAGTCTGTTGGAAAAATAAAGGCTTTGAATCTGGATAAAATTATTACGACTAAAACTATATTGTTTTAAACCTAAAATCATAGGGGGTACCAGATTTTCCATATAAGAACACTGTGAAAAAAAATCTAGAAAGTGTGAGGAATAAAGAGGAACTATCACGAAAGAGCCAGGTGATAAATGTCCCTGGGAATCCCAAAGTGAGAAAAAAACCTAAGACTGGTTTTAAGATACGGATGACAGGCAAACAAAAGGATTAAATGGGAAATGTGTGAGCAATTTCCCAGCAAAGGGTGTGGAAAACAGGTGTGGAAAGGTAATCCCCTTGGCTCATGCCGTGCAATATGCAGCACAGCCAGCAGCAGTCCAAACGCTGTTGCTCAAACATAGCTGCGGCACACGCCGCTGACTTATACAGGGAGACACACCCCAAATGAATTACTTTTAATAATTGAAAGAGAAGGGATTTCCCACTCTCAAAGGAGCCAACCTGTGTTTGAGGGAGTCACTGTTCTGAGACTGATTCCTCTCTGCGGGAGAGGCAAGCCCTGGGGCAGTAACTCATCCAGAAATGCAACAGACAGACTCCTGTCCTGAATTAATTAATTAATTAATTAATAATAATAATTTATATACTGCTCAAGTATCTAACACAGATTCCAGAGCAATGAACATAGACATAAACAGTAAAAGAAAGATTTAAAAAGCAAATTCAAATAGTTCAATTTAAAAACAAAGGAGACAGAAAAAAACAGTGGCTAGTCAGTTGGGCAAGGCTTCTTGAAGCAGAGTTGTTTTCGGGAGGCGCCGGAAGCAGCCTAGTGTTGGCGCCTGCCTGCCTGACCTCCAGGGCAGAGTTCCACAGAGAAGGGGCCACTACACTAAAGGCTCTTCTCCTGGTGGATTCCAAGGTCCAGATGGAACCACCAGAAACATACCCTCCGATGACCTCAGTGATTGGGCAGATTGGTAAGGGAGAAGGTGCTCCCTTAGGTATCCTAGTCCCAAGTTGTTTAGGGCTTTGTACACTAGTACCAAAACCTGGCTGGGTAGCCAATAGAATTATCTTATCAAACCCAATGTCGAGACAGGACAAAATTATCCTCCCCAATGAAGGATGAATGGAAATATATTAAGAGCAGAGCAATGAATCATGCAGATACACAAGAGGCAATATCCTCTATGGGCAAGTGCTTTTGGCTGATAGAATACTTAAAAGCAGCCGTTTGTTTCTCAGAGGACACAGTTCAGGACTGACTGAATTTGAGACAGACAAGCAACTGCAGAGAATGAATGTCTTCTAGAGCAAGCCATATTTTGGGACAGGGTGTGTAACATCCCGAGGAACAAGAGGTATTGAGGAAGGGAGAGATTACGTCAGGTAGATCAACTCCCCATGGTACCAGGTGCTTTTTTTGTGGGACAAGAATATCATTACAGAGAAAAGAAGGAAAATTCTGCAAAACCAGACTGCAGTTTTGCAACAAAAAGGTGAGGGGTGGCCCTAATGTGTTTAAGAGGGAACATTCATCCGGCAGATGAAAAAGTATTGCTTGTGTTCACATGTATAAGAAAAAGGCTGTTGAGAAAGAGGGAAGGCAGAATGGGCAGATGCCCAAAAGGGGAATTTCATGTGGGTGGATGGAGGAGGAGGAAGAAAAACAGTTTCCTAGGTAGGGAGTCCAAAGGCCAATTTCCCAGAAGGAGAATGAAAAAAGATAAGCATTTCCCTAAGAACAAAAGCTCCAGAGTTGGCAGCGTTTTAGAGGATATAAGACAATCCCTTAGCCTGGATGGAGAAGGGAAAGTAGTGCAGAATGACACCTGTTAATTTAAGGGGTGAGTTGCTATGACGATACTGGGAAAGTGTGGGGGGGGGAAGGGCTAAACTTGGAAGAAAGGTAACAAGCAGGAAGAGAGAAAGAGAAGATATCAGACCAGAAAGTGAAGGGGCTGAAACTACCAAGGGTAACTGCCAAGTGCTAGGACAGCTATCTAGGGCATAATTCCTCCCTTTTTTATTGGGTAGAAAAGCAGAAGCAATTTGCTACAGAGGCTGTTGAAGGGCAGAAAGATAAAAGACCCAGAGAGGGGGGTTAACAGGAAAGGAATCCCTTGGCATGCACCTGAGGAATCAGGCAAACTATTTAAAGGGAAGGAGAGACAGGACAGAATTGCTAAGGAACAGAACAGAGGATCAAGGAGGAAGTGGTGTACCCAAAAGGAGTTGTGGGTGGTAAGGATGACACACCAGAGAGGGAAGCGCTCTAGCCAGTATAATGTAGTGCATAGATTGGGGACTGGGGAGATTCCTGGGTTAGAAACTCCTCCTTTCGCGGCCCATTGAGCACAGTTGCACCTGGCATGAGGTAGAAGGCGCTTTAACCACCTGATGTAGAGAATTTATACAGACGACTAAGCTATCCTGGGGGGAGGCAGGTGGCCAAAGGATTTTATCCCCCACCAGGTGCAGATGTGTGGCTGAAGAGAGGACAAAACTGCCACCTGTACAGGGGTGTATAGTGGTTAGAGTGTCAGACTAAGAGCAGGGTGGTGGCGGCGGTGGTTCGGGTTCAAATCCCCACCCAGCCATGAGGTTCCCTAAGTAACCTTGGGCCATTTGCTGTTTCTCAGCTCAACCTACCTCACATGACCTCCTGTGCCACTTTGAACTCCTTGAAGGGAATACGGGATACAAATAAAGTCATCTTGATTCAGGTTCCCTAGTTCACCCAGGGTCTGTTGGGTCATTTGTATAATAACCCTCTTAGCCTAAGCTTCCTCACAGGGTTGTTGTTCTCTCCCCCCTCCCCCCACCCCCCAACCAACCAACCCCCAGAGCGATGATAAATAAATGGGACAAATATATTAGAGTGCAATAAACCACCAATAGCAAACCACTCTGGAGAGGGGAGATCAGGGGCTACGGAGGGCCATGATGGACAATTGGGGGCAAGAGGCGGGTGTCACGTGACTTACGAGAAGGGAGGGGCTGGGGCAGGAGGGGAACTGCTCCCCCCCCCCCGACGAGTAGGGGCAAAAGGGAGGTGACGTGCGGGGCAACTGTCTTCAGGGAAGGGAGGCCGCTAAGGGGCCGCTCCCGTGACGGGGAGGATGGAGAAAAGGTCTCTTCAGCCGCTACCTGTTCAGGGCCGGTCCCGGGACCCGCTGCCACCACCTCCGTCTCCGGCGCCGCCATCTTGCTGCGCCGTTGCCTGGCGTAGTTCTCGCGAGACTTGCCGCTGCTCTCAAATCCCGTTCGTCCCCTCTGCACTTTACGAGGGCCACGTGACCTCTTTCTGCTGTACTCGGGAGAGTCTTCGGGTTACCGTAATTTCAGGAGCAGCCCTGTAGCGAGTACCGTATTGGCCCTTTTTAGCCTCACTCAGATACAGAGGCGGCGCCGCCGCCGCCGCCGCCGCTGCCGCTGCTGCTAGATCTGGGTATGTTGCTCTGGATTAACGACTCCGAAGTAACGACTGCCTCCTCTTTCCTGTAATCCGCCGGCATGCGGACAAGATATATTGGATCTTCTATCTAAAAATTTGGTGACTCTTTTCCACATATGATTTATAATGACTGTGAGCAGCAGAAATTCCTATAATAAATGATGATGAATATAAAAATCGGAATTTGCTGCTATTTACTGTTTATGAGAGAGGAGAAAACCCACGACAGTTACTCCACATTAATTAACCCGAAGTAAATTATGCCAAATGGTTCTATTAGGGCGACAATATGGAAAGGAGGACAGGGCTCCTGTGTCTTTAACAGTTGCATGGAAAAGGGAATTTCAGCAGGTGTCATTATGCCTGCAGCACCTGGTGAAATTCCTTCTTCATCCCAACAATTAAAGCTGCAGGAGCCCTGCCCTCTTTGGTATCTGGTCGCTTTAGCTAACTGTTAGAGATACAGGAGCCCTGTCCCCCTTTTCATATGATCACCCTGGTTCTGTACTCCCTACCTAACTCAACAAAATCAACTCCTTTTGTTTTGTTTTTACTAATCCAAAAATAACCCTATAACAACAATGCAGAGTACAAATAAATTATTATTATTATTATTATTGCCTATCCACTGGAGTTTTAGGATGCTTTTAGTATGTTTCTGGATTTTTTAAAACAGTGTGTACTATGTTTTTAATCAGTATTTTATGTATTTTATGCTTGCTGTTGTTCCCCGCCTCGATCCAATCGGAGAGGTGGGTAAATTGTTGTTGTTGTTGTTGTTGTTGTTGTTATTATTATTAATCCTCCAGTTATTTACTGAAACAAGAAGGGAACCTTCCCCTACCTCCCCACCCCCGACTTTCACGAAGTTCTGCTTGTATTATATGGGATTCAAGTTACAAGTGATGTCTGAAACACAATAAGATTTTGTGTTTTATGTGTTTGCATTTGGACAAGAAACACACGGAGAAAAACAACTTAGGTATTAATATCCATCAGACTTCAGCCATTAGGAATATACAAAGTGACTTTAGATAGGGTGACCCTATGAAAAGGAGGACAGGGCTCCTGTATCTTTAATAGTTTCATAGAAAAGGGAATGTCAGCAGGTGTCATTTGTATATATGGAGAACCTGTTGAAATTCCCTCTTCAACACAACAGTAAAAGCTGCAGGAGCTATACTAGAGTGACCAGATTTAAAAGAGGGCAGGGCACCTGCAGCTTTATATATTATATTTCTATTTATTTATTTATTTATTTATTTATTACATTTCTATACCGCCCAATAGCCAGAGCTCTCTGGGCGGTTTCTATACTGCCTAATAGCTAAATAGGGAAGTTCCCAACAATTAAAACCATAAAATACAACATGATAAAATACAATATAAAAGTTTAAAACTAGAGTATACAATAAAATAAATAAATAACCGAAATCAAACCTAGTGGCATTGCAAAGATTTAAAAATACAGTAACACATTTAAAACAGAAACTGAAAGGCTAAAATGCCTAGGAAAATAAGGTGTTCATCCCGTGCTGAAAAACGTACAGCATAGGCGCCAAGTGAGCCTCTTTCGGAAGCTCATTCCACAACCAGGGTGCCACAGCACAAAAGGCCCTGTTCTTAGTTGCCAGCCACCTTCCTTCATTTGGTAGGGGATCCAACACTTGCTCAGGGAGCCTTCCGAAGTAGTGGTAGAGCTAGGGCTGGATCATGGGAGCTGAAGTCCAGGGCCCTGCAGCCCCAAAGGGGCTCAAATTGCAACTGAGAGAATGGCAGGGGATGGGGCCAATGGCTAATAGCTCTGGTGTCAGCATTTGGGCCAACGTGGGCATGCCAGGGCCCATGGGGGATGCTGGTTGCCATCGCATCCTTTCTTCTTTTTAAAACTTATACTCTGGGCGGGCAGGGGGGCAGGCTTGTACATGGTGATAGAGGATCATTTTCTTATTTTTACTTTTAACATATATTATCCTTTTCTACAACAAAGCGGTGCATATTCCCAAGTAAATGGATTTGGCAGCAGGACGGCAGACATGGACTCCATCTTATTCCTACAGCCACACTATTCCTATAGTGATGATGCTATGAATTCATTGAGTTTAAAATGTAAAACCACACATGCTCAAGTCTTCTTTTTTTAATCAGGGTTGAGAAATAGGGTGTTTTGACTCTAATTTATCAGGAATGTAGAAGCAGTAGGGGGAAGAAAAGAAATGGTAGTTGTGTGTTCCACAACTGTAGTAATACACATGACACTGGCTCCATTCAGAAGACACCACAGCTTTAACCACGGTGGTTAAGCCAGAAAGCCTTAGTCACTGTGGTTAAAGCCATGGTTTAAGGTGTCTTCTGAACACAACCTGGCTTTCTGGCTTAACCACCGTGGTTAAAGCCGTGGTTTAAGGTGTCTTCTGAACGGGGCCAGTCTAAAGCCTCCCCCGCCCCAGTAAGAGTCTAAAATTTAAGTTCCCATAACAGTACAATTATTAATTAATTAATTTATACAGCACCATCAGTGTACATGGTGCTGTACAGAGTAAAACAATAAAATAGCATAGGCTTACATTCTAATAGAATCATAATAAAACAATAAGAAGGGGAAGAGAATGCACCAAACAGGCACAGGGTAGAGTAAAACGAACAGTATAAAAGTCAGATCAAAATCAAGTTTTAAAAGCTTTAGAAAAAAGAAAAGTTTTTAGCTGAGCTTTAAAAACTGCGATTGAACGTGTAGTTCGCAAATGTTCTGGAAGAGCGTTCCAGGCGTAAGGGGCAGCGGAAGGAAATGGACGAAGCCGAGCAAGGGAAGTAGAGACCCTTGGGCAGGTAAGAAACATGGCATCAGAGGAGCGAAGAGCACGAGGTAACAAAATTACCTAGCTACACCTCTGATCCAAGCCCTTCCCCACCCCCCGAGATTATTACTCAAGACTATTTATTTATTTATTTATTATTTATTACATTTCTATACCGCCCAATAGCCGGAGCTCTCTGGGCGGTTCACAAAAATTAAAACCATTCAAAGTATAAAACAACAGTATAAAACCATAATATAAAATACAATATAAAAGCTCAACCAGATAAAAACAGCAGCAATGCAAAATTACAAATTTAAAACCGTGTTATTTAAAATTTATAGATTGTTAAAATGTTGGGAAAATAAAAAGGTCTTCACCTGGCGTCTAAAGCATATAATGTAGGTGCCAAGCGAACCTCCTTAGGGAGCTCATTCCACAGCCGGGGTGCCACAGCAGAGAAGGCCCTCCTCCAGGTAGCCACCTGCCTCACTTCCTTTGGCTGGGGCTCACGGAGAAGGACCCCTGAAGATGACCTTAGGGTCCGGGCAGGTACATATGGGAGGAGGCGATCCTTCAGATAACCTGGCCCCAAGCCGTTTAGGGCTTTAAATGTTAATAGCAGCACTTTGAATCGGCCCGGACCTGGACTGGCAGCCAATGAAGCTGGAAAAGGACTGGCGTAATGTGGTCTCGTCGGCCAGTCCCTGTTAGTAACCGTGCTGCCCTGTTTTGCACCAGTTGAAGTTTCCGGACCGTTTTCAAAGGCAGCCCCACGTATAACGCATTGCAGTAATCCAAACGAGAGGTTATCAGAGCATGGATAACTGTAGCTAAGCTATCTCTGTCGAGATAAGGGCGCAGCTGGTATATCAACCTGAGCTGATAAAATGTGCTCTTTGCCACTGAGTTCACCTGTGCCTCAAGTGACAGTTCTGGATCCAAGAGCACCCCCAAACTACGGACCCGATCCTTTAGGGGGAGTGCAACCCTGTCCAGGACAGGGCAAACATCACCTTGCCGGTGATGAAAGGTACAAGGGCTTTTAAGACTGAAAGGTACAAGGGCTTTTAACTATGACCATCTAAATGTCACCTCACACGAGTGCAGAATGCAGTCTTGAATCAAGACTCTAGATGGGTTTATCCCAGGATTGCTTGCTCTGACTGGCAGCAGCCCTCAAGGAGGGGGGTCATTCCCAATGCTGCCCCCCTCTTTAACCTGCGGTGCTGGCATTTGGACCTGGGACTTTCTGTAGTCCAAATCTGCATTTATTTATTTATTTATTTATTTACAATATTTATATACCGCTCCCCATTCAAAATACAATAAAAACAGAATAAAACACCTTAAAGTAGATTTTTAAAAGAAGCAAAATGAAAAGTGAACCGTGAACTGTGGCTGGTCATTAAGGAAAGGCTTCGTGAAAGAATGACATTTGCAGGAGGTGCTGAAAGCAATACAAATTTGGCGCCTGCCTGACCTCCAGAGGGCAGGGAATTCCATAGGAGGGGGGCCACCACACTGAAGGCTCTGCCCCTCTCTCCTCTCTATTCAGAGAGGAACCTCTGAGTTCCAGATAATGAGGGCAAATGTCGCCGTTCAAGGCCCCAGGCATCCCAGAAACACCTGCCTGGATACCCTGTTAGAAAGAGGATGGTGAAGGATGGAGTTGTAGTACACACCTGAAGGGTACTAGCTTGGAGAAGGCTCTTGCGCTCCTGGTTATTTGACTACTCTGGAGAATGGCAGCGTTTGACACCTATCCCCCTTGATTTTTGCCCCGAACACAACAGCTGACTGAGTTCAGATGATACACTAATTAACTGGGGTGGGGGTGGGGTGTTAATAGGTTGTTGTTTATTCGGTCAGTCGCTTCCGACTCTTCGTGACTTCATGGACCAGCCCACGCCAGAGCTTTCTGTTGGTCGTTGCCACCCTTAGCTCCCCCAAGGTCAAGTCTGTCACCTCCAGAATATCATCCCTCCATCTTGCCCTCGGTCCGCCCCTCTTCCTTTTGCCTTCCACTTTCCCTAGCATCAGCCTCTTCTCCAGGGTGTCCTGTCTTCTCATTATGTGGCCAAAGTACTTCAGTTTTGCCTTTAATACCATTCCCTCAAGTGAGCAGTCTGGCTTGATTTCCTGGAGTATGGACTGGTTGGATCTTCTTGCAGTCCAAGGCACTCTCAGAATTTTCCTCCAACACCACAGTTCAAAAGCATCTATCTTCCTTTGCTCAGCTTTCCTTATGGTCCAGCTCTCGCAGCCATAGGTTACTACGGGGAATACCATTGCTTTAACTATGCGGACCTTTGTTGTCAGTGTGGTGTCTCTGCTCTTAACTATTTTCTCTGGATTTGTCATTGCTCTCCTCCCAAGAAGTAAACGTCTTCTGATTTCCTGGCTGCCGTCAGCGTCTGCAGTAATCTTTGCACCCAGAAATACAAAGTCTGTCACTGCCTGCACGTTTTCTCCCTCTATTTGCCAGTTATCAATCAAGCTGGTTGCCATAATCTTGGTTTTTTTGAGGTTTAACTGCAACCCAGCTTTTGCACTTTCTTCTTTCACCTTCGTCATAAGGCTCCTCAGCTCCTCCTCGCTTTCAGCCATCAAAGTGGTGTCATCTGCATATCTGAGATTGTTAATGTTTCTTCCTGCGATTTTAACTCCAGCCTTGGATTCCTCAAGCCCAGCACGTCGCATGATGTGTTCTTCTTTCACCTTAGGAACATTGAAATCAACCGTTGATTAGCGTGTCATCCGAACCCGGCTGCTCTCTCTTTGGTCTACAGGGCTTGTGTGGATTGAAATAACTTTTTGTGTGCTGCGGGACCGGGGTGGGGAAGGAAGATCAGGAGCTTCCGGTGCCAAAAGTCTAAGCAGGAGAAAACAGGGGGGAGAGAAATGGAAGTTCCGGTCATGACAGTTTCCCCTTTGTCTCTCTCCCCTCATCCCGCTCTCTCCCACCTACCCAACCCACAAGTGCCCTGCTTTCCTTTCCTAGAATTGGACATCTTTGTTGACCCTCCATCCCTTTCCAAGAAATGAGTCAGGGAATGCGGAAGCCCAAACTTGAACCTGCTGATGAGGGGGAGGAAGAGGAGGAAAAAGCAGCAGCAGGAGGTGGCGGAGGTAAAACAACCCAGAAAGGAATCTTCCAATATGAATCCTGCCTTCAGCGTGGGCAGAGGCGAGCTGAACCCCGTCCCTACAAAACTAGATGGCATTATGGAGCTTCTTTTTGTACACAGGAGGATTAAGTGTGTGTGTGTGTGTGTGTGTGTGCGTGTGCGTGTGCGTGCGTGCTAAAAAAGGCTATCTTCTCCACTCTCCCAATGCATGATTTTAGGCACCCCACAGATATTCTAGCCGATTGTGAATCGCCTCCAACTTGGGTTGCCAGATTTATGTATTATTCTTTTTTTACTAGATCCTGTGTGTGAGACCAAATCTGCAGATATTAGCACGGGATGCTCTTCAGAGTATCCCTCCCCAGCCTGGTGCCCTCCAGATGTTTTGGACTTCAACTCCCATCAGCCCCAGTCAGTGTGGCCACAATGATCAGGAATTCTGGGAGTTGTAGTCAAACACATCTGGAGAGCACCAGGACACCTGCATCTCATTCATCCCGAAAAGCTTTGACTGTGTGGATCATAACAAACTGTGGCAAGTTCTTGGTGGTATGGGGATACCAAGTCATCTTGTCCGCCTCCTGAGGAGTCTGTATAATGAACAAGTAGCAACGGGAAGACCAGACCACGGAACAACGGACTGGTTTAAGATTGGGAAAGGAGTATGGCAGGGTTGTATACTCTCACCTTACCTATTCAACTTGTATGCAGAACACATCATGCGATGTGCTGGGCTTGACGAATCCAAGGCTGGAGTTAAAAGTGCAGGAAGAAACATTAACAATATCAGATATGCAGATGACACCACTTTGATGGCTGAAAGCGAGGAGGAGCTGAGGAGCCTTATGACAAAGGTGAAAGAAGAAAGTGCAAAAGCCGGGTTGCAGTTAAACCTCAAAAAAACCAAGATTATGGCAACTAGTTTGATTGATAACTGGCAAATAGAGGGAGAAAACGTGGAGGCAGTGACAGACTTTGTATTTCTGGGTGCAAAGATTACTGCAGACGCTGACTGCAGCCAGGAAATCAGAAGACGTTTACTTCTTGGGAGGAGAGCAATGACAAATCTCGATAAAATAGTTAAGAGCAGAGACACCACACTGACAACAAAGGTCCGCATAGTTAAAGCAATGGTATTCCCCGTAGTAACCTATGGCTGCGAGAGCTGGACCATAAGGAAAGCTGAGCGAAGGAAGATAGATGCTTTTGAACTGGGGTGTTGGAGGAAAATTCTGAGAGTGCCTTGGACCGCAAGAAGATCAAACCAGTCCATACTCCAGGAAATCAAGCCAGACTGCTCACTTGAGGGAATGGTATTAAAGGCAAAACTGAAGTACTTTGGCCACACAATGAGAAGACAGGATACCCTGGAGAAGAGGCTGATGCTAGGGAAAGTGGAAGGCAAAAGGAAGAGGGGCCGACCAAGGGCAAGATGGATGGATGATATTCTGGAGGTGACAGACTTGACCTTGGGGGAGCTAAGGGTGGCGACGGCCGACAGAAAGCTCTGGTGTGGGCTGGTCCATGATGTCACGAAGAGTCGGAAACGACTGAACGAATAAACAACAAAAAAAGGTGTTCTGCTGGTCACCAAGCTGCTGCTCAAGGCGCAGGAGCAAACCACACTGATTTTCTGGACAGTTGGCAACCCTACCAGCTTTCTCCATGTCCCTTTAATCCACCCCTCTTTCAAAATAAGTTCCATTTTAAGTATTATGAAATGGCCTTTAACAGCCTTAAGAACGAGGTGGGGTGGGGATGGTGGGAGTTGTAGTCCAACGTCTCTGGAGGGTGCCAGGTTGGGGAAGACTACATCGGACAGTAACTCTTCATGTATACCATTAACTTGTGGAATCCACTGCTGTATGTGTCAATGGGCCCCAACAGTTGTCAGTGCACTCCAATACCACTGTAAAGCAGTCCTGTGGCTCTTGCCTTTTATATACCACTTTCATAGTGGAATATCCTGCTTGGTGTAGATCAGCCTTCCTCAACCTGGGGCGCTCCAGATGTGTTGGACTACAACTCCCAGAATGCCCCAGCCAGCTGGCTGGGGCATTCTGGGAGTTGTAGTCCAACACATCTGGAGCGCCCCAGGTTGAGGAAGGCTGGACTAGATGGACCCCTTGACAGGACAAGAGGTAGGGTGACCATATGAAAAAGAGGACAGGGCTCCTGTATCTTTAACAGTAATGTAGAAAAGGGAATTTCAGCAGGTGTCAATTAAAGAGGGTGAAATTCCCTCTTCATCACAACAGTTAAAGCTGCAGAAGCCCTGCCCTCTTTTGTATCTCGCCACTCTCGTATAGCTAGTGTAGCTTTAACTGTTGTGACGAAGAGGGAATTTCACCCTCTTCAATTGACACCTGCTGAAATTCCCTTTTCCACTTTACTGTTAAAGATACAGGAGCCCTGTCCTCCTTTTCATAGGGTCACCCTACAAGAGAGGCATCTAGCTAGCTGGCTACGTCCGGAAACAGAACGACGGGCTACCACTTGCAGCCCTTCCCCGGCCCGGCGCCCTCCAGATGGGTGGGACTGCAACTCCCATGGGAGTTGCAATCCCACCCATCTGGAGGGCGCCGGGCTGGAGAAGGCGGGACCACGGGCAGGTCTGATCCTGCCAAGTCTCAATTTCGTTTGCGGGGGTGGGGAGCCAGAAATAAAAAAATAGATACCCCCCCATCCTCCCATCAGTCTGGCCCCTGCCTTCCTAAGCAACACACAACAAGGTGTTTGTTTGTCCCCTCTGATCCTCCCCCCCCCTTTCCTCCCCCCCTTCTCCCTCTTTCCCCCCTCCTTTTCCTATTGTTTGTTTGTTTAGCCCGAGGCCCCGCCCCTTTACCGCCAGCTAGGGGGCTTTCCCGTTCCACGGAGCATGACTTCATCAGGGCTCTCCGCCAATCAGGAAGCAGCAGCCGGCAGGGCAGGGGAATTCCAAGCGCCCTGGGCCTCCATCAAAGCCAAAGCACCAAAAAAAAGAGAGAGGAAGAGCGGGGAAAAAAGAAAGAAAAGAAGTTCGGGCTTTTGGGTCGCCCAAGGGGAATGTGGGCCAAGGCCGGGTCATGAGTTGCCTTAGACAGCACCGGCAACCGCCCCGGCCGCCGCCGCTGCAGGAGAAAGAGATGCTGGTTCCGCCGCTAGGTATGGGACCGCTGGAGGCAGTTGACTGGGCGAGAGACCGGCCGGCCCTGGGCTTGGAGGGATGCTGCTTTTCCCGGCAAGGCGATGGGGCGGCTCGGTTGGAGGGCTGAGCCGGTGCAAGTCGAGGCTTGGGGCGCTGGGGCTGGGGGGAGTCCGTGGAGGAGCTGCAGCTGGATTTGGGGGTACACCTAGCCGCCACCTAGCCTCCACCTCCTTGCGCTTTCTGCACACAACAGCCTGGTGGCCTCCTGATCATGGCCATGCTGTGGCCAGCTTGACACTGGCTGATTTGGGCAGCTCCAGCTGCTGTGAAAGGGACAGGAGGAGTGGGGGGGGGGAAGGTTGATGGGTTTTTGGGGGTCCCCCGCCGCTGCTGCCACCGCCACCCCTGTTATTCGGGCACCCTTGGGACATTAGTTGTATTAAATGGCAGCTCCGCCTCCCACCCCCACCCCCCAACCCCCGCAAGAGATGAGCAAGAAAGTTTCTTGAACAGATTGGGGCGGGGAGTATGTGCCTTTGGGTGTCTTTAAATGCCGGCAAAGAAGATTTTTATTGGCATTCTCTCATGGCTTCGAAGTGGTTGTTCTGCAAAGACCATTTGGCATTAGGGTGTGATTTTGGCATGGATGGTTAGTGGTATGGTGATGGTTCTGTTGTTGTTTTTTAGTTTTGGGGTGTGTGTCTTTTTTAGCACTTTTCTGATAATTCAGGTGTGTTTGGGGGTGCTCTTGGATCCAGAACTGTCACTTGAGGCACAGGTGAACATAGTGGCAAAGAGCACCTTTTATCAGCTCAGGCTGATATACCAGCTGCGCCCTTATCTGGACAGAGATAGCTTAGCTACAGTTATCCATGCTCTGATAACTTCTCGTTTGGATTACTGGCATGCGTTATACGTGGGGCTGCCTTTGAAAACGGTCCGGAAACTTCAACTGGTGCAAAACAGGGCAGCAAGGTTATTAACAGGGACTGGCCGGCGAGATCACATTACGTCAGTCCTTTTACAACTTCATTGGCTGCCAGTCCAGGTCCGGGCCCAATTCAAAGCGCTGGTATTAACATTTAAAGCCCTAAACGGTTTGGGGCCAGGTTATCTGAAGGAACGCCTCCTCCCATATGTACCTACCCGGACCTTAAGATCATCTACAGGGGCCCTTCTCTGTGAGCCCCTGCCAAAGGAAGTGAGGCAGGTGGCTACTAGGAGGAGGGCTTTCTCCGCTGTGGCACCCCGGTTGTGGAACGAGCTCCCCAGAGAGGTCCGCTTGGCGCCTACACTGTACTGCTTTTGTCGCCAGCTGAAGACCTTTTTATTCACTCAGTATTTTAACACTTAATTTTAACTTAAATTTAAATTTTACTGTTTTAACTCTGTATTTTAATCTTATATCAACTTTGCTGTGTGGTTTTATCCTGGTTGCGCTTTTTATACTGTATTTCGTAATTGTGTTTTAAACTGTTGGGTGTTTTACTGTGGTTTTAATTTTTGTGAACCGCCCAGAGAGCTTCGGCTATTGGGCGGTATAAAAATGTAATAAATAAATAAAATAAATAAATAAATTCAATTAAATAAGTCCGGTTACCTGTGCTGAGCAAGGATTGTCTCCGGGTAACCAGGCAGGGAGTTGTTACAAAAGTTGGTTCGTCAGGTTACGAAATGACCTAGTTTAGGTATGGCTGGGCTGGTAATTTTTTGGGTGGGCGAGTGCTTTTGTGGACGTATTTGTATAGCTAGTAACTGTTACAGGATGTTACCCGAAGTAGTTTGAAGTGCAGAATACATCTGATACGTTTCTTGCCCCTGGAGTTTGGGGACACAGTGGTGATGGGGTGTTTCTCCGGCTCCGTCGTTTGCATCCAGGGCGCGATAAAAAGTGCAGCGGGAAGATGGAACCCTGGCTAAGAACATAAGAAGAGCCATGCAGGGTCAGGCCAAGGGTCCATCTAGTCCAGCATTCTGTTCACCTGGTGGCCAACCAAGTTGCAATATGAGTGCAATAGCATGTACAGAGGTATATTGCCGCTGATACCGGAGGTAATATACAACCATCAAGATGAGTAGTAGCCACTGATTAACTTCGCCATGAATTTGCCTCCATGAATGGTTCCATAGAAGTGACAGGTGGATCTTTGACCTTAGAAGGTGGAGCGTGCAGAAGGAAGGCATAGATATGCCTGAGGAGTCTTTAATGAAATCCTTAAGCTCCGTCTCCTACCACCTTTTTGCCCCCCCCCCCTGTGACTTTACTCATCTGCGGATTTAGGGAATGCAAGATGGAGTTGGCAGCTGCCCAGAAAACAAGGATGGGGTTGGATCTGGACTTCATGACCAACCGAACGTCCCATTGATTTCAGTGTTCTACTTTTAAGTAGGCCTATGTCTGGATTCAACACGACAGATTGGCCTGGCTTTGTGTTTTAAACAACTGCTCAAACTGTAGAAATGAGCAGGGGATGCATTTCAGTGTATGGAGGTAATAATAATAATAAATTTATTTCTTACCCGCCTCTCCATCCTGATCGAGGCGGGGAACAATAGTAAGTATAAAATACATTAAATATTGATTAAAAACATAGTATACATTGTTAAAACTTACTAAAAACATACTAAAAACATGTTCAGGTAGGCATGATCAGCTGCTGATGTTGGTAGCTTATGCTGCTGTTAAAGATGCAGGAGCAAGTTTTATTAAAAAATTAAGTCAGTGGTCCTAGTATGAGGGAAATGGCGGGGGGCAATGTTTTTATTTCCACCAGGCCAGCAAAATGTATGGGATCTTAAGAGTAAAGGAATGGGAGTGTAGGAGACCTCAACTTTGGCCAGGTTTTCTGTTAGGTGCAGGAGAGAATAAAGTCATGATCCTTCAGCCATCAGTAAATAGGCAGTTTGATGCAGTTTTTACTCTAGAAATGCTATTTTTGGGGAGAGAGGGACGGCGTTTAACAGTAGATGCAACAACAGGGAAGACATTCCCTGCTGGATTTCTGGTTGCCCTGCAGCTCTTTAAGGCACAGGAACTCTGAATAAAAAAGAAATTGGCAACCCCGGTTCACTCCGTTACCACATAGAATCATAGAATAGCAGAGTTGGAAGGGGCCTACAAGGCCATCGAGTCCAACTCCCTGCTCAATGCAGGAATCCACCCTAAAGCATCCCCGACAGATGCTTGTCCAGCTGCCTCTTGAAGGCCTCTAGTGTGGGAGAGCCCACAACCTCCCTAGGTAACTGATTCCATTGTTGCACTGCTCTAACAGTCAGGAAGTTTTTCCTGATGTCCAGCTGGAATCTGGCTTCCTTTAACTTGAGTCCATTATTCCGTGTCCTGCACTCTGGGAGGATTGAGAAGAGATCCTGGCCCTCCTCTGTGTGACAACCTTTCAAGTATTTGAAGAGTGCTATCATGTCTCCCCTCCATCTTCTCTTCTCCAGGCTAAACCTGCCCAGTTCTTTCAGTCTCTCTTCATAGGGCTTTGTTTCCAGACCCCTGATCATCCTGGTTGCCCTCCTCTGAACACGCTCCAGCTTGTCTGCATCCTTCCTGAATTGTGGAGCCCAGAACTGGACGCAATACTCTAGATGAGGCCTAACCAGGGCCGAATAGAGAGGAACCAGTACCTCACGTGATTTGGAAGCTATACTTCTATTAATGCAGCCCAAAATAGCATTTGCCTTTCTTGCAGCCACGCTACATGTTGATTCTGTACACTGCTAGAATGCCTGAATAGAGCCATGGGCTGAATTGCTATGGGCAATCCAGTTTAGAAGGGTGAGTTGAATAACATTTTCAGCTGCTCAGTATCTTGTATTTGTCTCTTCCCAGGAGCTGCTCTTACAGCTTCTAGCTTGTCCGTGATGCAACCAACTGCAGAGACCTCCGGTAAGGCCCACTAGTGTTCCGTTCACGGGTGTCCCTCCAAACTCCTCTGTTACCAGTCTGGAGTTCAATGCTTCTTTGGTTGTCAGTGAAAGAGAAAATAAAAGTGAAGGGCAAGGAAGAAAACCCCTGGGTTCTCACCAAGGTGCTGCCTACTGTAAATAGAAAGGCGTCTTCTTTTCTAGGAAGCAGCTGGTTACAGTAACCAGTTCCAGGATCAAGGCAGAGCCCAGACGGTGAGGGCTTCCAAAGAATGATGGGATGGGGAAGCAGTGGAGAACTCCAGGCGTTATTACCGACTAAGAAAAGAAACTGCTTTGCCTTTAATGACAGCCTGAGGCTCTGATGATTTCTTTAGGCGCTTTTCACAGCATGGATATAAAAATTAATACCTGCTGTCTGCGGACCTAGCTACTACTGGAGGTGCAGGAGCAGGGGCTAGTATGGAAAGAAAGTTGGCAAATTTAACTCTGAGGGAGCCCCTTTGTGACTTGGTTTGTTTGTTTAACGTGATATAGAAAAACGTGTAATTTATTCCTGGGGATAAAAGTTGTGTGAACAGTACAGTTATGTTTGCCATCTTTTCTTCTCCTTTTTTCTTCTTCTGGACACATGAAAATTCAGCAGGTTGTTTTTCTGACATGGGGATAAGGGGTGAGAAAAAACATTAAAGGGAGGTGCCAGGGTGGGGGCAGAGGCACAGAAATCCAGAGCCAGTAAATACAAGTCAGTGATAAAGCCTTCTTTCTGAACATCCCATTTAACAGAAGTGCTGTTTGTCCTGATTTGTATAGATTAGTGATGCACTAATTTTAAAATGTAAACTTTTCTTTCTTTCCCTTTGCAGAGGAATTAGGTAAGCACTCTGGGGCTTTAGTATGGGGGGAATGCCACAAACCTCAGGTAAGGAGAAATTCTTTGCATATAAGAGAATCACATGTACAAATGGTTTGGTTCATGTGTGAGGGTCCAATCATGTCTGTTGAGGCTGTGCCTCAGTGGTTCGAGTGACAAAGATACATGTCTAAAGTCACTCACATGCAGGTGTGGAGGAAAGGGAATTGGAGAAGTCCTGCCCATACAAATCCACTTTAGAAAGGACTTCAATACTGATCTAGTTTACTGCAATGAGTAAAGGTGAAGCTTAAATATCCTTTGCTCCAAAGGAAGGGCTTATATCTTCCCTAATGGAGCAGTAGACCACAGAGAGAGGGCTTTCTCAGTGGTGGCCCCCCGATTATGGAATGAACTTCCTACTGAGGCCCTCCTGGTGCCAACATTGTCATCTTTTCGATGCCAGATGAAGACTACCCTCTACTCCCAGGCATTTAATAGTATGCAATAAAGCTCGCCTGGCACCAACGCTGCTATCTTTCCGGCGCCAGGTTAAGACTTTCCTCTTTATCCAGGCATATGGCAGCACATCTTAATCACCCACATGGTTAGTTTTTTTTAACAGTTTTTAATGCATTATGTGTATATGTTCTGTGTTTTAGAATTTTAAATTTTGTATACTCGTTTTTATCTTAATTTTAGAATTTCTGTAAACCGCCCAGAGAGCCCTGGCTATGGGGGCGGTATATAAGTGTAATAAATAAATAAATAAATCTATGTCTGCTTTACCTGTTTTAGAACATGTCTATTAGGGAAAACATTGTATTTAAATTGGTTTTAGCTGTTTACGTTGTTTCAATTTTTCTATGTAAATTTTTTTAGACTATTTTTTATTATATTGTCTTTTGTCTTTTTATGAATGTTTATAAACTGCTCAGTGAGCTTAGGCTATGGGGCAGTATAGAAATAAATAAAATGTTATGTTTTTATTATTCTATTTGTTTGGATATTTTAAAACTGCCTTTCCTTGAAAGATACCTGCAGAATGATCTTGGACAGCCTTCTTTTTTCTCCACTTCCAGCTTCTACCCTTGCTGTTCCTTTGAAACTCAGAACTAGTGCCTAAGTTTTGCTTTTGTTTTCCTCCTCCCTCGCAGTCCTTTTTCCTTTTGTGTCGTGTACAGAAACAACCGCCTGTAAATAAGTAAGTAAATGAAGTGAATCCCAATGCCTTGAGCTGAATCTCTCTTTCTCTCGAATCACCTTCCAGAAATCATCGATGAGCTCATCAAAGAAGATGGCTTTGAGGTGAGCCCGGCATCCCTTCCAGCCAAGTTCTCTCTCAACGGTCCGGCCAGGTTGATCCCCAGGTGCTCCAACGTAACATCGCCTTCAGGGATGCAGAGACGAGTTGAGCCTGCGGGAATGAGCCTGTTGCAGCTTGGCTTGGAGCCATATCGGCCCTCCCGCCTCCCCGCCCCGCAAGATCCTTCGGCGTCTCAGCTTTCGCAGAACCTCAATAGCTTGACACTGCGGCCCCAGCTGGTTCCGAGGGGGACGTCTCTCCCTTTGCTGCCCAATGGCGGCCTGCGCTTCGAGGCCCCCTGGGACCCTCCCGTCCCTTCGATGCGCCCCACGATGCTCCGGGAGCCGCTGGAGGACATCATCCAAGAGCCGCCCAAACTCGTCATCATGGAGCAGCCCAAGCAGAGAGGGATGCGTTTCCGTTACCAGTGCGAAGGCAGGTCAGCCGGAAGCATCTTGGGGGAATGCAGCACCGACACCAACAAGACCCTGCCAAGCATTGAGGTAAGTGGGATGAGCGGGGCCAGGGGTGAATCTCCGCCCACAGCCAGGAAGGAGGGGCCTAGAGTGGTCGAAGGTCATCATAAACGTTGGCAAGGATATTGTCCGTTTTTATGCTTTTTACGGTTTTAAATTTTGTATATTTGTTTTTAATGTTCACTGTTTTAATCTTTGTAAACCGCCCAGAGAGCTCCGGCTATAGGGCAGTATATAAATGTAATAAATAAAGGAAAGCTAGGATTTAGCAGTAACCCCCTCCCCCTCCAAAACTCCTGCAATGTTTCATATATAACAGGCTCAACTCTTTGGTGTTGACTGTCTGTTTATTTCTTTCATTTCATTTATTATATTTCTTTACCACCTCATAGCTAAAGCTCTCTTTGGGTGATTCAATTTTTTTTAGTTTACTTCCCCTCTCCAGCCATTGGCTGGCTTGCTGTTACATCATGGAATGTTAATGATAATTCTAAGTGATCAGTGAGAACCATCAACAGAAGGATGTTCATACGTGCTGCAGCAGCATTTGTGAGGAAAGTGAAAGGTCAGTTTAAGAACATAAGAACACACCCCAGCAGGGGCCCACTGACGGGTCCCCTGGAGTTTCTCCTCCACTTCACCGTTGCAACCTGCTTGTTTATCTGACTCTCTGGCCCAGACAACAAGGATGGTGAGGAGGAGGAGGAAGAGGAGGAGCAGCAGCAGATGCCACGACCTCCTTGCACACTGGCTCTCTGCCTGTCAAGCAAGCAAGCAGTAGCCATGATGAGAATGACGATGGCTAGTCCTGATGGCTCCGTGCTACCTGTAGTATCAGAGGCAATTTATTTTTATTTATTATTTGTTAATTACATTTCTATACCGCCCAATAGACGGCGCTCTCTGGGCAGTTCACAAAAATATGCCTGTGTGCACTAGTTGCTGGGGAACATGGGCAGGAGGGTGCCGCTGCACTTGTGTCCTGCTTGTGTGTTTCCTGTGGACAGCTGGTTGGCTACTGGGTGAACTAGATGGACGCTTGGTCTGATCTAGACTAGACTTGATGGACCCTTGGTCTGATTCAGCAGGGCTCTTCTTGCGTTCTTAGAGATGGACTTAGAGAGGGACTCTTGGTCTGATCTAGACTAGATGGACCCTTGGTCTGATTCAGCAGGGCTCTTCTTGCGTTCTTAGAGATGGACCTTTGGTCTGATCCAGCAGGGCTCTTCTTGCCTTCTTAGAGATGGACTTAGAGATGGACCCTTGGTCTGATCTAGACTAGACTAGATGGACCCTTGGTCTGATCCAGCAGGGCTCTTCTTGCATTCTTAGAGATGGACTTAGAGATGGACCCTTGGTCTGATCTAGACTAGACTAGATGGACTCTTGGTCTGATTCCGCAGGGCTCTTCTTGCGTTCTTAGAGATGGACTTAGAGATGGACCCTTGGTCTGATCTAGACTAGATGGACCCTTGGTCTGATTCAGCAGGGCTCTTCTTGTGTTCTTAGAGATGGACTTAGAGATGGACCTTTGGTCTGATCCAGCAGAGCTCTTCTTGCATTCTTAGAGATGGACTTAGAGATGGACCCTTGGTCTGATCTAGACTAGACTAGATGGACCCTTGGTCTGATTCAGCAGGGCTCTTCTTGTGTTCTTAGAGAAGCAGGAGCAATAGCAGCTGGTGACAATGGTGATGGGATGGTCCACTCACCGAGATTGGTGGCTACCACTTGTAGATGAAGGGAATTGGCACCAGTAGGAAGGTAGAAGAAAGAGAGACGAGCTCTGGTGCCCTGTGTAGATAAACAATGAACTTTTTATTTTTGTAGTGATGTGAAAATGCTCGACGTTTCGGATTCAGAGGAATCCTTCCTCAGGAGCTGTAATAAGAAAAAAGAAGAAAGGACAAGCTGCAAAACTGCAAACACAGTTCGCTTCCTCTGAATCCGAAACGTCGAGCATTTTCACATCATTACAAAAATAAAAAGTTCATTGTTTATCTACACACGGCACCAGAGCACGTCTCTCTTTCTTCCACCTGGCTACCACTTGCCCAGGGGAACTCAAAACCTATGAGCTGGCAATGCCCAGAACAGAAGCTTGTACCTTAAAGAAGGAAAAGGAATGAGCGTGTTCCAATTGCACAGAACACTCAAAGGCGCCTGCCTTTAGGACGGTCTGTTGGGCCAACTCAACTCAGGCCTCTGAGGGCACTCCGGCGACGAGGACCGCAAGAGCCAGGAGGAAAGCTTCTCGCTGTCTGTCTTCCTCCAGCTGCAGAACTTTGCGGGGATCGCGGAAGTGAAGGTGACGGCCTGCTTGGTGTGGAAAGACTGGCCGCATCGCATCCACCCCCACAGCTTGGTGGGGAAAGATTGCAGCAATGGCCTCTGTGAAGTGACGCTGAAGCCCCGCGTCAACCCCAAGCACAGGTAAGGTTCGGCATCTCTTGACCCTTGGCAGAGAAGGCGCAAGTTCCGGTGGAGGCTGGTGGCTCCGATGTCCGTGGGGCGGTGAATCCGCTCCGGGTTTGGTTCTGACTGAAACCCGGAGCGGATTCACCGCCCCACGGACATCGGAGCCTCCAGCCTTGCCTAACATCCGAGAAGGGGATCTAATGGCCAAATCAAACGCCAGCTCTCTATTCCACGTTTGGGTCCAGTGGGGGATAGTGGTGAAGAGGTAGCATCATTTGAAAGACCGTATTCTCCCTTATGAGCCTGCCCGTGCTTTGAGATCTTCTGGAGAAGGCCTTCTTTCAGTCCCACCTTCACAGGCACGCTTGGTGGGAACATGGGACAGGGCCTTCTCGGTGGCTGCTCCAGTGCTCTGGAACTCTCTTCCCAGGGAAGCTAGGCTGGCTCCCTCCTTGATGGGTTTTCAGAAGCAGGCAAAAACTTGTTTGTTCCAGCAGGCCTTTGGAGAATAATCTGGTCCTCCATCTATGTTAATGACAAAATTATAATTTTGTCGTGTATTTTAGATGTTTATGTTTTTATTATTATTATTATTTATTTATTTATTGGTACATTTCTTTTCCTAAGTTTTACAATGTATGTTTTAAACTTTGTAAGGCCGCCTTGAGGCTCAGTATTGGGCAAAAGGCGGGATACAAATAAATATTATTATTATTATTATTATTATTATTCTAGTATTCCTATTAATTACGTATTACATTTCTATACCACCCAATAGCTGAAGCTCTCTGGGAGGTTCACAAAAATTAAAACCACGAAGAGCATAAAAACAAACAAACAACAATCTAAAAACACAAATGCAAAATACAATATAAAAAGCCCAACCAGGATAAGACCACACAGCAAAAAATGATATAGGTTAAAATACGGAATTAAAACAGCAAAGTTTAAATTTAAGTTAAGCTAGGTGTTAAAATACTGGGAGAATAAAAAGGTCTTCAGCTGGCGACGGAAGAGGTACAGTGTAGGCGCCAGGCGGACGTCTTTTGGGGAGCTCGTTCCGCAGCCGGGGTGCCACAGCAGAGAAAGCCTACAAAAGGGCTGTTGTTCAGGGGTAGAACCTGTGCTTTGGATACAAACGGTGCAGATCCGATTCCTCCCTTCCCCAGAGAGTGCCGGGAAAGACCCGGGTCTGAACTTCTGACGAGCTAGATAAGTGGTTCCCAAATTTTTTCAGGTAACTGCCTCCTTGGTTCCACAAACTCATGCCCAGTGCCCCCTGCGTGCAGCCCCTTTAAATGGGAAGCACCCACCGCAGGCTTGCCGAGGGAGGGAGGGAGGAAAAAAAAGAAGAAGCAAACGCCTCTGTTTTGCAGCCGGCGTGGCGGGGCACACCAAGCAGGGTATGTCTCTTCATTAGCGTTTTGGTGCTTTTGAAACATTTCAATTCACCGTTAAAAGGACTCTTCTTAAACGGTATTAATACATGTGTGGATTCTTCCCCTATATGGCTTGGGACCAAACTACCTTCTCCCAAAAAAAATGTCCCTGGGTTTTAAGACCTTCTGGAGAGACGCCTCTCAGAAAAGACCACCTCAAGCGCCCCCCTGCCGCCTCTTTGCGCCCCCCTGCCGCTCCCTTGCCTCTTAACGCCTCCCTGTGCAATCCCACTACCCCCAAGGGGGCAGTACCGCCCACTTTGGGAACCACTTTGGAAACACTGAGCTAGATGAACGAATGCCCTGGACTTTGTATAAAGCAGCTTCCCGTGTCCCCATGGGGGCCAAAATTGCCTCTCTTTGCAACGACTTTCCACCCCTCTTTTTCCTCCTGACCCCAAACTTCCCTTCGATTGCTTGGCAGCTTCAACAACCTTGGGATCCAGTGCGTGAAGAAGAAGGACATAGAAGAATCCATAGACAAAAAGCTACAACTTGGAATTGATCCTTTCAAAGGTGAGGGGGTGAGGGGACTCTTAAGAGCCACTGGGCCCGTTCAGAAGACACGTTAAACCATGGCTTTAACCACAGTGAATAAGGCTTTTTGCTTTATTCACTGTGGTTAAAGCCATGGTTTAACGTGTCTTCTGAACACAGCCGGGCTTTCTGGCTTAACCACTGTGGTTAAAGCCATGGTTTAACGTGTCATCTGAACGGGGGCACTGTCAGCCTTAAGATGCTGGATTGTGGGTAGGGGATGGGAGCGGATTCCATTACTAGGCACTAATTCTTCAAGGACTAGAACCAGGATTGAGGAACCAGCGACCGTTGTAATGTGGGCAGCCTTTAAAACAGTAGTGTTGAACCTCTTTAAGCCTCGGGGGCTGTATTCCAGTGGTGGGTGGAGCTAAAGGAGAAAGGGGCGGGACTGAAAATATCAGCATATCGTAGCTTAAAGCTCATACTGCCAATAACTAAACTGTATTAGAAGCATTTCCATAGTTTAGAATGGGAGAAACACCTGGGCAAAAAACGGTAAACCTCCAAAACGTCCAAGCAAAAGGGCCAGGGAAGGGGGGGTGTCTATCTGAGTACCCCCCCCACACACCCTGGAGGCCTGGATTTGGCACATGGGCCTGAGGTCCAACCAATGGAGTTTGTTGGCTCCAATGTCAGTGGCGCAGTGAATCCGCTCAAAGTTTCAATCAGAACTCTAAAGGAGAAGAACTACAGAGTTCTGTTGGAAACCCAGAGCAGATTCACCCCCCCACACACACACTTAACATCAGAGCCACCAGCCTCCACTGGGTCCAGGACCTCTGCTTTAAGGCCTAGTATTTCCCAAACTTGGCCTTTCTCTGCCATTTTGAAGAACATCCCAGGCCTTGACTGGCCGGAAGTTGTATATAAACTCTTCCACATCTGACTACAAGATACCTGTGTGTATGTGTGGACTATGAAAAGTCTGGCCTCTTTTTCACGGCATTCTATAGTTGGTGTTATGATAATTAAAAGACCAGCAGTTTTTAAAAGTAGGCATAGTGTTGTTAGGCCCTCTGAAAAGTTGTTGGGGATGGACTCAGAGGAGGAGGAAGCAGAACCTTTACAGGCAGAGGCCAGCGTCACGGCTGCTGAACTGGAGCCAGCTGGGAGTGGGGCCAACTCAGAGAATGAAGTGGAAGCAGAGCCAAGTACCAGCGTGCCGGTGATTAAACCAGCAGGGAGCTTGGCCAATTCAGAAGACACAGAGGGAGAAGCAACGAACTTACCTGCACAGTTGTTTAGACAGCATAGGGCGGAAAAGGAAGCCCGGCGCAGGTCTCTGCGTATTTATAGTAGACGCCAACTCAATAGGGAACACCTGTAGCTGCCAGGGAGGGGTATTTAGAGAGCTGGGAAGCAACAGGGACTTTGCCAGAGATTAACTGAGCATCCTGGCGAAAGCTCTTGATTCCTGCTTCGGATCGTGGTGACCTTGTATTCTGGTTGAACTTTGGACTGGCTTGGAATTCGTGACCTGCTCCTATCCCTGGACTTCTGGACTGTTTCTTGGACTCTCTCTACCTCTCGTAAGCCCTTGACTTTTGGAACGGAACTGGACTCTGCCTTATGTTTAAAACGTCTTGTACTCTGACATTAAAGAGTTAACTGTGTTATTTCATGGTGCTATATAAATAAATAAATAAATAAATAAATAATAATAATAATAATAATAATAATAATAAACTCCACCGTTTGCTTGCTGAGTTTGTGGCTGAATTCTTGGGGTTTGTCTGGGCATGCTGCCCACGTCTGTATCTCCGTCTAATTAGCTGGTCTACTGGCAGCTTTCCCGGACAAGTGTGGGAGTGGAGGCCTAGTTGTCTTCCGCGGTCCAAAGGACACCATATTTGCACAGCAAGATTGGTTTGTCCATATTCATTCTCTCTCTCTCTCTCTCTCTCTCTCTGTACAGCTGGATCATTAAAAAATCACCAGGAGGTCGATATGAATGTGGTCCGGATTTGCTTTCAGGCCTCCTACCAGGATAGCATGGGAAAGACACGACACCTCAACCCCGTCTTATCAGAACCCATCTTTGATAAGAGTAAGTAATGGGGAGTTTTGGAAGGGAGGGGAATGGGCAATGAATTATTTCTGACAGGGGCCACAAAGGGAAATAAGGAAGAGACTGAGGGCAAATAAAACCAACAACTCTGAAGAGGGCAGAAGGTGATTCTGTCTTTTCTTCCTTAAAGGGTTTTCTTCCACAGTAAGAAAAAAGACGGAAGAAGCAGGGGGAAAACATGGGAGGGCCGCGAATAGAAAAATATCTTCTGGACTCCCTGTAGTATTCTGTGAATGTGGCAGAGGGATTGCACAATAAAAGCCTCGCCTGGAAGCACCCAGAAAATGTGGTCTGGACAGGCCCGAAGTGGCCAGTTGGAATTACTCAGTGGCCAGGGAGGATAGGGCTAAAAAGAAGACGTATGTGTGGTTAGGTAACACAAAGAGGGCCAAATTCTTTTTTTTTTTTTTGGTGTGCACAGAATCCACAAACACGTCGGAGCTGAAAATCTACCGGATGAATAAGGAGTACGGGAGTTGCGTAGGCGGAGAGGAACTCTATTTGCTTTGTGATAAAGTCCAGAAAGGTAAGTGAAGGAGAACGCCAGGGTGTTTTTTAAGGGCCCCAAATCGGGTCTGCTTGAGCCCGTCTGATTGGCCTCCTGTTATGGCCAAAACTGTCGCCCTTGCAGAAGACATCTCCATCATCTTCCGGAAGGACATGTGGGAGGGCAAAGCCGACTTCTCACAAGCCGACGTTCACCGGCAGATCGCCATTGTCTTCAAGACGCCGCCCTACCAGCACCTGGACATCGCGGAGCCGGTGGAGGTGGAAGTGTACTTGCGACGTCTGACGGACAGCGTCTCCAGCGAGGCCTTCAACTTCACCTACCTGCCTAGGGACAACGGTATGGAAGGAATGTAGGAAGCTGGCTCATACCAGCTCCGACCGTTTGACCCTCTAGCTCAGAGGTGGACAGTGGAAGCTCCTATGTCATTGGGGGCAGAGAATCCGCTCCAGGTTTCAGTCAGAACCCTAAAGGAGCTATCCAAGGTGTGAAGCTCCTTTAGAGTTCTGACCGAAACCGGGAGCGGATTCATTGCCCCACTGACAACTGAGTCACCAGCCTCTGCTGGGGGGCGCACAACTTTTTTGGCCCCAGGGCACACATGCCTTTTTGGCACACGCATGCAAACAGACTCAGAAGTAACCCGCAGTGCAGCTGGTTTCAGGCATATAAAGCGTAGCTCAATTCGACATGAAGCAGGTCACCGAAGACAGTGCAGGGGTGGGAGATGGGGAACCAGACTGTTAAAACTGAATTTCCACATCTCTTCCTTGCATGATTGGCTTAAATACCCTGCACTTTAAATACCTGCAAGTAATTGCATTTCAAGATGTGTTTAAGATAGGAATAAATATCTGGGTCCAGCCAGTGCCGGCTCCTGGTTTCGGAGTCTCCCTTCTTTCGATGGGAGGCAAATGAAGAGGCTTGGTGCTATATAAATAAATAATAATAATAATAATAAAATAATAATAATCCACAAAGCTTTTTATTAAGCAACAAAGTCTCTTCTACCTGAAGAGAGTCTAATCTCCTGGACACTTCCCCCTAGGCAAAACTATGCAAACTAAGCGAGACAATTGTCCGCTCAAGAAGAATAGGAAGCCACTTCCCAAACGCCCATAACTTCAGAGAGCCTGGTGTGGAGGCAGGTTCTGGTGCAATCTTAGTCTGACCGTCTTTCTCACGCCTTCCTTCTGCCCCGTGCGTTTGAGCTTCCGGCAGACCGTAGCATCAGCTAGCTTGTCAGGACGCTCTTCTCTGGAAGAAGGGTCACTTCCCACTGAGTGTGTAGGATTTGGCCTTGAGGAGATAAGCTCTGGAGAGGGCTGACTCCCAGCTGGGGAATCGCCCGTGAGAGCTTCCTCCCCCACTGGTACAGGCTGGCTGGTGTCTGGCGCCGCCGCCTCTATTTCCGAATCTGATTCTGATTGATTACCTGAAACATCTTCTCCCAAAACAGGGGCAGTAGGGTTAGACATGACACCAAGCAGGTTGCCATAGCAAAGAGGAGGAGCAAGTCCTGAGGGCTGTTGTCGGTGGGCCCCTATTGGGGTGTGGGCCCTCGGCATGTGACCGACCATACCTACCCTTGAGTCTGGCCCCGGGCCTTGCTCATAGGCCGAGAATCAAATTATAGGTGCTGGTTTTAACCTATAAAGCCTTACACAGCTTGGGACCACAATACCTGATGGAATGCCTCTCCCGACATGAACCTACCCGTACACTACGCTCAACATCCAAGGTCCTCCTACGGGTGCCTACCCCGAGGGAAGCTCGGAGGATGGCAACAAGGGAGAGGGCCTTTACAGTGGTGGCTCCCCAATTATGGAATGATCTCCCCGACGAGGCTTGCCTGGCGCCAACATTGTTATCTTTTCAGCGCCAGGTCAAAACTTTTCTCTTTTCCCAGGCATTTAACAGCATATGCTGAGTTTTTTAACTGACCCTGGAATAGTTGTTTTAAATGGATATTGTCTGTTTGTGTTTGTATTTTATGCTTTTTATGGTTTTAAATTTTGTATGTTTGTTTTTAATGTTCACTGTTTTTAACTTTTGTAAACCGCCCAGAGAGCTTTGGCTATGGGGTGGTAAATAATAATAATAATAATAATAATATAAATAATATAAATATTATTATTATTAATAATAATAATAATATAATGGGGAGTGAGTTAAAAGACAATAGAAAACCACTATTGAGATCTAGTCCACTCATTCAAAATCTCTGAAACAAAGAAATAACGTTCATTTCCTGGGCCTCAATGACTTGGCCTCAATAGGGTGGGCTGTTGCATTTCTATCCCGTGGTGGTGGTGTTGAGGGAGGTTTTTGAGGACTGACAACTCTGAAATAAGGTGACCGTGACGATCCTTTTGAGAGAGCCCAGACTCTGTCTCCATATTGCAGAATAAGCCCCCATGACAGTGCATATTTTATTTTATTTAGTTAATTTCTATACTAACCCAATAGCTGAAGTTCTCTGGGGTTTTTACAGCAATTCAGAAGATATAGAATACAGCATTAAAATACAGCACAAAAATGTAAATATCCAAAATTTAGAGCAATTTAGACAGCTAAAAACAGTTTTCATAAAATACTAGACCTGTTTAGATGACCGGCAGAAATGCCCCATTCTATGCTGTCAAATGCCTGGGAGTAGAGGGCAGTTGTAACTTGGCACCGAAAGGATACCAATGTAGGCACCAGGTGGGCCTCTGTGGGGAGCAAATTCCACAGGGCGGGGGGCACCACCGAGAAGTCCCTCTCCCTTGCTGCCACTGTCCAAGACTCCCTTGAAGGCGGAATTTGGAGGGGGGTAGGCAGATGTTGCTCGTAGTGTCTGGGTATTTTCATGTCAGGAGGCCCGTTCCATCAGGTATTGCAATCCTAAGCCCTGTGAAGCTTTATAAGTTAAAATCAGCACCTTGAATTGGGAAACATACAGGCAGCCAATGCAAGCAGGCCAGAATTGGCCTTATGTGCTCAGAGCTTCTGGTCCCAGTTATTAGTCTGGCTGCTGCATTTTGCACAAGCTGCATCTTCAGAACTGGGGGAAATATGGTGGTCTCTAGTTCATTGCCTGTGACCCAGGGCATGATCTGCAAAGGGAAAGATTGCTGAGGCTTAACAGGGCTGGGGATGACGACTGCCTGAATGGGAGGCAGCTGTGAACTCCTGGGAGGAAGAGTAGAAGGATATCAATGTGATAAAGAAAGTAAGAATAATAGTGTGGCTCCTTCTTCCTACAGACACGTACAGGGTCAACAAAAAGAGGAAACAAGGCATGCCAGATGTCCTGGAGGAGCTCTCCGGCCCAGGTTTGTATGCTTGAGGGCAAAAATCCAGCCACTTGGTTTGTGCCAATGGGAACGGATCATAAATCTGGTTTATATAGTCTGCATGGCGTGGCCAGATGTGACAAAGTTCCCTTTGCTTCCTCAGACCCTCATGGGATCGAAGCCAAGAGGAAGAAGAAGAAGCCAGGGTACATGGACCATTTCAACTTTTCAACTCCGTCAGCAGGTCGGCCGATAAAAGTCTATTTTATTAGGGGAGTGCCTTCCACCCACCCACCCCCCATGGGAGCAAACAGGGGACAGGGCCTGTGACACTACCCTCACCCCTCGAAACGCACTAAAAGTTTCCCACAATGTCCCTGGGGCCTAGTCTGCTGGCAGAGCCACCGTGGTAGTGAGCCACTGTCGAAGTGTAGGCCCGGAATGTTCCTCATGGCTGTTTCTAGTTTGGGGAGAAATCACAAGAGTGCCCAAGGTTTGAGCGCCTCTTTTCTCTCCTTCCCCGTTTTGGAAGGGTGGCAGCTGTAGCATCGTTCTAAAAGAAGCTGGTTTCACAACCGAGCCAAGGGGGAACCAAGGAGGGGCTGCTAAGCGAGGAAACCTCTTTTGCGTTTTGTGACTATTCTCAGTATCCCTGAATAGTGGTGATTTCTTTGCTCTGGTTGCAGCTGGCTCCTTGCCTTGTCCCGAAGACAGGACTTTCCTGACCAGCTTGGAGCGCATCACGGTGCCGGACCTGTTTGAGGACTACAACCTGGTTCAAGACTTCTCTCCTTACAGCGGCCCCAGCTTGAGCGATGTTTTGCTGCCGTCTGCCATGGACTTCCCAGATGCTGCAGATCAGGAGTTCCTGCTTGATGCATATGCCGTCCACCCTGCCCCTTTTACGCTCCTCGGGGATTGTGAGCAGGAGGGCACCGCCAGCTTGATTAGGAGCAGCATGTTTCCTAGTCAGTACAAAGAGGCCGAAGCACGACTGGAAATGGAGACCAAGCTCAAGTCGGCTGATGCCGCTGCAACCTTGTGAAGCAATGTGGCGTCCCCACGGGCTCTGAAGGGAGAGGCCTAGCGCATGATTTGAAGCCTACCAGCAGCCGGGAGCTCCTTGTTAAAGAAAACAAGGCTATGTTCCCTTGTGGCAACTGAAGGGGGAAAAGAATGACTTTGGTATTTGTGAGGGATCCTTGTGGGACTTCCCTCTGGGAGACAGACAAGACATGAATCAACCAGAAGGAAAAATTGCACTAGTAGTTGGACGGTGGGTGGGGCAGCGCCCTCAGGACTGGCCCAGGACGGCTGCGTTTCTTTCCTAGTTTCTCTTCCTCAGTTTTCTCCATGTGCAAAATCTGGTCCGAGACACCGGCTTGTTTGTTATCAAGGGTCTGTGTGTGTAGCCAAAAACATACCAGTGAATGTACTCTATTAGCATAATTGACAAAACTAAGGCCTTTCCCCCGCTACGGGATGATTTATGCAGATCAGCTTTTGAATATTTCCTGCTTTACCCTGGATTATCTTCACAAAGTCTACACAAGTGGCAAGAGCTAGTGGGATGGCCCTGTGTTTGCAGAGTGGCTCAGGTGCCGGTCCACCCCCTATGAACACATAAACATGAATTCCTTAATACTTTATCTTTCAATGAATTTATGAAGGCAAGAAGTATAGGATTCACAGAATGGTAGAGTTGGAAGGGGCCTTATAATGAGTCAAGCCATTGGTTTACCCCGGTACTCTCTGATAGTGGCTCTCCAGGATCAGGACATGCCAAGGAATGAATCTGGGAGCTTTTGTGTGCAAGGAATGCATTTCTGCCCCAGCAAAGTGTTATGAGCCCTCTAATAATTCCGTCAGGAAGCAGGTCTGAAAGCTTGCGCCCTTTTTGAACAACTTGGGCATGTGCGCACGAGAACATCCTATGCAGCTGGTTCAGCTGTCTTATGCAACCAGGAAAAAAACAGACAGCATTACAACCCAGGGTATTGTGGGTGGGGGCTATGTTTCTCCTCCTCCTGCATAATGTCCATAATTTGTGCTAACCCACCTCTCGTCATTGTACACCTGACTTGTATGTAGGGATGGGGGGAAATCTGTCAAGCACAATATCACTCAGGTTCTCATTTGCCACAGCTAAGTTCACCCTGCTCTGAGACCACCTCGAATTTCAATTTTTTTGTAATTCACATGAAAATTGCTATGAATTTTCGTGTACATTTTTAAAATGTATGCCTTTCCCCAAATGTACACATTTTGTGTGTACTTTTGCAAATCCACTGCAATTCCCCTTATTGAATCTAACGTTCTTCTGCACGTTTTTGCAAATGTATGTGTTTTTGCTTGTATTTTTTGAAATGCTCACATTTTTGTATATCGCATACTTTGGAAATGTATGGATTTTGACGGAAAACTGCATCCTGGTTTGCATTTAGGTATGGGAAGTGGGAATTTGGCATTGAAATGAGAATGGAAGGAATTTCTCACCCATCCCAATTAGATGTGAAGCCTTAGGGTCTCTTTTGATTTTCACAAGGATGCTGAATTCTGTGCTCAATATGAAACCTCATCTTGGTGCAGAATTACTGAATGCCCACAGCCCTTGCCACGACTCTGGTGTTTCCGGTGTGAGACTTGGCCGTATATATCCACAGGAGGTTATAGTGTGCCTTTTCTAATGAAGTAGCTTTCCTGGAATTATAGGTGCTCAAGCAGCTGACAGCCACAAGCAATGTGACTGGCAGCCAGACCGGCATATCGCCATATCCACACCATTCACACATGATGTGTGTGTGGTTCTTTGTCCACCATATTTGAACTTGAAAAGATGGGTACGGGCGCGGGCAGCTGGGAGAAGAGCATCTGGGGTAGTGAAGAGATAAAATTTGTGTGTGTTGTGTTATGTTGTGCGTCTGTGTGTGTAGGGATGAGGGGAGGAGGAGAATTGAGCTCCCCTCTCCTAACCTGTCCCTCTCATGCTCAAATAAGACTCCTGTTTTACACATGAACAAGACAGATGAGTAAATTAATAAACCAACATGGCTGCCTTGCTGTATCTTAGTTTTACTTTGGGTACCCTAACAAGAAAAAAGAAGCAAACTTCAGAATGGTCCTGAAGTAAGATTTCTTTACATCTGACCCAGGAGACTGACACAGTTTTGAGGCAAAGTGGGAAGTAGAGTTCAGATGTCTGCTTTTGTTAGGAATGCCCTTTTTATCAACTCATTTCTTGGGAAAGAGGACAGATCTACAAGAAGCACTTGAGAATGAAATGGTTTCTAGGCCTTATTTTGAGGCCTGCCTTGTCTTGTCCTTTTCCAAATTTGGGGTGTATTACCATCCCCTCTGTACTGGGAAATATTTTTTTGAGATCCTCCTGATTGTTTCTTGCTGTTTCTGGGGGCAAAAAGCACCCATTGATCCACAATGTTAAGTTTTAAAGCCTGCAGTGCTGGCCTGCAAGGATTTTAATGTGTTGCACTATTATTTTAATAAGGAAAAGCACTTAATTTCTTCTCACTGTCACATATCACCCTATGGGAGATGACTCGGTGCTTAAGAAAGCATTTCAAGGCTGGGACGGAAAGGACACTCTCAAAGGCTTCTGGCTACAGCAGAAGCAGCAGGACACGTTTTCTTGTGTCTTGGAGCGGGACAAATGTTGGATGTATATCAGACGTGTTCTTTGAACAATGCACCTCCCTCCTCTCCACCCCCACACTGTACTTTCTCTGGGCTTGTCACCCATGACTATGCATTATTACTGGCTTAATTTTAGCCCCGTAACCTGTGTTCTGTGCTGAGGCCCAGCCCTGGAAAGATGTGAAGTATTAATAAAGCAAGTGGTGCCTCTGAGCGTGTACGGTGTTCATTTCCTTCACCAGTGCCTAACCATAACTGGGTCCCACACATAATGGCGTTGGGGTCCCAGGTGAAAGGGGCTTCGGAGCCAAGCGGAGCGTTATTTCAGCATGCCAAAAGGATTAGTGGCTTAACCTTGGCTAGTCTGGGGTGGTTGTGTTGAAGAATGACCAAAGATGGGTTTCTCCCGCCTTTCTCCCACCCTTTCCAACACATGCTTGTAAGTGTGGCTGCTCCAAGGCTCTGGAACTCCTTTCCCAGGGAGGCCAGGCTGGCTCCCTCTGTGCTACACTTTCGGAGGCAGGCAAAAACTTATTTGTTCAGCAGGCTTTTAGAGCTACTCTGGACCTGTGTTAATGTATTGGACTCCCTCCTCCTTTTTGATCTGTTACTGTTTTATTTATTTTAATATGTTTTTAATTTTACTGTAGGTTTAATTTTATTTTAACTTTTGTAAATTTATATTTATAGGTTTTAATTGTACATGTTCAAATTTTGTAAACCATCTTGAGTCCCAGTACTGGGAAAAAGGCGGGATATAAATAAATATACTACTACTACTACTAGTAGTAGTAATAATTTTGTTTTTGTTGTTTAATAATAGGCGCGGGGAATTCGAATCGGTTCCCCGTCTGAAGCAATTAATCCGCATTTAAAAACCCAGAGGCGAAGGGCGTGAATCCCCCCCCTCTACATAGGCTGCGCTGCGCTTCCTCCACTGACCAGTAGGGGTCCCCCGGACTGCTCCAGAGAACCAAGTCTCGGTGGGTGGGGTGGGGGAGGCGGAAGCAGGGGGAACGCTGCGATTGGCTGGCGTGTTTGCCGTCACGCGACCCGCTTCAACCAATGGGCCGCCGCCAGGAGGCAGTCCCTCTGTCCGTCCACGCATTCTTGGTCTCTATGCCCCTCACTCATTTCCGCTTCCGGTCTAGGAGCTGCGACTTCTAGGGAGGGTGAGAAGTGGCCTCTCCTGTCCTCTAACTGTGTCTTGACTGGCGTTGATTGCTGGGGCGCTGGTGGGCGCGGGGAGGCTGTTCGCAGCCAGGTGAAGGAGGCCTGGTGGTTGGGGCAGCCCGGGGAGGGTTGTGGGTGGGTGGGTGGGTGAGGGTGTTGGGGGGCTGGTTTATGGGGCTCCCCTTTGGCAGTGAGCTGAGGGGATGGGCGGTGAGGTGCCTGTCTGTCTATTTCCCCCTCCCCAATATATTTATTTTAGTCATTTATTGCATTTTATACTGTGCTTTTTATACTGTATTTTGTATTTGTGCTTTTAACCTGTTGGTTGTTTTATTATGGTTTTAATTTTTGTGATCCGCCCAGAGAGCTTCGGCTATTGGGCGGTATAAAAATGTAATAAATAAAAATAAATAAATAAAAATAAATTTATATCCTGCCTTTTTTCCTCCAAGGAACCCAAGGCGGTGCCCATAATCCTCCTCCTCTCCATTTTATCCTCACAACAACAACCCTGCGAGGTAGGCTGGGCTGAGAGTCTGTGACCGGCCCAAAGTCACCCAGGGAGTTGGAACCTGGATCTCCCAACTCTCAGTCCAACACGCTTAACCGCTACACTGCAGTGGGCCTGTTCGGAAGACACCTTAAACCATGGCATTATTTATTTATTTATTTATTTATTACATTTATATACTGCCCCATAGCCAAAGCTCTCTGGGCGGTTTACAAAAGTTAAAAACCATGGTGGTTAAGCCAGAAAGCCAGGCCGTGTTCAGAAGACAGCTTAAACCATGGTTTTAACCATGGCTAATAAGGCCTTTTGCTTTATTCACTGTGGTTAAAGCCGCGGTTTAAGGTGTCTTCTGAACACAGCCTGAGTTTCTGGCTTAACTACTGCGGTTAAAGCCATGGTTTAAGATGTCTTCTGAATGGGGCCACTGGCTCTCCGATTCTGTCATTCTTGCCCTTCCCACCAAAAACGACAAGAGATCCACTCCCTAAGAGCAAAAATAACTTACTAGAAATTGGCCTTGCCAAGAAATTGGCTTTGGGAGGGGCATGACTGGTGTGCCCAAAACCCTGAGGACTAGCAGCATGTTTTTAGGTGCTTCTGGGTTTCTTTCAGCTTTAAACAGCTGTCCTGTTGCAGCATAGAGAGGAAGTAGGGTTGCAGCTGTGCAGCTTTTCCCAAGCTGGTGCCCTCTGGATGTGTTGGGTTGTGGCTCCCATTGTCCCTGGTTAGCATGATTCTGCTGGCTTGGATGATGGGCATTGTAGGCCAGTGCAGCTGGAAATTGGGTGAGGCTGCTGCAGTGGGATATTAAAGTGGATATTCTTGAAGTTCTCAATAACCACACTTAAAAGTGTGCCTGGTTGTGAAGCTGAGATAATGGTAGTATTATGTTTCCCCCCTTGGTCCTTAGAATATTGTTCACAATATTATATATTCTGCGAAATAATCCCTGGAGTATTATTTGCCAGTTTTATAGATCAATGGTACTTTATTTTTCTTTCCCACCCTTCCACAAAGCATCTAGTATCCTGGTTAATACTGCTAGCCTTATATTTCTGTCTAATATTGCTGTAGAAAAAGTTTGTTTTGTTTAACAATGGTTATTTCATTGACTCTTGTTCTGCTAAATATTCCAACATCACTACTCTGCAGGGAATTCTCTTCTTTTGCATCCCTCATCCTGATGCTGGCTTCTTTGACTCGGTGGCGGGGAAACATAACCCTCTGAGATGTTAGATTACAACTCCCAGTATCCTTGACCATTGTCCATGTTGGCAGGGGCTGATGGGAGTTGGAATCCAGCAGCATCTGGAGGGCCACGGGTTCCCAACTCTGCTCTGCTTCATAAGTGAAGGGCTATTGAATTCTTTCTTGAGTGGGATCTGCTGTGCTCTTTCTGTCTCTTCAGCTTTCTTTAGCTGCACACTGACATGTACACCCTTTTCTACGGCATGTTCTTTCTCTGAGTATGACAAGTTGTGGCTCAGAGAGATAGCCATGTTGATCTGTCACAGCAAAAACTACAGAGTCCCATAGCATCTTAACTCACAAACTTATGGCATAAGCCAGCTTTCCCCAACTTGATCCCTCCAAATATGTTGGACTATAACTCCCATCATACATAGCCAACATTGCCATTTTTGTGATCTCCCCTTAAAATACAAGAGAGAAGCACTATATCAAATTGTTGTGGGCTCTGTGAATTTCTTTGAAAACTTCAGTATGTTGGTTTTTGTCTATGTGAGTGAAGTTGCGGTCAGACATCTGGATTCCTGCATTGAGCAGGGGGTTGGACTCTGGCCTTATATCCAGCCCCCTTCCAACTCTGCTATTATATGATTCTATGATCTTGCTGCATAAAATTACCTTGGATGGGGCTGGAGGGTGAGGGTCTGCCCTCCATCAACTAAACCTTTAGCTTATTTAACTTGCAGGTTAAAGATTATACCGCTAACTCATTCCAACTTCATATTTATCTAGGCTACCCCTTTCACATGCATAAAAAAGGGGTTTGGATCTTTTCATGGGCTGTGCTTGGTGAAAACAAGAGTATCCTGTTTTGACCTCTCCCAGATCCCTGCACTTGGTGAGTATTCGCTTTGTGTGCCTCGGCTCTCACCTGCTGGTCTGTTTGTCAAAGCTTTCCATCCTGCTTCCTTCACACTTACCCCTGAACAAAACTACTTCAGATTATGTGTTGTGTCCTTCCCCCCCTCTCAATTTTTCTCCTCATGGAGTCACCGATCTGGACACACCTTCTATTGAGAGGAGGCAAGCCAGAGAAATATTTTGCCTGAGATGAAGCATGTGGCGGTCTCTGAGGGCAGCTAATTTTGCCACATCTCTTCCTTGCTGGTGACTGAATGATCCAGAATTGGCTATCCCCAGCAAGGTCTGATTAGAAGGAGGCTAGGCAAAAGTACTAGTACAATAACACAGCGGGCAGCCCTCTTTCTGGATAGGTAATTTGATTTAACAAGGGACTTCAATTTTATGTTCTGTGGCACACATTTTTGGAATTGGCATTCTCCCTGCTGCCACGTTTTCAGGCACCTGTTGCCCAGTGAGGTTTGTATTGTTCCTAACAATCAAACCGCAGAGTTTGTTCTCTGTGTGTTGATGAATCCTGGTGAGTGTCTGCAAGGTGGTTTTTCTTGGTTTTGTTACCTACTCCCTTCCCAAAGTGATGTGTGTGCTTTCTCCCTCCTGCTGCCCCAAACAGCTTGGAGAAAAGCAGGATGTGGCACGAAGCCCGAAAACATGAGCGGAAGCTCCGGGGGATGATGGTGGATTACAAGAAACGAGCTGAGCGTCGGAGAGAGTATTATGAAAAGATAGTGAGTGTCTTCTTGTTGGTTCCGATTTGGGGAATAATGCTGGCCCCTCGTGACTATTCTCCCTTTTTGTCCAAATCCCTCCCCCTCCATGTCCAACTAAATTTTCAACAAATGAGTAAAAGCCCAAGTCCATCAGGATATGAGTGCTTGATATGTTACAATTCTCTTTTACTGAGGAATGGGGTGTTTCTCTACAGCCATTAACCTCAGAATGTTCAGGTAGGATTGGGAAAGACCCCTGCCTGAAACTGCTGTCAGTCACATTAGACAATACTGCACTAGATGGGCCGGTATAAGGCAGCTTTGTATTTTGTGCTTCTTTTCCAGAAAAAGGATCCGGCCCAGTTCTTGCAAGTCCATGGCCGTGCATGCAAGGTCCACTTAGATTCTGCTGTAGCTCTTGCAGCTGAAAGCCCTGTGAATATGTGAGTAACTTTCAGTGCTGTGTTGGCAAAGTGAAGAGATGTCCACTAAAAGTGAGGGGGGAGTTGTCCTTACCGTATGAAGTTCCAGCATGTGTCAAGACTTCTCCTTGTAGGACTTCTAACGTTTTAACTTCTTGTCCCTTGCAGGATGCCATGGCAGGGGGATACTAACAACATGATTGACCGGTTTGATGTCCGAGCCCACTTGGACTACATCCCCATGTATACTCCTCCACTGCTGAACCCAATGTAAGGTGTTTGTTCATTTATTTATTTCTGATCCTGAGATGTACAGCTCTTTGCTTTGAGCTCTGATCTGTTTGTGCAATCAAGTTGTTAATTGGAGGCTGAAATGAGAAGCAAAGAGCTTGGATACTAGATGTGACTCCTCACTTTCATCTGGGGGAGAGAAGCTGTGACTTAAACAAGATGGCAGAGTCTGTTTTCTTGGGTATAGGTTGGGGCCACTCTTTGCGCAATGAATGTCTGCGCCAGGAATATGTTGCATAACTTGTATTGGCTGAGCATTGATATTTCAGTGGGGGGTGGGCTGGCATTATCCTGAGTCGCCATCCATCCTGTGCTTCAAATGCCCCCAAATCTACACTTCATGAATACAAAATTACACAGCTTAATGTGTGTGTTTGTACCTTAGTTTGTTAGTTTTCGGCGTTTTTTAAAAAAAAGGATGCAAAGGTTATTTATGCCCCAGCTGTAAGTAATAAAGTAAAACACATCTCTTAGATAGGAAGAGAAGTGAAGTACACAAAAGCTCTTGGATCCTGGGCTTAGAATTTGGAGTTTCAGAATGTGGAGTTTTTCCTGTGATGAGTCAAAGTGGAAGTTGCCATGTTTGGAAGAAGAATTCCAAAAGAGAATTTGCCAGGGCCAAGCTGAAACCATCTCTGCCACTTTAGGCACAGCCTAATTTGAACCACTTTAGGCACAGCCTAATTTGAATGTTTGCAGCCTCCTTCCACTTCCCTTCTTAAGGTTGTAACCAAATGCAGATTCCGTGGCTTGAACACCAGCCACTTTTTTCTTCTCTCTCCACCCTACCCCCCCCCCCCCCACTTTTCTTTGCTTACCATCTTGCCTGATGAAGAGTTCTGGAGACCCGGAAGTTTGCCCCATATTTTGTGGCCTTTGAATTGGCCTAATAAAGGGATTGTTTTGAAATAGGTAGGTGAGGATTGTGGGCGACTGGAGGACATGATGGCAGGGAAGGTTAGCTATGGAAGGGTTAGTTTCATCCTCTGAAGGCTTGTACAGGTAACTGCCTACATACTAACAACATGATTGACCGGTTTGATGTCCGAGCCCACTTGGACTACATCCTGAAAGATGATACTTTCAGACATCATCTCCTTGACCATAAGGCTTAGAAACTTATTATATTTTAAAGACATCTTTAGCATAGCTACCCGGCAAGTTTGAGCGAGGTGTGGGACAGGCAGCAAATTGCAGGTCCGTGTCCTGCTACATACATTTCTAATTCCAAAATCCTCCTCTCGTTTTTCCAGCTCCCCAGAGCAGGAGTCCGATGAGAGGAAATGCAACTACGAAAGGTATAGAGGTTTGGTGCAGAACGACTTTGCTGGCAGTAAGTTCCCATTGGCTTTCCTTACACTGCTGTAGAGCGCAGAGGTCTGGTCGGGGAAGGACGGAGCTTGTAGGTTTAGCATTCTGTCCCTGGTTGCTGCTGCTGTTACACCGTCAAGGAGGCTCGGATTTTACACCCCAGCGTTTTTTCAGTTATAACCAGGACGGGTGACTCACTTAGAGCGCAATCCTTTGTATGCTTAGGCAGGAAAAAAGCCCTTCAACTGGTATGCTGGGAGCTCTAAGGACTTTCTTTTCTGTCTAAACAGGCAATTGCACCCTTAATGGCATTCTCTTGTCAGCCTCAGAGTTCGAGGGTGGTCACGTGGGGAGGGAAGGGGTCAGGCTCTCAGCAGCCCCTGTGATGAGGGGATCGGGGCCTCCCCCTTCTCTACTGGGTAAAGTCCTCAAGGACAGGACAAGAAGAAGCTGGAGGAGATGGCCTCCTTGGGACATAGAGAGGATAATCCCCTGAAGGCAAAGCTCTACTCCAGCCTCTCTAGCCTAATGCTCTCCAGATGTGTTGGATTGTAGTTCCCATCATTCCCAGGGCCATGTCTACTCCTGTCCAGTCCAGGGATAGGAGACCAACCAGTCAAATAAATTGCCTCCCACTCTCAGCTCATGGCCAGTCTATGCATATAATAATAATAATAATAATAGCCTTTCCTAAAGCTTTTAAAACGTGATGTTGTTTGGACCTTATACTGTTAGTTTTACCCTACCCTGTGCCTGTTTGCATTCTCTTCCCCTCCTTATTGTTTTACCATGATTTAATTAGAATGTAAGCCTAAGCGGCAGGGTCTTGCTATTTACTGTTTACTGTTTTACTCTGTACAGCACCATGGACGCTGATGATGCTATATAAATAAATAAATAAATAAATAAATAATAATAATAATAATAATAATAATAATAATAATAATAATGCAAGCTGTTGGGAGATGAACATCAGAAGTGCCCTGATGCTGGATCAGACCGAGGGTCCATCTAATCCAGAACTCTGTTCCCACCGTGGCCAACCAGCCATCGGCCAGGGATGAACAAGCAGGACATGGTGCAACAGCACCCTCCCACCCATGTTCCCCAGCAACTGGTGCACACAGGCTTATTGCCTCGAATACTGGAGATAGCACACAACCCTCAGGGCTAGTAGCCATGGATGGCCTTCGCCTCCAGGAATTTATCCAACCCCCTTTTAAAGCCCTCCAAATGGGTGGCCATCACTACATCTTGTGGTAGTGAGTTCCATCCTTTAACTCTGCGCTGTGTGAAGAAGTCCTTCCTTTTATTTGTCTTGGATCTCCCACCAATCAGCTTCATGGGATGACCCCCTTGGGTTCTAGTATTTTGAGAGGGGGAGAAAAATGTCTCCCTCTCCACATTCTCCATACCATGCATAATTTTGTACACCTCTATCATGTCTCCCCTTAGCCTCCTTTTTTCCAAGTTAACCAATCCCAGTTGATGTAAGGCGATGGAAGAGATTTACTTCCATTGCCTTCTGCTTGCCCTGTTCCTTCCGCTGCCACCTGACAGCATCGGGCATATTTGGACAGCATCGGCGTTATTATAAACCAGCCCATTGGTCACGCCCCTTGCATGACGCTGTTCGGGCTCTTTCCTTGAGTGTCTAGGGAAGAGCATATATCAGATTCTGAAGATGGGATGTGGTGAAGCCTGGCTTGCCTGTTTCTGGCAGGCAAGGGACGGTTCCTCCCAGAATCTCTTCTGCTTGTCTGTTTTCCTGGTCACCTGCTGCAGCTGCCCGCAACCGGTCTTTTCAGCTGATCTTCTGTCTTCCCAGCCGTATTGGGCAGGGGTGGTGTGGGGAGAAACGACAGACAGAGCCGGGAGATGGTGCCGTGTCGTCCTTGCTGTCTGCTTTACTCCCCGTCCTTGCGCTAGGCAAGCCTCGTGGCGTTCTGACCTGCTTTGCCTTCCCTCTCTTATCTCGTAGTCTCGGAAGAGCAGTGCCTCTATCAGATCTACATTGACGAGCTGTACGGGGGACTCCAGAAGCCCAACGAAGATGAGAAAAAGAAGTGAGTGCACTGAATGGGGTGGAGTTTTGGGAACAGTGAGCCTCTGGCGTATTTGGGCTGGTGCCTTTTCTCTGATCCAGGGTGGGGCTAACCTGTGGCTCTCCAGATGATGATGGGATACGGTTCCCATCATCCTCAAACATTGTCCATCACAGCCAGAGGGCACATGGCTGAGAAATGCTGGTCTTGGTCTTTGCATCACCTTAAAAGCAGAGGTGGGGAAACCTGTTGTAAAGGTAGAACAAGCCCTTCTGTGACCTGCTACCACTGGATTTTGCACGGACCCAAACCCCAAGACAAAGGAAGCTCACCATGTGAGGTAGAAGACTTTATTAAGACTAAGGGTAGGGTTGATACATAGGGAGAATAACTAGAAATATCATAAAAGCATTCATAGCACAAAACCCAGTAACGACTAAAACAGTAAAAGCTTAGCTGTGGTTACTTACTCAAGCAGGGCCTGCCCCCCGCCCCAAAGCTCTTTCCACATCCTTTTGGCAAAGACAAGACAAGGAGTTTTGGGGTGGGCCCCCAACTATATACCCTTTCCCTTCTGTTTCATCCTGGCCCCCTCCTTCCTTGGCTCCGGCCCATTACCTCTGTTTCATACCTTCCTCTGGCTCTGCGTTGACTCAAGGCCTTTTGATAGATAAGAAGCGTCTTCCTGGCGCCAAGGCCTGGCTATCTGTCTTTCCTCCCCCCTCCAGGTGGTCGACCAAGGCCCTTTGCCATTAAAACTTTGTGCATAAGAATATCAAGCTAAAACTACCTTTTCCCAACTACATCACCCATGTGTCCTCTACCCGCTGCAGTCTATCTGCTTTCCTTTACACCTGAGTCCATCCAAATAATGTTGGCTTGTAACTCCCACCGTCCCTGAACTTCAGCCATGCTGGCTGGGGCTGATGGGAGTTGTAGTCCAGCAACATCAGGAGGGCCACTAGTTCCCCAGCCCTGCTTTAGAAGATCACCAACTAAAAAGAGAAGGCTGCATTTTTCTGTTGCTGAAGGGCGCCTGGTGTAAGCAGGTGGAAGATGGGATAAAAGCAGCAACAACCAGTCCGCTGAAGGAGCAGAGGAAAAGGTATATATCCACCCGGCCCACCTCACCTGCTTCCAGCTGCTAGCCTCCCTTCCAGAGGGAACGGTAATGGATATTTTGCTCCCTCTCTCCCACTTCCATCCCTGGGGTTTTTTTTAGACAAGGCTGAAAAGAGAGTTTGACGAAGGTGGTGGTGGAAGCTCTAGAATCCAAGCACAGGCTCCCACCCTACGGACTCTAACTGGTGCGCCTTCAATGAGTGTCATTTCTCCCGCTAGGCTAGCGGAGAAGAAGGCTTCCATCGGCTACACGTATGAGGACAGCACGGTGGCAGAGCTGGAGAACCCCTCCGAGAAACGAGCCGAGGAGGAAGACTCCGAGGAAGACAGCAACACAGACGAGGATGAAGTTATCCCCGATATCGGTATGTCTGCGAGGAGTCTCCGCTGTTCCGGATTGGGCACTGACCAAGTTGGGGGCGTGGCAAGGCCTTACCTCGCCGTCTGGCGCACCTGCCCTGCAATCTCCTGACTCTGGTGCACAATAGTAATAGTAATAACAACAATAATTTCTTACCCGCCTCTCACTTTGGATCGAGGCGGGGAACGACATTGAATACAAAAATATCAAACACATAAAACTGATTAAAAACATAAAACCAGTACATTATTAAAATCCTAAAATCTTTTAAGGCATCTTAAAATTCGACTGGGTAGGCCTGCCGGAAGAGATCTGTCTTTATTGCGTTTTTAAATTCAGAAAGACTGTTAAGCTGGAGAATCTCCTCTGGCGGGCCATTCCACAGTCTGGGAGCGGCAGAAGAGAAGGTCCTCTGGGTAACGGTTGTCAGCCTAGTTTTGGCTGCCTGGAGTCAATTCTCCCCAGAGGCCCTGAGTGTGTGGGGCGGGTTGTACGGGAGAAGGCGATTCTGCAGGTAACCTGGACCCAAACCATGTAGGGCTTTAAAGGGTAATAACCAGCACTTTATACTTTGCTTGGAAGTATTGGCAGCCAGTGAAGTGATTTTAAAGTTGGTGGACGAAGGGTGGTCCAGTAGTTCAGGACTAGCGTTCTTGCACTGAAAAGAGCCCTTTTCTCGAAATGGACACACACACAGCCCTCTTCTGAGCAGACATGTATCAGCGGGGTTTGCAGACGGTAGCTCTCCAGGTATTTTAGACTTCAGCTACCTGGAGCCCCTCTGCCAGCATGGCCAAAGGTCCAGGAACACAGGCAGTCGAAGTCCAAAACAGCTGCCTTCAGCCCACCGCCGACATATAGGGTTGCAGCGTGGATTTCTCTCTGGCTAGCAGCCCTTCTACAGCCATCGCCTCCTTGCCTCTGCAGCTTATTTAGTGTCCAGGGCTGGATCTAGTAGATTCCACAGTCCATAATCCACTTACACCTGGCTTCTGACTTGGATGCCTTCAGAAGGGGATTGGACAAATTCAGCAAGCCTCTGAGTAACAGTCACTGTAGAGCAACAGGGCGTTGCTGGCTGTCGCTCCGTGGGCACCATGCCCATTTGGCTGTGCTGGCTGGGGAGGATGGGCTTTGTAGTCCAAGCCATCTGGACGGAGCCAGGTTGGGAAAGGCCGGTCTACTTGGTCAGATGTGTGATCTCCGGGGAGGTTCTTGGGAGTGCAAACCGCCGCCGACTGTAGCCTCTGGCGTCCTTGCAGATGTCGAAGTTGACGTGGATGAGCTGAACCAGGAGCAAGTCGCCGATCTGAACAAGCAGGCGACCACCTATGGGATGGCAGAAGGAGATTTCGTCCGGTAAGTTGCCTGCGCCTTGTCGGCTGTGCCAAGAATGTCTGTTACTCCATTTTCAGCATTTTGTAGGGGTGGGGGCTGGAGGAAAACAAAAACTGGTGAAAAAGGCTGCGAGTGGTGAGAATTTCAGAGAATTTTCTCCTTGGGGATGGGGGACAGGGTTTCTACATACCTTTTTAAGTGTAGGAAGCTTTGAGGGGCCTTTTTTCTTTTGCACTTGCAGGAGCCCAGGAGTTCTCCCTGAATGCCTCTTGGAGAGGGTGAGGTCCCATGGTCTCCAATAGGTATTCATGAAGAACTGCCAGGATCCTTCTAGTGCCAGGGCTGGTTTTTTTGTTTGTTTTTTTCCAAAAATAAAAAAATAAAAATAGAAAGAAGACCCCTAAACAACAGGCTACACGTTTAAAAGGTTTGTGGAAATGCTGTCCTCCTCCCCAAGGAGAAAAAAAATCTCCCTATGAAAGAGCCACAAAAAACAAAACCTCTTTCGCAGGGAGAGGGGGAAAAATGCCCCCCAAATAGGGGGCAGGATTCGACACAGCACTATTCAATGCCTTCCGTTGCTTGTTTTCATGGTGACCAATGTAAGGGATGGATCAGGCACCTTGGGGTCCCAAAGCTGCGAAAAGGTGCAGGAAAGGACAGCGAAAGCAAAAGGTTCGGCACACTTTCTCTGGGTAGAAGCTTGAATGGTGTTTCGACCAGCCTTCCCCAGCTGCCAAAGGCGTTGTACTACAACTCCCATTGTCCCCAGCTGGTTGGGGCTATTAGGAGTTGTAGTCCAACACCTCGAGAGGGTACCGTGTTGGGGAAGTTTGATGGTAGACCATGTTTAGGATTTTAGGTGGGAGTTAGTGACACTAGCATTTTTTCTCAGCTCCCAGGCATTTAACAGCATATGCTGAGGGTTTTTTTTTCTTAACTGATCGCAGAATAGTAGTTTTCAAATGGATATTGTCTGTTTTTATGTTTTTTATGGTTTTAAATCTGTATATTTGTTTTTAACGTTCACTGTTTTTAATCTTTGTAAACCGCCCAGAGAGCTTTGGCTATGGGGTGGTATATAAATGTAAATAATACATTTTCCTCTTACTGGAGGAAAAGGTTCTCAATGGCTACTAGCCCTGATGGCTATGTGCTACCTCCGGTATCAGAGGCAGTAAGCCTGTGTTCACCAGTTGCCAGGGAACATGGGTGGGAGGGTGCTGTTGCACTGTGTCCTGCTTTGTTGGTCCCTAGTTGACAGCTACTTGGCCACTGTGTGAACCGAGTGCTGGGCTAGATGGACCCTTGGTCTGATCCAGCATCAGGGCTCCTCTGATGTTCTTATGATAGAACGATACCAGGGGGCAGAATCTTTTCTTCTTTTTTGGCAGGGCTTGGGTGTTGTGAGGCATGAGAGTGTTTACTTAAAAACAACAACAACCCAAACTGGCAGTACTGGATGTGTTAGTAGCTGCTAGAGTAGTTTTTGCAAGACATTGGGAGAAGTTTAAGCATACCTCGCCTCCTCCCCTTTTCTTATTCCTGGAAGGATGTTGCGGAAGGACAAAGAGGAGGCAGAAGCCATCAAACACGCCAAAGCCTTGGAGGAGGAGAAAGCCATGTACTCGGTAGGGAGGCTCGAGGGAGGGTGGGTGGGCGGCTGGGCGTTTCTGAACCCCCTACGGCGCTCTCCACTTTGCTGCTGCTTTTCCTAGTCTCTAAGAGCCTCGTGTGGCGCAGAGCGGTAAAGCAGCAGTTTCTGCAGCCAAAACTCTCCCCACGGCCTGAGTTCGATCCCAGCGGAAGCTGGTTTCAGGCAGCCGGCTCGGGTCAACTCAGCCTTCCATCCTCCTGAGGTCCGTAAAATGAGTACCCAGTTAGCTGGGGGAAAGGTAATAATGGCCGGGGAAGGCAACGGCAAACCACCCCGCTATAAGGCCTGCCAAGAAAATGTCAGCGAAAGCTGGCGTCCCTCCAAGAGTCAGTAATGACTCAGTGCTTGCACGAGAGGTTCCTTTCCTTCCCTTTCCTAGTCTCTGCTGTCCTCCATGTATGACTAGCTGGACAAAGAGGCGCCAGTTCCTTAATGGGGGGGGGGGAGGTACGGGGAGAGAAACTTTTAAGTCTAAGCCCCCGTGCAGGAGCTCCTGAGACATGGGTGGGACAATGCCCCCTTTTCACCACCGGTGGGGAATCGTCATGGCCTCCCTCTTCACATGGGAGCTGATTTGGATCTTCTCCCTATTCCAGGGCCGGCGCTCTCGGCGGCAGAGGAGGGAATTCCGAGAGAAACGCTTGAAAGGAAGGAAGATCAGTCCTCCGAGGTAGGCCTTCCGCCGGCGTGGGCTCAAGGGGCGGCTGCCGCTGAGCAAGGTCTTTGGTCTCTCATTGCCGGAGGTGCTGGGGCTTCCCTGAGTTTGCTTTCACCTTGGCAGCTCATGGCGCCGGGGGTGGGCTCTCCCGGGTGCATAGAATCATAGAATAGCAGAGTTGGAAGGGGCCTACAAGGCCATCGAGTCCAACCCCCTGCTCAATGCAGGAATCCACCCTAAAGCATCCCCGACAGATGGTTGTCCAGCTGCCTCTTGAAGGCCTCTAGTGTGGGAGAGCCCACCACCTCCCTAGGTCACTGATTGCAGGTGCAACGTGAGCTCCTCAGGCTCACGGGGACGGCGGCTTCGCTCCACCATTGCATTGTATTCTCTAGTTTAGGTGCCTTAAATGAGCTGCTGCTTTATAGTTGATTAAGCTGAGCAGGGCTTTGGCTGCTCAGGGGGAAATGAGAGGCAGAGGAGTCCAGTAGGGTCTCGGGAGTGGCGGCAGTGGAGAAGCTGTGCTTGGTCCTATTCTTTGAAGGAAATAGGGTGCGAACCGTGGAGGCCCGAGTCTAGGGAGGTCGGCTGTGGGGGCAGCTAGGTCCAAGCCCTGTGGTGTTCCTTGAATTGGGCTGAGAGGTCGGGCTCCGTGGTAGGATTTTGCAAGTCGCCCATGATACCGTCGCCATTCTCGGATTGAGGGCCAGTTTTGTCCTCACTCCCCTCTGTCGTTGCAGCTACGCCCGGAGAGACAGCCCCACCTACGACCCCTACAAACGGTAAGCGGACGCAGCTGCTGCTGGATTTGGGGGAAGGGAGATTTTCATTGGCATCCCAGAAAATTTACCTGTGCTTGTAGTAGAATTTCATTTCATTTATTTCATTTTTATACTGCCTCATCGCCAAAGCTCTCCGGGCAGTTTACAAAAATTAAAAACCATTAAAAAACACATTAAACAGAAAATAAAGCATTTACGTAAAACCAAAGACAACATAATGGGTATTTAAAACAATTCATAAAAACATTAAAAACAAGTACCCAGGATACTATAGTTAACAGACAAGCTGGTCAGCACAGTCAATTGGCGAAGACCTGAGTAAAGAGGTGTGTCTTTAATTGGCACCTTTAACACTCCACAGTTGGTGCCTCCTGTGTACCAGGAGGGAGGGCATTCTATAAGGGGGTGGGGTGGGGGTGGGTGAAACTGCTTTGGGTTTCAGTCAGAACTTGGATAGCTCCTTAGAGCTCTGTCTGGTTCTGAGTGAAACCTGTAGCGGATGCACTGCCCCACTGACATCGGAGGCACCAGCCACCGCTGCTTCTGTTTCAAGAAGCACAACGTTCAAAAAGTGATCTGGAGGAGGAACTCTTGTTTAACACAGATTAGTGATGCCAATTATATTTGGCTGCTCCTGAGTGTGTGTCCTTGCTCCGTAAAACCTAAAATGTGTGGGTGTTTTTTTTTAGTAAATATTAACATTTAAAGCCCTAAACTGGTATTAACATTTAAAGCCCTAAACGACTTGGGGCCAGGTTATCTGAAGGAATGCCTCCTCCCATATGTACCTGCCCGGACCCTAAGGTCATCCCCAGGGGTCCTTCTCTGCGAGCCCCTGCCAAAGGAAGTGAGGCAGGTGGCCACCAGGAGGAGGGTCTTCTCTGCTGTGGCACCCCAGCTGTGGAATGAGCTCCCTAAGGAGGTTTGCTTGGCACCTACATTGTATGCTTTTAGATGCCAGGTGAAGACTTTTTCTATTCTCCCAGCATTTTAACAGTCTATAAATCAATTTTAACTTGCTGTTTTAAATTCGTAATTTTGCATTGCTGCTGTTTTTATCTGGTTGAGCTTTTATATTGTATTTTATAGTATGGTTTTATACTGTTGTTTTATACTTTGAATGTTTTTAATTTTTGTGAACCGCCCAGAGAGCTCCGGCTATTGGGCGGTATAGAAATGTAATCAATCAATAAATAATCGGCGGAACGCTCTAGACTTGAAACTGGCCCAGTGATGGTCTTTCTCCACCCGACAGATCGCCCTCGGAATCGACGTCCGAGTCCCGCTCCCGCTCCCGCTCGCCTTCCCCGGGCCACGAGGAGAAGATCACCTTCATCACCAGCTTTGGGGGCAGCGACGAGGAAGCGGCAGCCTCTCAAGCCGGAGGAGCCCCCAGGAAGGCCGCCTCCCTCGGCAAGGCACGCTCCGGCCAAGTGCAGCAGGCCAGCGCTGCGGCAGGTCATAGCGCCTCCTCCCGGTCGGTAACTTTCGCACCCGCCTCGCTTTCTCAAACTTTAAAGCAGAGACCATTCCGGGTCGCAGGTTGACTTCTTACTTTTCCATCATCCTCTCTGAATGCTCAGACCTGGCTCTCTTTGGGAACTGCCTTCCCATTGGCCGCCCGTGTTGGCCAATCCCCACGCAGACGAGCCTTTCATTGTAGCATCTGATCAGGAGGCCAGGGAAAACAGAGCGCCCTGTGGAATCCTGGGAAACAGGGCGGCCGCTCTGAGGGATGTCAAAGGGCCGGGACTTTCTCGTAGTCTTGCATCCCTCCAATGAAAGCAGTTACTGCTGTGACTTCATTGAAGGAGCCAGAAGGTGAGAGATCCTGTGCGGTTGCCATGAATCCATATGGACCTTGTCGTCCCTTGGTTGGGGCATCCCATAGGCTGGGATGCCGGTTTACTGCAAGTCGACACCTACGATTTTGTAACCAGGCAATTCCAACTTCTACAAATGAGTGTTTTACTTGAGCTAGTAGTAGGCTGCCTTTTTAGGACCAAGCCTTCGCAAGGCAGCTTACATCATATAAACATACAACATAAGATCACAACGTTTAACACGACACAATTGCCATAAAACATCGTAAAAGGCAGCAATAGAAGGGTGGTAAAGCACCAATAACTATAACTAACCATGTTCAGTCTGGTATACCAGCAGTAAAACAAATAGCAATTCCGTTTCAAGTCAAGAAGGATCGACTTGGATCGACTAGGTCTTTTATGCCTGTTTGAAGGCCTGTTGTAACAATGGCTCCTATGCATTCTCAGTTGGAATACATGTGGCCACCACTGAGAAGGCCCTTTCCCTCGTGCCTGCCAACCAAACTGGTGGGCCCAAATGCAGGGCCTTGGAAGATGATCTCGGAGTATTGGGGAGGTTGATTCAGATGCAGGCAGTCCTTTCAGTACCCTGGTTCTTTGGCGGTCCGGAGAGTTGAAAACATTCGTGCTCTCCTTCTAAAACCCAACGTTGGATTTTTCAAGAACTGGATAGATGCACCAGATTCTGAACTGGACTCTTACTTTGCGGGGAGAACTTGCAGTAAACCGGTGCCCCCTTGCCTTTTGTGGTAGGGCTGCGTCCGACGTGTGTGTCCCCCCCCACGCCCCGGGGCTCTCGTACACCTTCCTGCCCTCCAGCTTCGGGCTTTGCTGAAGGAACAGAGAGGAGGGCGGGGGAGGTGAACGGGGATCTCCCTGAGCCTTTTGTCAGCCGTGCAAAGCGTGCTCACTAATTTGGAAGCTTCTCTCTCCTTGACGGAACCGCCAGCAGGGCTGAGTCCCGGCAGCCTGGGAGGTCCCCGCGTCTTCCGAGCCGCCCCTTTCCCCGCGCCGGCCGGCCCGCTTGCCCCCTTTGCCCCACTAGCCAGCAAGGTGCCTCTCCTCTTTGCAGGCGACGCTCCACCTCCTCCTCCTCCTCCTCCACGTCGTCGAGCTCTTCCTCCTCCTCCAGCTCGCGGTCCAGCTCGCGGTCCCACCGGGCCGGCGGGTACCACAGAACCAGCCGCTACGGACGCTCGCGCAGCCACAGGCACTCCCGCTCGCGCAGCAGGACCAGGCGGTACTCAGCGGGAGGCTCGCGGGACGGACGCCGCCACTCCAGGTCGCGCTCGACGGAGCGGGGCTGGCGATACGGCTCCCGCCGCAGGTCCAGGTGAGTTGTTCTGGGCGGCGGGACACACACTCCCGGTTGCAAAAGAGCACTTTGGATTTCCCAGGGGCGGAAGGGTCTGTTTCTCAGAAAGTCAGGGCTGCTTATGAACTAAAGTTTCAGTCCCATTCAATTCCATAGCTTCCTTCTGGCAGGGTCTGAAACCAGGCTGCCTAGTGGTTAAAGCAGACCCCAACAATCAGAAGGGATGATTCCGCTAAGGTAGGGTGACCCTATCAAAAGGAGGACCGGGCTCCTGTATCTTTAACAGTTGCATAGAAAAGGGAATTTCAGCAGGTGTCGTTTGTATATATGGGGAACCTGGTGAAATTCCCTCTTCATCACAACAGTTAAAGCTGCAGGAGCTATACTGCAGTTATACTGTGACCAGATTTAAAAGAGGGCAGCGTTCCTGCAGCTTTAACTGTTGTGATGAAGAGTGAATTGCCCCGGGTTCTCCATATATACAAATGACACCTGCGGAAATTCCCTTTTCAATACAACTGTTAAAGATACAGGAGCCCTGTCCTCCTTTTCATATGGTCACCCTAACTAAGGAAATGACTGCTAGAGGAGCCAGGCGGCCATTTTATCTTCAGCTTACATCTACCTGAGGCAGGAGGGAGGGGGAGAGCGACGCTACTGAGCATGCATCGCGCGATGGGTGAAGCAGGCCTCTGTATTCACTCCAATGGGGCAAAGAAATATTCATTAAAAATCAACCGAAGGGAATTTAAAAAAAAGAAAAGCCATTCCATCAACTAAAAAGAGTGATGAAGAAGACCCCACCGCTGGATTGATGGGTAAGGGTCTCAGTTCCCCGAATTTCATGAGCACGTATTCTCGCCAGCCTATGTTTTCTGTGTCACTTTGATTCGTGGCCCCGAACGAAAACGGTCCGTCCTCTTCCCCAGGAGCCATTCCCGGTCCGGGGAGCGCTACCGGTGGAGCAGCGGCAGGGGAGGGAGGCATTGGAGCAGCAGCCCCAGCAGCGGGAGCGAGAGCGAATCCCGAAGCCGCAGCCGGTCAGCGTCTCCAGCCAGAGAGAAACCGCTGAGGCCTGCGGCTTCCCCGGCTATAGGGGAGAAACTGAAAAAGTGAGTGTTTGCCATGTCACTCTTCCCCCCTCTCTCTTTCCTTCTTCCCACCTTGCGAGACCTTTAGATACCTTTAACTTTTGTAAACCGCCCAGAGAGCTTCAGCTATGGGGCGGTATATAAATGTAATAATAAATAATAATAATAATAATACCCCTCCGAACATCAGACTGTGCAAGAAGCACAACAGGCAGGAAGTATAAAACCCAGGGAAGCGGCATTCTGCGTGCTCTGCAGATGTGCCTCGTTTCCTCTAAGCTGACCGTTCTTAATTTTCTGTAGTCCGTTCTGGGTAATTTAGCTAAGGGGATTGGCAACGCAGGATAATGACGCCCCGCCCCTGAGACTGTACTCAGCAGCCCTTCTGGTTCCTGAGGTTTCACCAGGCATTGCTCCCACAATTCCAAGCTCATCTTGATTGCAACCATATGGGCTAGAAACTTGCCCCCACTTTTTTTTTTTAAAAAAAAAAAGCTCTCTGCACATGCTCAGAAGCATACTTTCCACAGCCATTCTCGACATAACAAAGAAATAATTCTGGCTGATGCATGGTAAGGAAACCCGTGCCCCTATAACAATCTTTAAATAGAGACAAAACATTTTACTAGGTGGAGTCTTAGGTTCTTTGCGAGGTCAGAAATGAGTGCGTTCCCACACCCCAGTAGCTGCTGTCTTTCCACTACTATTTTATTTGTTTAAGAGTTGATGATGTTTTGCTCTTGGAGACTGGTCGCCTCTGCTCCCGTTTCCCAGACTGGAGATGGGGAGCTGAGAGACCATGAAACGCTCAGGGCGGCTGAAATCTGACACTCCCAAACCCAGCCCTGCCTGAATTTGCACATATAATGGCTTTTGTGAGCCTGAGCGCTAGACTTCCGCATCTTGGCACTTCGTGGAAAGGAAGCCGCAATATTGCGAGGTGGCTGCTCCGGCGTTAACGCCGCTTGCACAAGCGATGGCTTGTGTGAGCCGCTAACGAGGGCCAGGTTTTCTGCCCTCTGGACCGCCGTGGACCGCCTCATCTGGGAGCAGAAATGGCCGTTGCTGGGAGGGAGACGATCCTTTACCAGAGGCGCGTCCCTGCGGCCTTCTGTCCCAGAGTGGGCATCCACCTTTCTGCCGGCGCTATACCAATTTCCAACCTTTCTTGACTCTCCCTCTTTTCCTCCCCCTTCCTAGGGCTGAAACTGCCGGTGGGAAAGAGACAGGAGCTGCCAAAGTCAGTAAGAATTTAAACCTCACCTCTTAATTCCCATCACTGCAGAAAAAAAAAATTCAGGGGATCAATAGACATGCAAGAAAAAAAGGGCTTGCTTTTCGTTTTAGGTTTGGGATGGGGCACTTTTGACGCCTGCAGGGCCTTGTCAGGGATGGAGATTCCCCCAGGCTCCTGCTGGGGATGCTGTTAATCTAGAGAGCTGCTCTTAATTCTGGGCTTTCCTGGTCTGATGTTGAAGGGGTCGTGGCTCTAGGGAAGAGAGTGTCAACGGGGGGGTGGGGGGTGGTGTTGAACTTCTCAGCGTTGCAAAAAGGGGTGTTACGTTGTGTAACCTAGAAGGTGGTTGTTCTTTTAACCGTGCCTAGGATCCACATTGCAAGCTGCTGAGTTGTGGGGTGTGTGTGTGTGTCTTTCCACGTGTGGACAACGGGAGTGGTATACAGGTGAAAAGAAGGGAGAAACGAATTCTCAGCATGCTGAACTTTTTCATTTGTAGGTTGAAAAGCCCGACGTGTTTCGGCCTATATCCTTTCAAGGCCTTCCTCAGGGGGATGTAGGAAGACGCCTGCAAAAGCCTTCTTATCAAAAGACTGTCTCTCCCAAATTGCTAATAGAAAGGCATTCTGTCGATAAGAAGGTTTTTGCAGACAGCTTGAAAGGATACCGGCTGAAACACGTCGAGCCCTTCAACCTACAAATAAAAAGTTCAGCGTCCTGAGAATTCGTTTCTCCCTTCTTTTCACCTGATTTGGGTGCTTTTCTCCCCATTTTTGGTTTTGGTTACCTGCTACAACCTCTTGCTTTCTCTGTTACCAACACTTGTAAATTGGACTTCTTTACCCCGCTGCAAACTCGCTTTGGTTTCTGGTGGTCTTCCCTGCTGAATCCCAAACTGGTGTTTCTTTCTCCTTGTGCTCTTTCCTTTCTATGTGTCTTGGCTCTGTGTCCCCCCCCCCCCCCCCGTTTTCATTTTCCATCCCACCCCACTAGAAATGGGGTTCGTAAGTGGTATATATGGAAACAGGGCTGTTTCTGTCTCAGTACTGGGCCTAAAGCTTGTGTTCTTGAGTTGAGGGATCAATTCCTGACTGTTCAATTCTAGGGGGTCTGTTTTCCCTTGGTTTACCCTGGAGTAATGGCCCCTAATCTCAGTTCAGTATCCAAGGAGTAATCTGAAAGAGTTGGCAGGATCAGGGATTTCCTTTCATGCTGGGATAAGTAACAAAAAAGTGTGCTCCTGTTTACATGATCAGTAGTTCTCTGGTTGTGAATTCAGTTGCACAGAGAAACGCTGGCACCTGTGAAGGACCCAAGACCGTCCCCCAGGCTGTGTGTAGCTGAAACCCCGCGGAATTCCTTGGCCCGTGTAAACATGGGGTACGATCAAATCACAACCCTGATAGAACAGGATCGTGGGTCCGTGGTGGTATTTTTGTGAGTAGGCAATCCCGGCAGGTTTTAGCTCTGAAGCTCAAGCCCCACTGCATGCCTGCAGGGAATCTTCAACTGCACTGTGCTCTGGTTATCTCAGTTATGACATCTGCTCTCAGGACACGACATTCTTTTTTGCTGTTGTTGTTCAAAAATATTTATTTCAGCCCCGAGCCATAACAAGTTCATATAAGGTTAAAACCATCTGAAGGAACAGGCTAAACAGTACAGTCAGTGCAGTCAAAACCACGGGCTTATGCTCCACGGAGATAATTTGTCCGAGTAACAAGTTGAGCATGTGGGTGTTTGCAAAACTTCGTCTGGCTTTGGCCGGGACTAATGCCGAAAGAGCCACTTTCTGGCTGATCTCCTTGGTCGGATTTGCCAGGAAAAACAAACAACGTTTCGGTAGGCCTGACCAAACGCTTGCAGCTCTTCAACAGCTCAGGGAGCAGACATGAAACCTCTCCCTTCTAGAGCATCAAAACAAATAGTGCGACAAATTCCCGATTTCCCCTCCTCTGCAGATGTAAGGCCACATAAACAAGGCTGCTTTCCCCAACCCGGGGGCCCTCCCTTCATCCCTGGCCTGGGGATCATAAGAGCCGTAGTCCAACACATCTGGAGGGCACTAGGTTGTAGGAAGCGGTTCTAGGGCATATTGCAAAAGTGTGTTTTCTTGTCTTTTAGCAGCGTCGTCGACACGGTTCCCTTAAATTGGGCTTGCCCAGGCAATTATCATGAGATTCTTAACACCGGACGTGCCTTTGGGGCCGTTTTCCTTGGTGTCCTGGCACGCCCCTGCAATGCAGTGACAAATCTGGAGCTGCATGAAAAGTGGAAAGGGGTGATGGTGAAAGGGCCACTTTCCCAGCTGTTCATCTTGACATGGGTTATTTATATGGAAGTGCATCGTGGGAATGGGAGAGGGCTCCCTGGTCTGCACTACCGCAGCACGGGTGTATGGGAATCTCGAAATGAGAAAAAGGTTGGGCTCATTCACCCGTGGCAGGCTCGTTCGCTGCAGCACCGAGCGGTGTCTTGCATATGTGTATGTGGGCAACGAGGTAGAATTTCCACATCTCCCAATCAGAACTTGCCTGTGATACTTTCCAGTGTTCACGCCGTCAGTTGAGAGTCCTCGACTGGTGACAAATTCATAAGAACATAAAAACAGCCCTGCTGGATCAGACCAAGGGTCCATCTAGCCCAGCACTGTTCACAGTGGCCAACTAGCTTTTGATCAGGGACCCACAAGCAGGACATGGTGCAACAGCACCCTCCCACCCATGTTCCCCAGCAACTGGGGCACACAGGCTTACTGCCTCACATACTGGAGGTAGCACATAGCCGTCAGGGCCAGTAGCCATGGATAGCTTTCTCCTCCAGGAATTGATCCAGTCCCTTTTTAAAGCCATCCCAATGGTTGGCCATCACTACATCTTGTGGTAGTGAGTTCCATAATTTAACTCTGCGCTGTGTGAAGAGGCATAGGGTAATCCTGTCACATCTGTTGCAAGAAACACCTGCTCAAAGGTTATCAGGTTGGGGGAACTTTTTGTAGGGCCACAATGCACTCGCCTTTACTGTGCCATAGGGCTTTCTTTTTTTGTAATCAAATGGCTGTGCCTGCCTGCAAGAGTCCGGCCCTGATCACACTACTAGATCCTAACACCGCATTTACACTGCAAGCGTACACCAGTTTAACTATGAAGTGTCCGAGATGCCTCTAGGCCTGCCTTGCAGTCTCCCTAGTGAGCCTTCAACTAGGTTTGCAAGGGGAGGAACCATGAGGAGAAGATCCTTAATTTTTTTTGCGGTGGTTGTGCAAATGAGCCTTTGGTTTGGGGCCAAGTGTGAGCTGAGACTTCAGTTTCGCCCGGCCCCTGCGGCAGCCTTTTCCCAGCCGCTGAGCATTGTGGGAGTTGCAATCTAGTACATCTGGAGGGCAGCAGGTTGAGGGAGGCTGTGGTCTACGTTTCCTTTTTATTAGAATCCTCCGTTTTGCCCTAACCCTAAAATGTACCAAGCCAGCAATGCAGATATGGGATATATTAACACTTAAGGCAAAAGTAGTGTATGTTTAGTGATTGTGAGGATGCACCACTCCTGCTTAAGTGCCTTGCTGGTACAGACTGAGATCCAACTAGTCGTCCTTGATGGCAAGACCAGCAGACACTGCGTGGTCCAAGTAAGAATTGACCCGTGGACCCATGTTCTCCTCCATCACATTGTGCGCTGCCTCTTCCTCGGCTGGGCACACAGATGACGAGTTGGCTAAGTTGTCCATTGGTTCGATAAGACAGCTGCCAAACCCTTGCATTTCCCCACCCCTTATCATCGAGATTTACCCAACTCACTTGGAGAAGGTTGTGACTTCTCCACCTGAACAATGAAAGGCGGGCGGGGTTGAGTGGCGTTGTTCCCTGTGGCACACGTGCGCAAAAAATCCTCCTTGCTTGCCTCCCGACTGAGACAGACCTGGACCCAAGCACGCCTTTTCTCCAATCTCCTAGTCCCTGAGAGGTCAGCCCAGCTGATACCCAGGGTCCTTTTCCTTCGGAACACCGACTGAACTAATAACGGGGCCTGATCCTGTGGCAATTGCCGAGGGTCTCGCTCAGGAGTGGATGTCTTACTCGGCACTGAGCGAGACAAAACTGTCTTGTGAGTCAGTTGGCTGGAGACAGGGCTGGAGGAGAAATACTCCAGATTTTAGGATTGAAGCATCTCATCTCTGGCATCCTGTCCTCTCCAGGACTGAAAATGCCTTTGATTCCGAGGAGGAAGCGGGGGGTGATGCTTTGAAGTCTAGGAAGCGAAGCGCCTTGGACTTTTCTAGCTCTGACTGCAGAAACGCATCCCTGCTTCAAGCGCACGCCGTTTGCATGTTTTCATTCGCAGGAATGGTGTTCCGCTACACTTGTGATTCATATCTGAAGAAGTGGCATCGGCCTTGATAACTGGATTTCAGAAGCCCAATGCAGTGGGGCCTTGTTCGCTCGTGTCTTATCCTCTGGCTTTGTTTTGACAGCCATGCGTGCTCGAACGTTAGGGTTTCTTCCTTTTCTTAAGAGCTAGGATTGTCATGGTTTTAACCATGGTGTGTAATAACCGGTGCCCTTAGAGCAGCCTTCCTCAACCTGGGGCGCTCCAGATGTGTTGGACTGCATCTCCCAGAATGCCCCAGCCAGCTGGCTGGGGCATTCTGGGAGTTGTAGTCCAACACATCTGGAGCGCCCCAGGTTGAGGAAAGCTGCCTTGGAGGAACCCCAAGCTGCTTGTTCCTGGATTTTGGGAAAACCCATGGCGTCGCTCATGAGGATTAATCAAGCCCCAGGAAGCCGTGGCGAAGTTGCACCAGCGGGTGAAAACAATACGCAACCCAGTTTTACAAAAATCACTAGTCCCACTTTTTTCTTTTTTTTTTTAACTGGCCACCTTCTCCATAAGTTGTATTTGCTAGTCGTCTTTGGCACAGAATGGCCTGAAAAGGAGGGAGCAAACATTCAATCAAGATATGACGGCCTTGGTTGCCTGCAGGGGGTTCTTACCCCAGGCAAGTGGCTGTGTTATCCCCCCTTTTTTTGGCGTTTGAGCAATGGAATGGATTTTAGCACTGTGTCTACGCTGGTTACTTGCATTTCTTATTCTTGAGGACGCTCAATTGGGGTTGCCTAAGGTGGCTTTCCCTTGCCACAAACTCCAGCTTCCTCATCAACACCTGGAACAATCCTCCTTTCCCCCCCCCCCCATTCCCTTCAAGTCAAGGGCCTGGCTCTTGATAATTGCAGGCCAACGGGTGCATTGATCTCAACCGGCTCCCCACGGATTGTATGTGCTCCTCCTTTCGGGGGGGGGGAAGGGTGGCCCCTTTTGAGTCCCCTAGAATGTAAAATCTTCCGGTTTCTTCCTAGCAGGGTGGGTGGGTGCTTAGTTGACGGCCCCCTCGTCGTCGTCCGTTCGAAATCTGAGTTGATCTGCTCTAATACTTTTATTCGTAAGGTTGTCTTTCCCGAGGTCCTTCTCTTCCCACGTCCGCCCCCTCCTTCAGACCCCAATTGGATTGCCAACTCAGGGCGTGGTGCAAGCCCTTAACCCCTTTCTGTTTACCTTCCGCTTATAGCCAAAGCTGACGCCGCAGGAGAAACTGAGGCTGCGCATGCAGAAGGCGCTTAACCGGCAGTGTAAGCATCCCTGTGCCTGTGTGGGGCGCGTGGCTGAAAGCAGCGCTGCCCCCTCCCCCCCTCCCTCCCCCCCCTTTCCATTTGTGCTGCCTCACTGGCTCACCTCACTGCTCTGCCTCTTCAGTTAAAGCAGATAAAAAAGCTGCCCAGGAGAAGATGATGCAACAGGAGCACGAAAGACAGGTAACCCGGCAGGCGCGGAATTCTGCTATTAGAAAGACCCCATTTCTCCGAGCGCAATAAATTAACGTAGAGCCGGAACGTGCCCCCGCTAGGTAGGATGTACAGTCGTTGGTTGTGAGAGTGTTTGGTGAAGTGAGTGTTTTTGGAGCAAGAACCGGGCAGTCGGATCTGGTTCCGTTTGCCTCTCCTTCTGCGTGTGGTTTTGGAGAAGGCAGGTATTATCACCGTGGAAACGCCGTGGTCCGGCGCAAGGATGCAAAGCCTCTGTCTGAGGGCTAAATTCTGTCTCTGAGAAGCTCTTAGGGACGGGTGGTGGGTGGGAGAGACAGGTCTGAGGGCAGGCCTGGGTCTGGTCAGGGCCTGGGTGAGACTGCCTGGGTAACTCCACGCATGCCTCCTTGGCTGCCATCACGGAACAAAAGTGAGATGTAAATGCACCGGATGGAGGGTATTTGGCATTGTAACCGAGGCTTTGCAGGTACTGCAACACACAGAATACAGCCCTGAGTGCAGGACAGAGCGTTCGGGAGACCCGGAGCTCTGGTTTTGTTGCGTTTAATTGAGGTTCTAGGCCTCGCAGTTGCAAAGATATGCTTGTAACTGAACGGGCAATCGTCCGCAGAAGCCAGGCTCAATAGAGAGGATGTCCCTGTGGACTTCACTGCGTGTCACCCTCCCCCGCCCCCTCTGGGTGACTGGCAAAACAAGACTGCGTGCAAGTTTGCGTGGCTGTGCAAAACATCGGAGCACCTTTAAGCATCGGTTACTGGCAGGCTGAATCAGGAAGGGTTCCCCGATCGCTGCCCATTGAGGAACAGGAGCAGAAAGACCTGCTAGATGCCGCGTTACCAACGCCGTAATCCCCAAGCAATCAGCAGTCTGGGAATTCCAATCTGTATCGTTTTATTCCAGTTGCAGAATTGGCGTCCCCTCATTGCCAAATGCATCCCTGCTGCGGGGATGCGCGGTCCCTTGCCCAGATGTGGGAGTTGGCCTTTTACGAGGCCGCGGTTGGTTTTGCCACCCTGGCCTAGCCGCCCCGCCCCCCCTCGCCATTCCACTGACCAGGGCACCATCTCCTCTCTTCCAGGAGCGAGAAGATGAGTTGCGTGCCATGGCTCGGAAGATCCGGATGAAGTAATGCCTCTTGGGGGGTTTTTTCCTTGTCCCCTCGGCGTGGAGCGGTGGGGGTCGCGGTGGGGGAGGGAGCGGGTTGGTTTCCGGTCTGGGTTAATCTCCGGCTTTTTCCTCTGCAGGGAGCGCGAGCGCCGGGAAAAGGAGCGAGAGGAGTGGGAGCGACAGTACAGCCGCCAAAGCCGCTCGCCTTCCCCGCGTTACAGTGAGTTCTCAGGGCTGCTTTGGGGTGGAGAAAAAGGGGAAGGGGGGGGAAGGATTGTACCTTTTCTTTGGGGACTCCTGACAGCAAGGCTCCTGCACAGGTGGGGGATCTAGCGTGAAGAGGTAGAGCTCTCTTGGCCAAAGTAGCTACGCCTCTTGCACGCTTCAGAAGGGGTTGGCCCAGCTTGTCGCGTCGGCGGCTTTGCCACGGCTTGCGAAATGCTGTGAGGTCTCGCTCTGGGTAGGTCTGCCCTCCGTTCGTCACCCTGAAGTGCCGCGCAAGCCATCCTCAGGCACGCAGGCAGCAGTTCCTTGGCAGGGGGCGGCCCTCTAAGATCTCCCAAAATGCATTGCCTGGCATCCGGGGGGATGGAAAGGCCTTGGAAGGTGGAGGAATGGGAAAGAGGGAAAGTGGAGCGACAAAGGATGTAGAAAGCATGCACGCTCACACACACACGCGCACTCTCTCTCTCTCACACACACGCTTGCTCGCTCACACACGCTCACACACACAGCTGTTCTTTGGGGCTTGTGTAGAATTCTGATCCAGTAGAGTTAAAACAGATCCTCATCAATTTGCATGATTTTTACATGGGGTTCTCCCCCCACCCATAAAATTAAACCTTCCATGATGTCTACAAACATAAAAATCACAGGTCTGGTACTTACCAGTTTTTGTCTTGGCACAAAAAACATGGACCCTCATGATTCCTAGAAGGAATTTACCCCCAAAAGCCATAATTAGATCTCCACTTTGGAGATGTATTTTGGAATGTTTTAATTTTTGTAAAGGATGTTTAGGGTTGACCTAACCACCCTGCAGGGTAGGCTCCCGGGCCAAACATCCAATTCCCCGGATAATCCTCGCCCCACTCCTGTCCAAGCCAGCCCTCTGGGGAAATAAGACACACACACACACACACACACGTTTAAGGACTGAAGCAGTTTAATAAAAAGTCTAGACTAACACGTAAGGCTTCAGTCGAACACAGAAAGACACAGACAATAAAATATTAAAAAGGGGGAGGGGGAAAGTTGGAACAATACTTTAAAAACAGGCTTTACACAAGAAAAGGATTCACAGGTTAAAACCACACTTCACAACAAACAGTTCCACTAAAGACTAACCCAACCCAGAACCATGCCCTAAGGCAAATAGATTCCCCTGGAACCTCCAGACTCTTGAACATAAAAAACCTAGCTAGAGCCCAAGCGTTCACCCACGCACTTACAAGTCCAGGGAAGATGGCTGGCCCCTGGCTGCCCACTCCTTTATCTCTTCCCAGGCTGACAGGTCTCATGACTCGCGCTAGCCAATCCCAGGCGCCTCTCAGATCCTTGGCTCTCCCTCCCTTGTCAGGCCGTTTCCCAGCTGGCACCGACCACCACTCCAATTAGTACGGCCTTGACTACTCGAGCTAAACTGATAACCCACACAGGTGTTACTCCCACAAGACAGGGAGGGCTTGGCGCCACCAATGATCTAAACTGTGAGACCAGCTCTAAGGAATGTTCTCTGAACTCCATCCTCCCGGCCCAGAAGGCCGAAGCCAAACTGAGCAAAACTAATAGAGCAAGAGTACCGCCATGTTGACTGTCCTTCACAATGTCCCCTCCGCAATTTCTCTTGCAGGTCGAGAATATAGCTCTTCAAGGAGGTAAAACGTGTTTCTCTTTATCCAGTGTGCGGGGTGGGGGTGGTGTGAGGAGGAGGAGGCATGTTGCCAAAGGAGCCAACGTGGACCAGAGACGGAGAGAGGGGGGATGCCTTTGTGAACTAGGGCAGCTACGCTGGAGACCAACCTGCGACATCTTGCAGGCCGCAGATGCTCTTCAGCTGCTGACGTAGTTGTAATGGCTGATAACTACTTGGGTGTTGGCCTTTACTTCGACCTTCCTCCAGTGGCCCTGGTGCATCATATATGGGATGGGATTTCCCCCATTTTTATCTGCTCAACAGCCCTGTAAAATACATTAGCCACAGACAGAGGCTGCGTCCGGTGGGTGGAGTAGTCAACTCACGGTGGCTGTTTTTGTGGGCATTCCCCACACAACTGGGTGGTTGAGGCTCGCGTTGAGTGGATTCGTAGACAGCCCATCATTTGATTGACACAGCGCCCCCCCTCTCTTCCTTCAGTCCTCCCAGTGCTATCCCAGCAGCCTCTGTGAGTTGTGCCGGCTGTAGCAGAGCAGCTAGCACGGTTTGGGCCACTCTTGCCCAGGAACTCCGTAGCCAGGCGAAAAAGTCCACTTGGCGGGTCGCAAACGCCACTGGCTCAGTTCGGACAACACAATAACCACCGGTTGTGCGACTAGTCAACAATGCAGCTGGTTGTGTTTCTCCAGTGGTTGTTTTTTGCTGAAAAAGTCAACCATGGTGGGTTTTGCCCGAGAGATGTCACAAATACCAACCGTTGACCATTCAACTTGCCATTGACCCCATTCAGAAGTCACCTTAAACCCTGGCTTTAACCGCAGTGGTTAAGCCAGAAAGCTGGGCTGTGTTCAGAAGACACCTCAAACCACAGCTTTAAAACCACCTGTGGTTATTGTGTTGTGCAAACTGAGCCAGAGACTTTCCAGGCTGTGAGTTCTGTGGCTCAGCAATGCAATGAACTCTCCTTTCGCCCGCGGCATTGCGTGGGCCCTCACGAGTGCTTATGAACACCAGGGCAACCTGGATCTCATTGATGTGCACCTCTGTTCTAAATCGGCTGCTGTTTCTGCCTCCCCCCAGGCACTCACGCTCCCGATCCCGGAGCCCTCATTACCGGCACTAGAGGTTCTTCCCGGCACGGTGCTGCGCTGGCAACCTCCCGCCCCACTGGTTCACCAGGCCCCGTGTAATCCCGCTGTGTAATAATGCTGTACATTGCTGGTTTTGTTTTTAAGTTGTAAAAATTAAAAATTAAAAGTGGTTGCCTCTTGACAAGAAGAGCCTTCTTGTAATTATTTTGTTCTCTTTGACAATTTCCCCAGTGCCTCCATTCCTTGCACCTCAACGCTCTGAGACCGTGGCCGATGGCACCCGCAGGAACTCCTGCGGATTCACTGCTGAGCTTGATGCACTTTTGGTGCAGGGGAAAAAGGCGAGGTGGAAAGATGGCGCTTTATAAAATGATGTGGAGGAATTGAGTGCAGACTGCTTCTCCTCCTCCTAGGACAGTAGACATCTATTACGTATTTCTTGCTTCTCTCCCACCCCGTAGTTGGTGTTCTGTTGTTGTAGTCCAGAAAGGTTGGACTACAACACCCATCATTTCTAGCCAGCATGGCCAATAACCCATCTGAAAGACTGCATCCACTGAGCCCAGAGTTGCCTGCCCTGGCTTGTAATGGCTCTCCCAAGGCTGCAAGCCGTAGACTTTTGTGATTAGCTTGAGAGCCTTTCGCTGCCCGTATCCGGGATCTTCGGCTGTGTTTGAACACTGAGCGATCGCCTTTTCCAGTTAGTCAGCCACTGGATAAAACAGACTGAGGGCTATTCCCTGCCCTGTAAATCCTCCTTAGCACCGTGGCCTTGGGTATTAACTTGGCCATTAACATAATTTTACTTTTCTATATCTTACATTTTAACACCCAAGGAGCCGGTGATCCTATGAACCAAGCAGAACGGCACTGCAGGTCACAAAAAGGGTAAAAAAACCAGAGCTAGAGCTGTGGTCCAACATGAGTGTGCCTTTCCCTTAAGGCAGCTTTCCCCAACCCAGGGCCCTCCAGATGTGTTAGACTACAACTCCCAGCATGGCCCAGCCAGCCCGTCCAACGTGTTTGGAAGGTTGCCTTAAACTATCCTTTCCTATATGCTATAAAACAGCGTATAGGAAAGGATTCAGGGCTGTGCCTCAGGCAGACTCACGAGGCTGCTTTGCTGCTGCAGTAGTGGAAACCAATCATCCGCTTACCCTGGTCCAAACGAAAACAATTCTGTTTATTTTCCAGTGTGCAGACTGGGGGCCAAAATGGCATCGTCCAGTCACACGAGGGAGGAAGGGGGAGGTTTTTTGGGGGGGAACCCCAACCTTTACGGAAAAACAGGCCAATGGCAACTGAAGGGGTTCAGTGGCCACAGAACGCTGTTTGGGATGGGGGCAGGGGAGAATGGAACGGAGCAGCTGGAATCCTGAACCACAGGGATATGTTTTGTGTCCCGGCTCTGCTGGCGGGCTCCACCACAGGCATCCAGTTGGTCACTGTGGGAACAGAACGCGGCCTGAGTTAGGCCTTTGGATTGGTGCAACGCACTGCTCCTGTCCGCTTTCCTATGGTTCCCTCTACACACAGCCCAGATCTGATTGGGAGGAGGCAAACGTAGAGCAGGGAGTTGCACAGAGACACACCAGGCAGCCTCTAGCAGGAACAAGTACTCCAAACACACCAGAGTCTCCGTTGCTCAGAAACCCGCAAAGGACCGGAAGCTTGTCAGTAACATGTTTTATTATCAAAAAGGACGCCGCAAGGAGAAGCCCTCAGAGCTCAAAGGAGTAAGCAATGATGTCTGAACAGCGGAGGAGGGCCTCCCTTTGAACGCCCAGCGGCGTCTGTAGCTCGGAGACCTGGAAGTTCAGGATGTCAATGTCGGAGGCTCCGAATAAGGCCGTGACGTTGACCCTCTCGTACATGGCGAAGCTGACGGGCCGTCCGGCCATGGCCAACAGGCTGCGTAGGTAGCGCTCCCTTAGCGCCACGCGGCCTTGCTGCTCCTGCTCCAGGTCCGCTGCGTTCCCGGGGATGGCAGAGGAGAGGCTGGCAGGGCCCAGCGCTTGGAAACGAAGCGAGTTGGGATCAAAGCCCCGGCTTGATCCATCGGGCCCGCGGGGCAGACGAATGACAGCAACCGGCACCTTCATTTTACATCTCTGCTGGCACAGAAAATACACACACACACACACATACATATATATTGAACGTTGTGTCTTTGTTCGTGTCTCAACACTGCTAGGAACTATTCAGAAAAGCTTGCCTTTTTAGTACATGTTTTATTTTCAGTAAGGATTTTTTTTTTGTTTTCCCCTCACTTGAGCGTACCAAATCTCCTTGACTTCCAAAGCTTACTGAATCAGTGTCTTAAATTCCCTTTGGCGGCTACAACCGTGGCTATTTTAAAAGAAAACCGTACCCACTCTCAAGTTCTACACTGAAAAGGATCTTGCAGGTTTACAGAGACTTGACCCGTAAACCGGCCTGCAGACTTCGAACGGTCACGGTTTTGGCCGTGACCCTAAATGACCCCGCAAATTTCACCCACCGTCTTCTAGGTCAGCTCCCCCAACTTAGAGCCCTCTAGATGTGCTGGGCTACAACACCCAACATCTCCTGCCCTTTACCAAGGACGTTGGGCATGTGAGAAAGGCACCTGGGTAGCTGGGGACGCTGCCTGCTACCGCAGAAAGAGACGGCAGGTCCCTTGGGCAGCAGAGGGTTAACAAGAGCTTGTAGGCCAGTAAACAGGAAGTGTTGCTGCGCAAGGACAGCCTATTTTTCCCTTTGGACAGCGGCGGCACCAACTTGACGCTCCCTCGCTGTGCCAACATCCCCTCTGGCAGGTGGCCAAGCCCAGGGTCAGCGGCAGAGAGGATGTTTTCCACGGCGAACTGGAGAAATAGTCGGCTGCAGCCAAGGACAACCCAGTGCGAACGGGAGCAAGCGGCTGGGCTGGGCAAGAAATGGACGCTGAAGTCAGAGGCTTGAGCTTCGAGTTGTGGCTTGCCTACACGACGGAACGTTAGAAGTCCTAAAATCTTATTTAGCTGCCACTGCTTCCTCCCCACAGTATCCGAGGACTTGCCGTTTGGGGAAAGCCCTACCAGAAAATCTTAACTCCCTTAGTGATGTGGAATTCCCAGTGTTCCTTGAAATGGGAGGATCATAGAATAGTTGAGCTGGAAGGGGCCTATGAAGCCACTGAGTCCTACCCCCTGCTCAATGCAGGAATCCTCCTTAAAGCATCCTTGACAGGTGGCTGTCCAGCTGCCTCTAGTGTGGGAGAGCCCACCACCTCCCTAAGGTCATTGGTTCCATTGTCACACTGCTCTAACAGTCAGAAAGTTTTTCCTGATGTCCAGCCGGGATCTGGCTTCCTGTAACTTCAGCCCATTATTCCGTGTCCTGCACTCTGGGAGGATCGAGAAGAGATCCTGGCCCTCCTCTGTGTGACAACCTTTTAGGTATTTGAAGAGTGCTATCATGTCTCCCCTCAATCTTCTCAAGGCTAAACAGGCCCAGTTCTTTCAGTCTCTCCTAAGAGGGCTGTGTTTCCAGCCATGACAGCTCAATGCATTTGAGCTTTTAGGGCAGATATTTCCCTAAGGAGAATAATTCCAAAAGGGCAAGGCCGGATGCACTATTGTTATGAGAAATAAGGCCCGAAGAACCCACCCATGCACCAGACTGCCCATTGCACAATTCCCCGCTGCGGTCTGCCTCCACCGGGTGCAGTTCCGCCACATCAATGGAGCTGCTGTGATTGGAGCAGCCGTTCTCAAGGGAACGACGCAGGAAAATGGTCGTCGCTAAAAGAGGCTGCCCGTTGCACCCCTGTACATTCTAAGCTTACCTCTTTCCAGTCAGCAGGTGCGACCCCCAACAGAGACTCTTTGAGAGACGGAACGGCTCGCTTCGTCTGCGGGCAAGAAAAAAGAAAATGTGAGGTGTGAGAGAGCCGGCTGTGCTCAGTTTTAATTTGGGAAATGCTACCCTAGCACCCTGAAGCCCTGCAGGATATGGGGGAAGGACCCCATGATCACAGGCTTGGCGCACTCACTGAAGCATCGGGAGGAAACCAACAGAGCTCTCCTCTCTGCTGATTTTACAACCTGGGGTGCCACAGGAATCTCCCTGTAGCACAGACATCAAAACGGACCCATGCGCCATGGAAAAGAGTGTTGGTAATTTATTAATTAAATCTCTCTCCCGAAATTCCACCAAAACTACAATGTTCCGGCCTCATTAGTGCACTCCAAGCTTTCGCAGAATGCGGAAGAGGAGCTGGAGGCCAAGATCCTGCTCAGGAGAACGCGGAGTAACTAGAGAGCTTTGTTTACACAGGGGGGCGCACAACCTTGCTGGCTTGGAGGATCAAATCCAGTGTTGCTAGTGGGTCCGGAAGCTGCCCTCGCGTGCGCACACACACACACACACTCTCAGGGGTAGGGGTGACGCTTCAAGTCACCGGAGGGAGAAGGAAGCTCGGCTCCGCTCCTCGCAACACCATGGACATTGCTTTTGCGTCAACATGGAAGCAGTGAAGCTGGCGGCTCTGGTGTCGCTGGGGAAGCCTGTCCCAGAAGCCTTGGCCTGACCGCTGCTTAATACCACCACCGTTCGTGGCAGCAAAGCAGCGCTCTGGGCCAACGGTTGCTTCACTGCCACACTTTGCCCTGCGTTACGGTTGCCGTGGTTTCCACGGCGGTGGCTGGAGGTCTTTGGAGGCGGCTAAAAAGAGCTTGGGGTATCCAACCCTCCATGGGTTGGGTACCCCTGGTTTACACACAGGGTCCCCGACTATGTCTGCCGGCAGCCAAAGTAACAGTGGGCTCCAGGCCTTGAGGGAAAATGATTCCGTAGCAAAGGCCACCAGGGTTAACGTGCACAATCGTTACCCGCAGGCAAAACGTTTTTTCAGCCTCTGCTGGAAAACACGGCTGGGCTTCCGGGAGGAAATGCCGCAGGTTTGAGTCTGAGTGGAGATTACCTCCCCCTCCACCACCACGGCAACCCTCCCCAGGTTCCCGATGAGGCCACATTCCTGTGCGGCGTGTTTGTTCCAAGCGCCTGGTCTGGGTGATGACCGCCAGGTTTCCTCCTCGGCCCTGTTTATGCGCTCTTTCCACAGACAGCTCAGTCCCGACGCGTGCTGTCTGGCGGCAGAGGAAACCCTGGCCCTTGGAAGCTCCCTCCAGCTGGCCTGATAAGAACCTGGCTGCAGGGCGGGTGGGTGCTGTTTTTCCGGCGAGGCTCGCCTTTGCTACTGTGCGAACGTGACCTGGGGAGAGGCACGTGTGTCACTTTGGAGAAGGGAAAAGAAGAAAAGACGTCAAGTCGTTTAATGTAAAAGCTAGCTTTGACTCTAGGCACATAAATGCTTTTGGCAGACTTGCAGCGACAAAAACGCGGTGAAGTACGCCCCACGCCAAGGATGGAGAGCCACGTTTTGGGAAGTGTTTGGGTGGACAGAGTCCTTTTTTGGGGGGTCGTGTGATTGATAAGCATCAGCACTGGGCCATCGGCAGCAGAGTACGTGGCAGCTAAAGTGTGGGCCCAGTGGGTTGGCACCAGAGCGAACCCACCTGTATGTTATAGCATACAGCAGCAATGCCTTCTGGGTATTTGGAAGGCCTTTTGCCTCGCCTAAGGGGATTGTGGGAAGAGGTGGCCCAACTCTGTCACCTTTTACACTTGGCCCGTGTGCTCGCTGGGGAAGTGGACGTCCCTTAAGGGCTGGGGTGGAGTTACGAGTTGCTCCTGTTCCCCGTCTGGGATCCGTGTCCCAGACGGCACTCTCACTTTCTTGGCAGGACCGAAGGCTGCAGCGAGCCCCCAAAGGGCCACCGTGCCGCAGAGGAGAGTGAAGCGGCGACGACTCTCGACAGCTTGTTTGTTCTGGCTCGGCCCCCTCGCCTGGTTGACATCACATCCTGAAGGCAGAGAGACCGGCACCTCCACAGGCAGGGTGGGCAGAGCCCCGGCACTCGGGAGAGGAGCGCGGAGCTGGGCGCTCTCTCACTTGCCAAGCGGGGAAGGACAGAGATTCCCAACGAGGACTGTATGCCCATAAGGTGAGCTGGGGCTCTTTCCTGGCATGGCTGACCCAGAACGAGCAGCGCGGCTGGGAGAGACGTGAACCACAAGGCTGCAAGGAAAGGCCCTGGGATTTGCAAGGGGGAAAATGGATTCTTGCCCACAGCCTCAACGCTTGCAAGTAAGTACTTTGGCCGGGGCGGGGGCGGGGGCGGTAATGGTTTCCACTGTCAACAACAGCACAAAATACAACCCTTCACTTTTTCCAGGGCGCTTCAGGGCTTTATGAGCAAGGTGGTTGTTGAGGAGCATACAGCTAGCGTTTGGGGATACTTTTACAAGCGGCGATTAGGGGCGGCTCAAGACAGGACCCAACATCTAGGTGGCCCCACATGAAGCTCCACCCGTCTTCCTGCCCACCTCCAGCGGAAACCCCGTTGCGTGAGGAAGGACATGCTGCTTCACCCAGCGCATGAACGGCGGAATTCGCTGCCACAAGATAGCGCGACGGCCGCCAACGTGGCTGGCTTTAAAAGGTGTTAGGCAAATTCCTGGAGCAGAAGGCGATCAGTGGCTACTGGTCCTGATGGCTGTATTCCATCTCTGGCATCAGAGGCAGTAAGCTTGTGTGCACCAGTTGCTGGGGGGTGCTGCGGCACGCGTGTCTTACTGGTGGGATTCCACAGCGGCCAAACAAATGCCACTTGGTTGGCCACTGCGGGACACAGAATGCTGGACTACCTGGGCCCCTCGGTCTGCGGTTCAGCAGGGTGCTTCTTATACCCTTACGACTTACAAGGGCACAATGTCACAGAGCGACGAAGGCTAGAGCAATGAATCCAGAATCTTCCTCTCCCCTTTGTCCATCTGCTCCCTGCCCCCGCAAACATCACTGCAAAGGACTTACGACATTTCTTGGGTTTGGCCAGGGATGAACAAACCAACAACCGAGGCAGTGGCTAGGCTCCTTTTCTCTGTACAAAGGACTCGTAAAACGATTTCCCCGTCGTAATTGCAACTTCTATTTCAAGTTGTTGTTTGCAACAACAAAAAAATGATCTCAGGTGTTTTATTATTATTATTATTATTTATATAGCACCATCAATGTACATGGTGCTGTACAGAGTAAAACAATAAAACAGCAAGACCCTGCCGCATAGGCTTACATTCTAATAAAATCATAATATAACAATAAGGAGGGGAAGAGAATGCACCAAACAGGCACAGGGTAGGGTAAAACTAACAGTATAAAAGTCAGAACAACATCAAGTTTTAAAAGCTTTAGGAAAAAGAAAAGTTTTTAGCTGAGCTTTAAAAGCTGCGGTTGAACTTGTAGTTCTCAAATGTTCTGGAAGAGTGTTCCAGGCGTAAGGGGCAGCAGAAGAAAATGGACGGAGCCGAGCAAGGGAAGTAGAGGCCCTTGGGCAGGCGAGAAACATGGCATCAGAGGAGCAAGGGAAGAGAATGCAAACAGGCACAGGGTAGAGTAAAACTAACAGTATAAAAGTCAGAACAACATCAAGTTTTAAAAGCTTTAGGAAAAAGAAAAGTTTTTAGCTGAGCTTTAAAAGCTGCGGTTGAACTTGTAGTTCGCAAATGTTCTGGAAGAGCGTTCCAGGCGGCAGCCGAAGAAAATGGACGAAGCCGAGCAAGGGAAGTAGAGGCCCTTGGGCAGGCGAGAAACGTGGCGTCAGAGGAGCGAAGAGCACGAGCGGGGCAACAGTGTGAGATGAGAGAGGAGAGATAGGAAGGAGCTAGACATTTTAAACATGTGTATGGTCTAATAATTTCTCAGCCTTCTGTATAATGAATTAATTATTGTGTTTTTTACAGTCTTAATTATCTCTGCCACTGTTTCTCATTGGGTCTGGGACCGTATAATACAGCCTTCCTCAACTTGGGGCGCTCCAGATGTGTTGGACTACAACTCCCAGAATGCCCCAGCCAGCTCTGCTGGCTGGGGCATTCTGGGAGATGCAGTCCAACACATCTGGAGCGCCCCAGGTTGAGGAAGGCTGGTATAATAAATGATGGTGGGATGGGTTTGGCCAAAAAGAGGGGTCAGCGTCAAGGCTTTTTAGAAAGGTAAAACAAAGCAGCCACGAGAAAAGAGCAACGTTTGCCCACTTTGTCGGCATTATTTGGGAAGTCCTCTCTGCCTCAATTTCTCCATCTACGCTTTTGGGGAGAGTGAATGAAAGACCAGACATTGCTGGCCACCTTGGAAAGAGATTGGGCTACACATCTAGACAAAAGAACAACGTTCAAGGCAGAGCAGGGAGGTCCAAGCGTCAACAGGGGCTTTGACCTTCTATTATATACCATATGCTCGTTTCCACAGAATCTTCGTAAGTCCAGCTCAAAGAAAAAAGAAAAAGAAAGAAAAAAGAGTGCTTCCTCTATAATGGGACACTTGGTTTAAAGGAGCACGTCTAAACTTGTCACAGCAGATGTTAAGCAGCAAAGCAGAACTTGTACTCAGGTTAAGGAAACTTATTTAGATTCCCCTGGATTTCCCCTTTGCTCTGCAATCCTTGCCAGCAATCTCCACCTGCCGGATATTAAAAGTGGTGCTGGAAGAGATTAATCACACTCACACACACACACACACACTCACACTCACAGAGCCTACCGCAAATTGGGACACAATGAACTGAACAACATTGAACTATACTGACACGCATTGTGGGTGCTATTTCCTTAACTATCAGCAGGGGGCACTAATGCTCTGACCAATGGAAAAGCAATCCGGCTTCCTAACAGGCTCCCTTTAACGGCAGTGTTGCAGGCAGAACGTACTCTTTGATTCTGTATGTTAGCTTTTCCCAAGCCGGTATCCTTCAGATGTGCTGGGAGTCCCGCTCCCATCATTCCTAGCCAGCGTGGGAATGCTGTCTGGGAATGGTGCTGTGTGCTTGGGGAAGTCCACAGTATGTTTTTTTTTTTGGGGGGGGGGGAAGGCGGGGAGTGAGGGAGAGAGGAAAAACCGGGAATCAAATTCTGCCTGTGTGCCACATTCACCAACCAACGCTTTTTTCTCTCTCCGGCTTCCCCAGTTCCACAATGGTTTCTGGTAACTTGCCTGTTCTGACGATTCTACTTATGCCTCTTGTCTTCTGGGGATCTGAAGGCCCCCGGGCAGCATCTCCAGGAACCGGCGAGAGAACCGGCAAGCATGACCCTAAGCAGGTCCCAATCCAAGCCCTCCAAACCATCTTGTTAAGACGCCTGGGCTTGCAAAGGCGCCCGGAACCAAAGCCAGGGCTCGTGGTCCCCCAGTACCTGATGGATTTGTACCAGTTCTGCTTGGGAAAGGCTCCTCCCTCCCTCAAAGAGACGGAGCTTCCCTTCCTAGAGGAGCAAGCGGGAAGAGCTAACACCGTGCGCACCTTCCATCACGTTGGTGAGGCCACTATTTGCATGCCTGGCTGGAGAACCCACTTCCGGGCTATTGGGGTGGGGTGGGGTGGCTGGTTGGCAATAAGGCCAGGATGATAGCAAAAGTGAAGGGGACCCAAAGGAAAAAGAACGCCAAGGCTGCGGGCGCAATGGGGAGGTGGGCGGGCAGCCATACGTGGCTTATGCTGGCTGGCTTGAATGACAGGCAGGGGTTGTAGCTCAGCTGGAAGAGCGCATGCTTTGTACACGGAAGTCCCGGGTTCAATTCCCCAGCCGCATCTCCAGTTAAAAGGGTCAGGGGATGGGAAAGCAGTTTCTCTGCCAGGCAGGCCAAGACTGTACCAGGCTAGGTGGGCAAATAGCTGGAACTGCACTAAGCTGGCATCCGCTAGGTTTCAGGACGGACCACCCCAACACCAAGGGCTGCACTCACCTCATTAAAGAGGAAAAGCAGCAAAAGTTCCCTGATGCTAAGATGCTTCAAGAAACAACATTTCTCTGCTAGAAAATCTTGGTCAGGGCTCTGCTAAAAGGGAGGTGTGGAGACTCTCGCGTTGTTCTTGCAAGTGGGTTTTTCAATTAATTGCCAGAGTGGCAATTGGGCTAAAGCAGCAGCTGAGTAGGGAGGCGAGCGCCAGTGAATTTTGAGCTCGTTGAAATTCTCTTCCAATCCTGTTTCAGCTCACTCCTGGTTTTGGCCTGGGTTTTGCTTTGTTTTTGCTTGGGAAAGTGTGCATTTAGCAAAAGTGCACACAATTCCCCCTGCCCCATTAGCTAAAGCATGAAAATTCATTTTTAAAAAAGAAAGAAAAGGATGCATTTCGAAGTGCGTATTTTAAAAATAATACATTTTTGAGCGCAACTGCAAATTCGAGAATGTGCGGACCTTTCTTGAAAAAAAAAATCACTGCTGCACATGTTCGGCTGCCTTGGGCAGTAGTGCCACCTACTGGAGCATGCAAGGCAATTGCATCACACGGTAGCCTGACTGTAGCACTGTGCTGAGCAATGATTTCACTTCAGAGAAAAGGATGCCCCGGTATATGCAACACGCATGGCAGAACTCCAATCTAGTTTTTAGAAGTTGTTAAATAATTTCTGGTTTTAATACTTTAATAGCTCGTTCCATGATGGCTTGGCTCTCTTAGTATCTCTAGACGTAGCGATTTGCGTAACTAACAGAAGGTGCCCGACGGATTGAAATCATTTGGGATTTAACTAACTCAAGTTCCATTGATTTCAATAAGTCTTCTCCAAGTATGGCTCCAAGTCAATGGTCTTCAAATGAAACCAAAGGTTAAACATCCCATTTCAGAGGCGATGAATCCTTTTGAGTTCCAGATACCGGGGTGGGAGTGGAAATGACATGGGAGCTTCATGCGGTGCTTGTGAACTTTCCAGAAGCATTTGTCTGGCTGCAGCAGGAAACAGGATGTAGGACTAGATGGTAGCGCTGGCCCTTGGGGAAGATAACCTCAGTTGGCCGCCTCCCCCAGTGAACATACCTTACCACCACCACCACTGTCACCAGCTATTAGCGATCCTCCTCCTCTTCATTCTTACCACTTGATTGCTTGATAGGCAGAGAGCCAGTGGCTCTCCACCTCTGTTGTTTGGGCTGGAGCATGAAGGAAGTGAACAAGCAGGTTGCAATGGTGAAAAGGAGGCACAAATCCTGGTGGCTCTTGTCAGCGGGGGGCCCTGCTGGTGTGTGGGGCTCTGGGCAGCGGCTCTTGGCTTGCCTACTCTTGATGCTGGCCCTGCTAGATGGGATCCAGTAAGGGTATTCATACACTCAGCCCCAAATTCCTTTCTAACTTCCATTCTGTTTCACATCTAGAGGATCTGGACCACATCCCCGAATCCATAGGAAATTCATTTTACATCCTGTTCAACCTCACTTTGCTGCCTGCAGAGGAGGAGCTGACCGCCGTAGAGCTGCGTCTCTACCACACGCAGAAGGAGAGCCGCGGGTTTCACATCAACGTCTACCATGTTATGGATCTCCCGACTATTTCCGGAAACAAAAACAGACTCCTCACCCGAAGATTCTTGGCTCTTGAACAGCCCAGGTGGGAGAGCTTTGATGTCACTGCTGCTTTTGAGAGAGCCGAAGGCAAGAACCATCACCTTGGGTTTCTTGTCGAAGTGGAGCACCCCAACAGCAGCCAAGAGCTCCAGCCTGATCCGGTCGCCCTTCGTGCAAGACGCTCTCTCGGAGAGGAGGAGGCTCAGTGGGCTTTAGAAAGGCCTTTACTGGTCACTTATAGTCACGACCGAAGGGGGCAGCCCCTGAGCCATGGAAAGAGGCAAAGCAGGAGCCCACCTGGTGGACTGACCCAGAAAGGAGGCAGAAGAACAACAAACGTTTTAGCCTCGAGGAGCAGACGCAAGAGCTTGAAGCCAAAGGCCAAGGCCAGCACAAGGTGCAGAAGACACCGGCTGTTTGTGGATTTCAAGGAGGTTGGGTGGAATGACTGGATTGTTGCCCCCAGTGGCTACCACGCTTTCTACTGCTCTGGGGAGTGCAGGTTCCCGCTGGCTGACCACATGAACTCCTCCAGCCATGCCGTGGTGCAGACCATGCTGAATTCGGTAAACTCTAAAGTCCCCAAGGCATGCTGTGTTCCAACAGAGCTCAGTCCCATTGTGATGCTCTACCTGGATCAACATGACACGGTGGTCCTTAAGACCTACCAGGACATGGTGGTGGAGGGCTGCGGGTGCCGGTAGACACAACAGAGCAGAGGTGCTCCCTCTCTCAGTACTCAGACCTGGGGTCATCGCACGAGAGTGTAATGGACAATAGGTTCAGGACTGTTAAGAGAACATCTTCATGCGACACGCAATGATCTCACGGAAATTACCACTGCAAGAGAGGTGGGGGAGGTCAGTACCTAAGGTGGCTCAGCTGCTCTGCCTGTACAGAGGCAGTATACGTTCAAGTACCAGACAGTGGAGGGGAAAGAGTCAAAGGCTGTCCGTATGATGCCCTACCGGGAGATTGTCGAGAGGCATCTAGCTGGTCAGGGATGAACCTTGTCCTGATCCAGCAAGGCAGTTCCCGTGTTCTTATGAAGTCTCATGAGTGAACCATAATCTTCTCTGTATGCCATGTTTTAGCAAATAATTGATGCTGTTCTTTTAAACTGTGATAACTTTAGTTGAATAAATGAAAAATGTAATCAAGTTTCATAGTAAGCATCCCTAAGTCAATTAAAAAGAGGAGAGTGTATCGTTGACGTGAAGGGTGCATTCACATGACAAAGGGGAAACGACATTAGATATTCCAGCAAAGGTAATTCAGGAGGACTTGGCTTGTACTGCTGTACTTTTCTGCCCTGAGACCGCAATCCTATGTACATAGTTCTCCACATAATTTAGTTTCCTTACAAGAATGTCAGCCCTCCCCTTTCAAAACAAAGGATTAAATTCTGACTTAGGCCACAATCCTATGCATGTTTAGATAGAAAAAACAATAATCTTACAACGCCTAACGTTCCCCATGGAAGCTTTCTTTTGTCTAAACATACATAAGATTGTGACCTTAGTTACGCTTAGAGTAGACCTATTAAAACAAGCCTTCCCCAACTTCGTGCCCCCCAAATGTTTTGGAGTTCAAGCCCCAGCATTCTTAACCAACCCTAAATGGCTTGGGACCTCGATACTTGAGGGAGCGCCTCTCCCTATATCTGCAGACCTGAGATCTGTTGGAGGAGTCCTTCTCCATACCCCGCCAACGCCAGATATACGCTATAGTGGGACGTGGGAGAGGGCCTTCTCTGTTGTGGCCCCCCGGCTGTGGAACGCCCTCCCCCGGGAGGCCCGACTGCCTTCATTTCGCTGCCAGGTTAAGACACGGGCCCCTTTTTAACAAAGCCTTTGAGGGCTAAATCCACCAAGCCTGCACACTGTCTTGTTCTAAGTGGGTTTTTACTGTTTCAAAATTTCATATTGGTTTTAACACATTAATGGTTTAATTTGTTTTAGAATTGTATATTCTATTTTATGTGTATGGTTTTATTTGTACACCCGCCCTGAGATCCTTGTGATATAGGGCGGGATATAAATGTTCTAATAAATAAATAAATAAATAACCACTGGGGCGAATGGGGGTTAAGAGCCCAAAAACATCTGGAGGGCTCCAGGTTGGGGAAGGGCGCATTCGCCTCAATGAAGCAAGTTAACCACGACTAGTTCAAGTGCTATTTATTTCGATGGGTCTATTTATTTCGATGGGCCTAATATTAATCCCCCCCCACCCCACTATTTATTATTTATTTATTTATTACATTTTTATACCGCCCAATAGCCCAAGTTCTCTGGGCGGTTCACTACATTCAACCGCTGTAAAATATATTAATTAATGTGAACTAACCTGAACAGGCCCGGCTCGACCCAACTCAAGTCGCCATAGCAACCCCAAAGCCTCCAGGCCAAAGCTGGGCGCTTTCACTCGGGAGACATCACGGGCTCAACCCCATAAGGGTCGTGACCCCTTCACCCGGAAATACATCGCTACGAGAGGAAGCAACGTGGCTCCGTATTTTCTTATCCCTCCTCGTGTCTCGTTGCTATCCTGGTCCCCTCTAGGAAGAGGAGGACTGGGAACTCTACGATGACCCAGTCGAATGGGCCCTGAGGCGGTGACAAGCGGGCACGGCACATGCGCAGAGCGCACACTCCCCTCCTCCCTTCCCGAGCGGTTGGTGGGATATGGGAGATGAAAGGGAAGCGCGTGAGTTCTACGTCAGGATCAGGCGGCTTTCGGCGTTTCTTAACCCGCTTCTCATTATCAGCACATTCGACACCGTCCTTCCCTCCCTCCCCGTCTTCCTTTACGCCGTACAAACAGAACTTGTTTAAAAAAAAAACAACCACTAAAATTAAAACCCTTGACTAATCAGGAAGCCGCTCGCCCGTATTTTATCTTCCACCATGTCCGTGTCGAAAGTGCTAAGCGGAAAGCAGAACTCGGACTTCGGGCCCTCAGGGCGATTGGGAAGGATGGGAGCCAGGGGAAGGGAGCGAAGGCTGCGTGTGTGTTGTGCTGTGTAAAACCCATCCGCCGATTCGCCAAACTCAGACCTGGGAAAAGGGGGCACGTGACTACCCGTTGGCAGCGCGGGTTCGCCGGAGTCGCGCGTGGAGAAAAGCGGCGGGGTGGGGTGGGGTGAGGGATTGAGAGGAATTATTATTTATTAATAATAATATTAATATTCCGCGAGGGGGGTGGTGGCTCCATCTCCGGTGTGGAAAGTGCCGCGGCGGATGCGCAGGCCGCTGGCGCACTCGCTGCTGGCGACGGCGGCGAGAGAAGGCGAAGGCGACGGCGAGGAGGCGGCTTCTTTCGAGTCCGCACCTGGCTGAGGCGGCGGCGGCCGCTCGCTCGGGACGGGCCCGGTCCGCACCTGCCGCCCCCCCCACCCCGCCCGAGTGAGTGAGTGGCTCCTTCCCTCCTGCCTCCCCCCACCCCGCCCCAGACCGTTACCCGGGAACCGGCTCCTGCCTTCTCCGCCCCCCCCCCCGAACCTCTCCTCGGGCTAGTATCTGCCTCAGGGAGGGCAGCCCCCTGCCCCAGCCTCCCTCCCTCCTTTCCTTTCTGCCTCCCCCAACCCCGAAAAAACCCTAAGTAGAGGTTTCCACAGCCCAGCGAAGGGCAGTTTTCCCTTCAGTACCCCACAAAAGGGGTCCCTCTGTTTATCTCTCTCTCTCTCCCCGCCCCCCCAAATAGCCTGGAGTTGTTTTTATCTTAATAGGCACCTTCTTCCTATTCCCTCCCCCAAAAGAAGAGTATTTCCCTCCCCCAAAGAAGAGTATTTCCCTCCCGGACCACCACCACCCTTCCAGCTGTGGCTATCAATCCGATTTTCTTTCCTGCCTGGGAGTGATGAGGCTCACTTATTTTGCAGGTATTAATTCCAACCCACTTCTCAGCCAACACCCCAGACGCACGTTTCTGTAAAGGAGGGGTGGATTTAGTTTTATTTCTGGCACAAGATTGGACACTAGTTGGCTTTCGTTCCTCTTCTGCCAGCAATCAATTCCTGTTTATTCTGCAGGTATTTCAACCCGTGCACGCACACCTGCAAAATCAAACATGAAGCCTTTCCTGTTTCGATAGCCTCTGCTTTCAGAAGGGGAGTATCCGTTTCTTTTACTTGGCCTCTGGAGCAGAAATCACCCCAGTTTTATTCTCTATCAGCCTAGTAGTGAACCCCATTTATCCTGAAGGTTGTTAGTTCTAATCAGTCCCCATCTTACGCATACACTAAGTCTCCATTATCTGCCCTCACTCAGAAAAACTACACTGCAAGAAACTGTTCCCTGTTTTTCAGACTAGGAAGGATTTTCTGTGTCCTTTTCTTCCCAGGAATTGAACCTAGCCCCAATTCAAGCAGTGTTGTTAATCTGTTTTGCCCACATAGGAGCCTCTTTCTTCCAACCCCAAGCGGAGTCATTCTCCTATCCTCAGAAGCAGGAGACCTTCCCTAACCCCCAGCCAATCCTATTCTTCATTCATGGTTCATATAGGAACCTTCCTTGGCCCACCAAGAGCCTGGTCTCATTGCACCATTGCAAGGAGCGAAGGGCCTGGAAACCTTGGGAGCCTTTTTTTCCCCAGGTGAGGGTAGCTAGAAAAGGATTGGAGGGAGGGGTGATTTCCACCCCTAAATAATGACTCCAGAGGGTCCATGAGAAGGGAAGAAGGAGCTCCCCCCCTAACAGACACCGACCTCACTTGCCTGGCCATGGAGTGTGTGCAGGTTTCTCCCATGCAGCAGCAAGGGAAAGCCGCTGAGGGGGACCGTCTCCTCCTGCTACTGCCATCTCCTGCTGTGCAGAAGGAAGAACAGACCATGTTGAGGGGTTCTGATCCCTGGGCTTCCTCCCAGTTGGACCCCAGCCGATGTGGTACTAAACCTCAGAACACTTCAGACTTTTTGGAGCACCTACAAAATACGGAGAGCCTTCACTCTCAGCACAGCCCTCCCACTCTAGGGAGTCAGCCTGGCAGAGAGATGGTGGACCATTATACTGCATGCTCTTCGAAGGAGGATTTGAAAGAGACCGTGAGTTGTGAGGGGGCAGAGGAGCAGCTGCGACCACTGGGAAAAGAGACGTTGAGCCATCCGCTACAGGAAGAGTCCGTGGCGAATGAGGTGGCCTGTAATAACCCCTCTTTGGCAGCAGAGCCTGTTGCGACTGCCCGAGAATGCTTTAGGGACTCTGAAAAATCTGCTCAGCAGAACAACCATTTGCAGGAAAAATCGGACTCCCCTTCTCAGAACTGTTGTTTGGGCTTGGAAGCAGCAAGTGGAGAGAATCCAGAGGATGACAAAACAAGCCAAGGTTCTCCGCCAGATGAAGATGGGAAACTCAAGCCTGGGGCAAAGCACGTCACGTTCCCTTCTGACGAAGACATTGTGTCTGGTGCTGTGGAGCCCAAAGATCCTTGGCGGCATGGTAAGCAAGCCTCAGTTCCTCTAAAGACCTTTCTTTGCTTCTCGGGGCTGGGCTAGATCCGTCCTGGCCAGTTACTTTATTCACAAGCTTGGTGATTTCCTTGTAGTATGAGGACGGAATATTTATTTGCATTTGACTTTGCCAAGTCACTTTTCTACTGAAAATACTCGGAAGCAATTTGTGATCAAGGGATAAAAACACAAGAGCAATAAAATCCTATTAAAATAAGCGCACACAGTAAAAAAAAAAGAACAGCCAGGGTAACTAGAGTTAACTAAGAAAACTAATGAATAAGCAGGGAAGAGTCTTGAAAACAGGAACGTGTTTAACTGTCAGAGTAAGTTCTAGAAGGAGCAAAGAGGTGACTTGGCAGATCTCCCTGGGCAAAGGGTTCCATAATGTGGATGCTGCAATGGAGAAGGTCTTGCTTCAGTGTGACCTCACACATTTCACTTCTGTACTTGGCAATATAGAACAGGCCCTCTCCACAATGTGCTTCCGAAGGTACACAAGGCCCAGGCTCTTGCAATAAGGTTGCTTACATCACTTTAACAGCCCTACTTTTGTTCAGCTTGTTTAAATTCTGTGTCAGGCTACTGTTGAAGGCAGGAACAGTTTAAAAAAACACCCCAACCTTGATAATCCTGGGCCTGAACTTACGAAACAGAATGAAACTGGGTAGGAACTTGCAAAATGCTTTTCCCATGATAGGAGAATTTTAAAGTTATGTAGGAGGATATGATCTTGTTTGTAAAACACTTTATGGCCTATGAAGTAATTGCTAATATGTACATGTAAGGCAAAAGCCTCTAAAAGGTGATGAGTGTGAATGTTTATTTTTGAAGCGTTTCTACCCTACCCTTTTGAGAGTAACGCTAAATTACGTCTCGTTTTCGTGAGAAAATTATTTTCTAAATTATTCCTCCTTTACTTGAGAAAGCTTCGCTAGATAAAAGATCCTGAGAAAGTTCTCTCTGAAGATTTTGAAAGCAAAAGGCTGTCTCCTTATGATTTTTCTTTTCTCTCTGTTTTGTGGAGGAATATGTTTTTTCTCTCTCAGTTTGAAATTTGCCTCATTTGTTTTTCTTCCATGTATTGAAGTTGCCTCCCCACTTTGTGCTCGTATAAGTGCACTCATCCTGAACCCATGGGTATAGTTTTTAGAAACTGTAAGCATGACAAACTTATTAGGGGATTTCTTTGGTTGTCATGGTTAGACTATTATTAATATGCTCAGTGGCTTGCGGACATTTGGGCTGTTCCACGTCTTCACAGCAGATTGTGGGTTGTTTTCAGAAACAGCCTGTGAACGACCCGTTTGTAGGTTGTTAACGTGAACAAATAGTATGTATATACTTTTGAGTTGTTTAACCCACAGACAACCCAAAGCGTCCAGGTTCAGATGTCATGTAAACAACCTATGAACATAGGTTTTGTTTTTGTTTGGTTTCTTTTACGAAATCCCTCCTATTGAACCCAGTGAGAGGGCAAGATTCTAAAGAATTCTGGCTTATCAATACATCCAAACTGGACTATTACTCAATTTCCAAGAGTGAATGATATTCTCTCCAGTATTATGCACAGGGCTAGAAAGGTTCTGGACACCTGGTTAATAAAATGTGCTGATGCTAAGTGCTTTCCATTCCAGATGCTGCTGCATATTCTATTCTGTCACTTCCCTCCTCCTTTTTCTATTGTACATTCCTCGGGATCTAAAACCGTGGTCCTAAGATTTCTCACAGCTAACAAACACGTGGGTCCTAGCCATGATGCATGCTAGCTGTTTTGCAAGTGTGATGTTGCAAAGCATCATATTAGGACTGTGTTGCAGACAGACATATTGCCATGCAAATGTTTTCAGAACTGTTTTATTTGGGTGAATTTTGTATTCTATTTTTTAAGAGATTTTTTTAGGGGTCTTTCTCTTATCTTGGGTTATCGTGTTTGCATCAAGAATACTTGATTCCCCCCTCAACATCAAAGAGTTTCTGCTTTATTGACAGCCATAAAAGTAACTTTGAACTTGTCCTGAGATGGTACTGAAGTTTGGGGATTTGCATGTGATGTTTTTGAGGATACCTTACATTGGTTGTTGTGCTGATCTTCTAGAATAGAGTAATTGAACTGGCATGCCCAACGGTAATTTGGAGCTGTGCAACTTTTTTGGTGTGTGTGTGTTAAATTTCACTATTTTTTTTTTGTCTGGAGATAAATGGGTGTTTGGAAAGTCAATTTGAATGCACTTGTTCAGCACTAAGGAATATATCAGAAATGTTCCTGTGTAAATACTTTTGTTCGGAACTCCAGGTGCATGCACAGATTTTTGGAGAGGGAGTAATATTTTCTGCCATGTACTGGACTAATAGCCCTGTGGTCATTTACTGTTCTCATTAGAGTGTAGTTTGCTTTACCTGGGTGAATGGTTGGGTTCACATAGGACTGTGGTATTTATGGTAACTCAATGGTAATTGAAGAAAAGGTGTATATATGTGAGAAATGGGTATAGTGGTGCATTCCTGGTTTTGAGGGAATGCTCAAAGCATAGCTTGCTAGTTCAGATGTTATAGCAAACTATAGTTCTCACTAAAGAAAAAGTAATCAATTGTAACTGAGGGAGGAAGAGAGACTTCACCAGGACTAGAGTCATTATCCGAGTACCAAACCATGGTTTGGTATACATCTGAACCAACCCATTGTCATAACAGCATGATTTTGCATCACTGATACATTTTAAAAAAGAAAAGAAAAAGAAGGAAGGGTGGAAGGAATGGGCACTGTTCTGCCTCCCCCCTCCAAAAAACAAATAAATAAAAACAACAACCAGTTTTTAGAGTATATTCTAATTTGTCCCATTTCTGTTAACCAAAACTGGATGGTTACAAACCACGGGTTGGATCCAGATTTAGTCATACTTAGAGTACCAGTGTTGTATTCTGCTAGAACTCTCTGTGTTTATAAGGCCAAAATATTCCAGTTATGAACTGGGGGGAGAATGAAAAAGACTAGTTCAATCTGAAGGGCTATCTTGGGAAACTTCATGATCTTTAGGGCTGTAATTAGTATACAAATTATGTTGATTAAATTGCTTCGTATAGTTGTCATCTTTAAGGATCATGGCAGCTGTCACACTGCAGTATTCTGAAACAGTTATCCTTCAAAACCTGAGTCAGCCTGTGGACTGACTGACATCACTTACTGACTTTCAAATACATCTCTGTGACAATGAGGTTTTAAAATGCTCGTCTTTAATTAAAAGCCACATGCGGTTCCATCAGCAAGTATGCCTTGTGGTGGGGTGTCATTGAGATGGGCGCACCTCATTCTGCTAGTCCAGAGGTTCTTACATTGAGCTTCAGAAGTGGCAGATGAGGCTACAGACATGTCGGGTGGTTTTAAGTGCAGCCACAGCACAATCATATCGTGTAGAAATCAGTGCGGCCAGCCAGTGCCTGTGGCCACACAGAAAGAACTCTGTGCTAGACATATCCTGGTTTCATTGAAGTCATTAGTGGCAGTGATGTGGATTTTCCAAAAAAATAAATAAAAAAATGCATTGGAATATTTTCTGGAAATTTTCCATTGCAAATACAAGTTTGTAGCGGATGCATGTTGATTTTACTTATGTTTAACATGTTTATTTTACTTCTATTTAGTAAACAACAAAGCTAAAAAAAATAGTCCATGTTAATTTTTTGTCCCAATACATCATAAGTATTTGACCAAAACTATTTAAAGAAAAAATTAAAGCTCAGTTAATGTGATTCAAATATTATATTGAAATATTCTATTATATAGACATTCTTCTAAGACTACTTCTAAAAATTTAAAGATAATAACATGCACTCCCCTTATATTCTTTATATTTTAGGAAAAAACAAAGGTACTGGACACTGTTTATGCAAATTAATTTTAGTAACCCAAAGTAATGTGCATGATATACTGCTCATATGATTCAACAGAATTCAGCTTCCTTCGACAAAAGTTATTGTTGGGGCACCTTTAGTTTCACTGTCGCTATTTATTCGTTTTTCAGTCTGAGACATATATGTGTGCTAGGGGTAATCACCTAAAAAACATTAATTACAACTTTGAAACTGCCAGGCTTGCCTAATACTGTATTTGCAATTGGCATGCATTCAAAGTGATTAGAGAGTGTATTATATTAAGCAGTATATACAGGTTCTAAATAAATAAAATAAATTTTATTAATGACCTTATGAAATGGACAACTTTCTGCAGAAAAATAAAGCACTGTTCGCTTTGCAGCTCATTGCGTATTTCATTTCTATACCACTCCGTAACCAAAGCTCTCTGGGCAGTTTATAACAATTTGTAAAACTACAAAATAATAATAAAAATAGTCTAAACTGTTTAACATAGAAAAATTAAAACAATGTAAACAGCTAAAAGTGATTTAAATAAGTGATGTTTTTTCCTAGTCGACCTATTTTAAAACAGCAGATATAGATGCTTCATCATGTACCATTAAACTTGATGTTGTGCGGACTTTATACTGTTAGTTTTACCCTACCCTGTTCCTGCTTACCCTACCCTGTGCCTGTTGGCATTCTCTTCCCCTCCTTATTGTTTTACTATGATTTTATTAGATTGTAAGCCTATGCGGCAGGGCCTTGCTATTTACTGTTTTACTCTGTACAGCACCATGTACATTGATGGTGCTATATAAATAAATAAATAAATAAATAATAATAATAATAATAATAATAATAATAATAAATGTCTGGGAGTAGAGGGTGATCTTTACCTGTTGCCGAATAGATTATTATTATTATTATTATTATTATTATTTATTTATATAGCACCATCAATGTACATGGTGCTGTACAGATTATACATAGTAAATAGCAAGACCCTGCCGCATAGGCTTACAATCTAATAAAGTTGCAGTAAACAATAAGGAGGGAAAGAGAATGCAAACAGGCACCGGGTAGGGTGAAGCTAACAGTATAGAGTCAGAACAAACTCAATATTTAAAAGAGATCCTGCAGTAGCAGTTTGGGGTGCGTATTCTGTGTATGCCCTGAACTGTTGCCTTTGGAAGTAAGCTGGGGAAGCTGTGTTGCACAAGTCCACTATGCATGTATTGGACAATCCTCCAAACTCCACACAATCTGAATTGTGTGTGTGTGTCGTCGTCGTCCCCCCCCCACAATGTCCATATTTTGTGGATAACACTACTTTATTACAGATGGATGTGTGGCTTACTGAAATGGTTATTATGTAAAAACAATGACTGGTTCAAACAGAGATGGCTGGAGCTGTTTAGTACATTAATTTCTCTTTCAATACCAAATGCTGCTCTTAAATGAGATTATTGCAATGCTGCATGCATGTAGCATTTGTGTTTCAGCCTTCACTCAGGTTGATGGCATTTCAAAGCACCTCGCTAGAAATTCTTCGCACATTCTGCTTAGTGTAAGAATTTGGGGGTAAGCTCTCCAAAAGATTCTGCACTGCCTTGTTGAAAGGCAGAATAGTTTTCTCTTGAGTGTGGCAGCAGTTCTTTTGGTTGCTGTACATCACGTCCACAGTGTTTTATTGTGGAAAACCTTCCTCTTTTTATTCCACCCCTTCAGTACTATGAAGGTGATTATTCTTGACTTAATTAGCTTTAATTGACACTAGTTTTAGCTTCTTAGGTAGTTTTATGTTGATTTTATTTTGGTTACATAGAATCATAGAATAGTAGAGTTGGAAGAGGCCTATAAGGCCATCAAGTCCAACCCCATGCTCAATGCAGGAATCCACCCTAAAGCATCCCTGACAGATGGAATATATACTTCTTGTGCATAATTTATCAAGAGTGCAGAATTTCGGTTATTTATTTGTGCAGAAATTTGATAATTCTGCTCAGGTTACATTGAATTCTGCACAAACTACTCTTTCCACAGAGTACAAAACAATAGAAACACAGATTACGATGTTTTTCATTACTAATTTTGATTAGAAGCTACACTGGTAGCTCCTTTGATTTTGCCTGTTTTAAAGATCTTAGCACCCTTGTCAATAAGAAAGAATACCAGAAGCAGCCATGAAAAGGTAGGAGGAAACGGAATCATAGAAAGCCATTTCAAGATGGTGGGCGGTCTTATAAAGTAATTCCGAACGTTCTTCACAGTGGACAGTTTTATTGCGGAGTAAAGGGTGCTTTGCTGAAAGTTATACAAATTGGATCCCTTTACCAGCCACTGACAAAGTCTGTACCAAGTGCAGCAGGAATAAAAAAGGAAGAGACCTCAAAGATGTACAGAAGATTGTTTATTACCCGAACCTGAGTAAAACCATGTTTCTCTAAAAACATGCCAGCAGCGTCAAGAACACTGTAGTGGTACCCGCCCTCTGGAAAACCCTCCCTAGTGTGGTTCGGGAGGCGGAAAGCACGACATCTTTTAAAACACCTCCTGTAAACATATCTTTTTACACAGGCTTTCTGTGGATTTTAAATTAGTTGGTTTTGTATCGCCTTTTTAACTTTTAATGTTTTAAATCAGTGGTTCTCAACCTTCCTAATGCCGCGACCCTTTAATACAGTTCCTCATGTTGTGGTGACCCCCAACCATAAAATTATTTTCGTTCTTCTCTACACAATCCATTGTCATGAGATGGTTGGCTAATGAAAATAATACATAACAATAGCTTTAATAATACAAAAGATGATACATGACATAGTTCAGTCAATACAGTTTCCTAAGACCATCGGAAATATGTGTTTTCGGATGGTCTTAGGCGACCCCTGTGAAAGGGTCGTTCGACCCCCAAAGGGGTCCCGACCCACAGGTTGAGAACCGCTGTTTTAAATTTATCTGCCACTGTTGTATTTTATGGTTTTAATTGTGCACTGCCCAGAGAGCCTCAGCTAATGGGCAGTATACAAATGTAATAAATAAGTTAATAAACAAATGCATAACAAAATAAAACATTTCATCAGATAAAACCCTCCAACTTAACACACGTTTGCCTGCATGTACAATATGTATTCCTAACTTATCAATCACACAATACCAACAATACACTAAACTGTCAACAGCTAAATATCTTGTGGGGGGACGATGACGGATGGACAATATTATAGTGTTCTTGAGTTCGAGCCAAATGAAGGATGTAATTTTAACATTCAGCAGGGCTTGTGAAACTGAAACCACCAGGGTTGCTAATAACAGGACACAAGTCACTAGTCCCCAACATTCTGACTTGCCTGCTTTCCCACACAATGTTCATAATTTGTGCTACATCCACATCCTGAAAATAGAAGCGCAGAGGCAATGAGGAGAAACATCTCTCTTCCCATTTCCAGACTTCTCTGCCGGGTCACCTGGAGGAGATCCTTTTTTGACACAAGAGACCGGTTGCACAGTTACTGAAAATAACAGTGTGCACGGCCGTGGCAAGAGAGTCAGCGGGAGCTCTGTTTTGAAGGCACAGGACTGCTGCATCGATATCACTGGGATGTTCTCATTACTGCTGTTGAAATGTTTGCTGCCACCTATGTGCTCACTACTGTAGAAAACAGCCAGTCTCTTGCCCAGAGAGCTTAGAATTTGATAGTGGGGAAGTCAAGACTTAATAAAGGATTAGTGAGAATGGCAAAGGCAGGGGTGGGGGGCTTACTACTACTACTACTACTACTACTACTATTATTATTATTATTATTATTATTATTATTATTATTATTATTATCTCGCCTTTTGCCCAATGCTGGGCCTCAAGGCGGCCTTACAAAGTTTAAAACATACATTCAGGGTGGGGAACCATAAACATTTAAAATACACACCAAAATTATAAGACATCAACATAGATGGAGGGCCAGATTATTCTCCAAAGGCCTGCTGGAACAAAAAAGGTTTTCGCCTGCTTCCGAAAGTCCATCAAGGAGGGAGCCAGCCTAGCTTCCCCGGGAAGAGAGTTCCAGAGCACCGGAGCAGCCACCGAGAAGGCCATCTCCCATGTTCCCACCAAGCACGCTTGTGAAGATGGCGGGACTGAAAGAAGGGCCTCTCCAGAAGATCTCAAAGCACGGGCAGGCTCATAAGGGAGAATACGGTCTTTCAGATAACCTGGACCCAAGCCATATAGGGCTTTATAGGTCATAACCAGCACTTTGAATTGAGCCCGGAAACAGACTGGAAGCCAGTGGAGCTGTTTTAACAGGGGAGTTGTCTGCTCCCTGTAACCAGCCCCGGTCAACAATCTGGCTGCAACTCTTTGAACCAGCTGGAGTTTCCGAACACTCTTCAAAGGCAGCCCCACGTAGAGCGCATTACAGTGATCGAATCGGGATGTAAGTAAGGCACGTGTCACCTTGGCCAGGTCCGACATCTCTAGGAATGGGTGCAGCTGTCGCGCTAGCTATAACTGTGAAAATGCACTCCTGGCCACTGCTGAAACCTGGGCATCCAGGCTCAGGGCTGAATCCAGAAGTACACCCAAGCTGCGGACCTGTGTCTTCAGGGGGAGTGTAACCCCATCCAGCACAAGCTGAATCCCTATTCCCTGTTAGTAGGAGAAGGCTAAAGAGAAGCTTTGAATAGGGATCATGAAAGGAAGAAAGAGATGGCTTGGCTTAATATTAACTAATATTAACTTGCCATTTTCTGCTCGCCTGGGACAAGTACTAGTCTGATCTGGAGGAGAAGCCAAGTTACAAGTCTGTCCACTATTCCTTACTAGTTGTAGTTGTAACGTTAACTTGGAATATTGTTTTGAATAGGGTGACCATCTGAAAAGGAGGACCGGGCTCCTGTATCTCCTGGACCTTTCCTTCTGTCGCCCCCAGATTGTGGAATGGCCTGCCAGAGGAGATTCGTAAAATTAACTCTCTGTGTGATTTTAAGGCAGCTTTAAAGACTTGCCTTTTCCGGCAGGCCTATCCAGATCAATGTAAAATCAAGAATTTTTAAGGTGTATTGATTCCTTTCCTAATGTTGTTCCCCGCCTCGATCCAAGGGGAGAGGCGGGTAAGAAATAAATAAATATTTATTATTATTATTATTATTTTATTATTATTATCATCATCATCTTTAACAGTTGTATTGAAAAGGAAATTTCAGCAGGTGTCATTTGTATATATGAAGAACCTGAATTTCCCTCTTCATCACAACAGTTAAAGCTGCAGGTGCCCTGCCCTCTTTCAAATCTGGTCACAGCCTTCCTCAACCTGGGGCTCTCCAGATGTGTTGGACTACAACTCGCAGAATGCCCCAGCCAGCAGCTGGGGCTGAGAGCCCCAGGTTGAGGAAGGCTGCTCTAGTATAGCTCCTGCACTTTAACTGTTGCGATGAAGAGGGAATTTTACCAGGTTCTCCACATATACAAAGGACACCTGCTGAAATTCCCTTTTCTTTGCAAGTGTTAAAGACACAGGAGCCCTGTCCTCCTTTTCATAGGGTCACCCTAGTTTTGAAGTGCTCTGAATCCACTGTTGTGTCTCTGATTGCCTCTGCTTCGGCTAGAGGAGAAAGGCTGAACAGCTGAGCCTGAGAGAGTTTGGGGAGGAGCCCTTCTCAGGAGCTAGCTGCCCAAACTCTCTTAGGCTCAACTGTTCAGCCTTTCTCCTCTATCCCAAGTAGAGGCAATCAGAGACACGGCATCCACTACATACCATGCAAACTATTACTCATCGTTGTCTTCATAATATTCCAATGGACTTGGGAAACATTGCAATATCTCAGCCTGTGCTTCGTCTTCTGACAAACAGCAGTGGGAGAAAGGAGCAAGAAAAGGGGGCGGGGGGGCGGGGGACTGGGCTGGGCGTAGCTGGCTCTTCCAGACAAACCTAACTTGTAAAGTTGAGTTGTGCCACCGAGTCACATGCATGCACAGCGGGTTGTGAAAAAGCAAACCTGCCTTCAATCTGCGTCCTCAACCGCTTCTTTGAGTTGCTTTCGCTGTAATGAAAGAGAGTGAAAGGTGACAAGGAGGAGGAGGCGGAGGCGGTGGTGGCGTTATACTTTGCATGAATTTCTCTGCTAAAGTAGCGTGTCTCCAGAAATCCATGAGCTGGCTTCACGTCGGCGCAACTTGCCCGTGCGCTCTGCTTTGTGACCCGGGTCAGCTGCTGCAACAGTGTGCCAGCAAGATGCTTGGTTTCCCACACAGTTCTGTCACTGTATCCTTATATTTGCAGAGACCAGAGAGGTGGTGGAGCTTTCCCACATCTACCCATTTTTATTTTGGGGGTGGGAGTTCTACTACAGTTGTAAAAACACAAACAAACAAAATGGGGGTGTATTGCAAATCCGCTCCAAACAATAGCTGATAAGGCTTATCAAAAGTAAAGTAGCATCCTTTTAGGCTTCTTGTTGCTGTAGCTGATTTCTTTATCCAGACATCCTGGCGTGCATCCACATAAGCACTGTACTTCTTCCAATTGCCCCTGCAGTATGTGTTGCCTGCACTGTTTTGGTTCCTGTTTTTCTCGACACTTGTCAGGTCCTGTTATCAAGATGTTTATCATCCCCAAGGCCTCAGCTGCTTGTCTGAGCCAAGAAATGTCTTTTTGCACCATATTACGGTGCAAAAAGACGTAAATAATATTTGACTGAAAAGGATGTTGAAGCTGAAACCCAGCTCACTATATAAGCCTGAGAGAGAGAGAGAGATCAGAGTTCTTAATATTAATTCTACCCTATGTCAGCTGCCAGATTAACATTGTACTTTGCTACTGCTACGATGTAAAGCTTACACAGCACCTATGTTTCCTTTCTCTAGCACTGTGGTTGTCAAATGCACTATACGAAACCCACCACACCAAAAGTAGCCACCTCGGCATGTCTTGTGGCCTTCCAGGTGCTTGACAAGCGTCCCTTCCCCCCACTTTTTTGCAAGCCTAAGGAGGAGACTTCCTGACCCACTGTACCAACATGACTGGTGGGGCCTGTGTTTAGATAGGTCTGGCAGGTTACAAGCTGTAGGGGCATTGTCAAATTAAAAAAAAATCATCTCATTAGCAGGACCTACTGTATGGCTCCTGCTGCGACCGGAGCCAAATCAGGGCCTTTTCCAACCATGATCAGAGCAAGGCTGGATTTTGATCTCACCCTGCAGTTGTTGGGATGGTCTCCCTAGTGATATTCAGACTTTCCAAGTGAGGCACCATCCTTTTAACTCCAGGCTGCAGTATAGGAGCCACTTTCGTTTCTTTACTATACGTGTTAATCTTTCTCCTTTTTTGGGGTGACCAGCTGCAAAGTAAGATCAGGCTTCTCTTAGGAACATAAGAACCACCCTACTGGATCCAACCAAGCGCTGTTCCAGAATTCTGTTTCCTAGGATGGAATAGTGCATTTGAACCTGCAAACACCATTTAGTTGCCATGGCTGTTATCTCCATAAATTTGTCTAATCTTCTTTTAAAGCCATCTGTCCTCATAGGCTGCTCTCTCATCCTGTGGTGATAAATTCAACCAATTATCTAGAAGATAAATAATCTGGATAATTATTTTGGTTTTGTGAACCGCCCAGAGAGCTCCGGCTATTGGGCGGTATAGAAATGTAATAAATAAATAAATAAATAAATAAGATGGAATTTCAGCAGTTGCAGGTCTTCACCTCCCACCTGTACCTCCCAAAGTTCTCATATTTGACACAGCAGTTAGGAGATACAGGAGCCACGTCTGGGCACATCTCTTTAAAAAAGAAAGCCAAAAAGCAATCCACCACAATGGGTATGTGTGTGCCAACTACTAAGTGACCCATTTTGGGTCAAAGCGTGACCCACTTCTAAATCCTGAAAATGAAATTCTCAACGTATGTGGCCTTCCACTGAGGTGCCTCACACAGATTGCGAGCTGACTGCCTAAAACTTGAAATATTTTTCTTTATTATACCTTTTATCTAGACCTGCTTAAGTTTAATCAACTTATTAGGAAGATTTTTTGTTTCAGATAGCATAGATGCATAATTTGGTGGCAAGGCACTCAATGATCTTTGATTGTAGGGGGAATTCATCGGTCATTGATAGGTAATTCCTGTTGACAGAAAGCTTACATAGTTTGCATGGCCTTTAAGCAAGGAAAGATAAGAAGGTGACCTTTTCGCACTGTGTTTTGGCACTTTGAACTGGTCTAGCTGGTTAGAAAGCATTTTAATCACTTGCAGTAGGGCTAGGTAATATAACGGTTTCTGGGCTGCGTAGAACCTTTTGTATGATCCGCGTGAATCCCAGATTTCATTTTCTAAAAATGAATAATGTTTCTAGCCCTCATAGTTGTAAAAGTGTGGCAGAGAGCAACTACCCTCCCCCCAAAATAATTACAGCTTCTGCCGGTCAGAGCTTTTCAGTCCAAGGACCTATTGTTAACCCCCATCTGCAATATGCGGGTCACTTTTCCATACTTTAGCATCTGTTTGTTGCTTCTCTTCGCCCATTTTTGGTCTCTCATCCTCCCCACACCTTTCACCTTTAAAAAACAAAACAAAAATTCAGTAAAAAAAGGAAAATGGTGTAAATTGGTTTGGCCCACCTTAAATCATGGCATGATGACCTTATTGCAGGTTCTGATCCAGCAGTTGAAGATCAGTGAGCTAAGGAACCGGGAGCGCTGTCACTGCATAAAACATGGGCTTGGGAGCTGGGTGGCTAGATGAGAGAGATGATGATCAGAGGTGGGTGGAGTCAAGGCCTACAGAGCCTGTGACCCATCAAGCCCAAAGCAGCCATGTATTAGGACTCTCCAGGTACTTGACAATCCCCCTCCCTCCAATATTGACAGTCGTGGGCAAATGGGAGGTTTAGTTGAGCCTGCAGTCAATTTAGTGGGTCACCAGTTATGCAGGCTCTAGCTTAGATGAGTCTGGTTCCCCTCCTATCCCCCAGGAATCAAAATTAGGCTGCAACGTTTGCTACCAACAAGCTCGCTTTACTTGTGAGTAGTAAGGACCTTCTGAAGGTTGGCTTCTAAATACAGAAACCTTTCCCTCCTCCAAAAGACACAGGATCCGAGTTATTATCTTGGAACGGCTTCTGTCCGGTGGCCGTGACGTGTCTGTTTTGAGGCATATAACGTGGTTTTGTTCACTGTGTTGGCGCGAGTTGAAGTGTTGCCTTTCCAGAGGCCTTTTTGCCTTCAAAACCTCAACTGAGTCATGTCTGGTCATGACGGTTAATGTTTTCCCTTGGATGCCTTGTGTAAGCAAGCAGCTCCCAACTTGCTCAACTCGGAGGACCTGTGGAGGCTGTGGACTCGCAGAACAAACTTTGAAAGCTTTGATATTTCTTTTTCAAGGTTTTGGAAAGCGGTTTGCATTTGAGATCCAGGAAATTACAGGTTATGCACTGCCTATTTACCCCCAAGTAATCCTTCAGGTTGACGTTGTGGCTCTCAAAGTTAGACAAGGGGGAAAAGTTGTTTTGAAAAGGTTTGTAAGTTATTTATAGCCTGCTTTATCGCAAGGGCTTGGCATTTGTAGGGCTTCCACATTGAATTGCTTAGTGTAATTTATTTTTAGGGTGCAATTCTGTGCATGTCGAGACAGAAAAAACTCCTACAATTCCCAGCACGCCCCAGGTGGTATGCTTTTGAAAGTATGCTTTTGCTTCAGCACTGATTTCAGTTGCTTTGCATGCAAATTTAAGCAATCAATTGACTTAGAATTCTTTAATTGGGTGACAGTCCTAACTTGTTTGTTTACATTTTTATCCTACGGTTCCTCCAAGGATCTGAGTGCGATAACTGAGCTTTGTAACAGCCCTGTTAAGGAATCTTAGGAAGAGGGAGTTAGAATTTCCTAAGATTGCACAGTGAGCATCAAGCACTGAAGTGCTTAACTCAGGCTGGCTGTGCAATCCTGGCTTTCCTACCAGCTTTGTACAGAAACCGGGCATGTAAACCCTTAAGTCAACTCACCAGTTCATTCCGCCTCATCTGTTTTTATGGAGGGGAGGCCTGTCAGCCGCTATGAACCACGATAGGTAAATCGAACCTCCCATCTTGTGAGAGGCCGTCTACTGCTGAGTACAAGAGGCTGGGAACAAAAAGGATTGCACTGTTGCCTTTGTGTCATACTTGTAAGTTTCTGAGAAATGCCCAGCTGGGTTCTTGTGGAAACAGAGTGCTGGACGAGAACGGACTTTTTGATTTGATCCAACAGGCTTCATATATTTGCATTGTCTACTTTGACTGGCAACACCTCTGCTACCTGCGATCCTTTCAGCTGGAGATGATGGAGATCGAACCTGGGATCTCATGCCTGCAAATCAGGTGCTCTGCCACTTAGGCGTGGACAGTTTTTCCTCGGTCAGCCTTGTTGTGCAGGTTTCCCTAAGGCTCTTACTTTCGGGATCAGTTGTGGCCCAAGCCAAGGACTACCAGGTCCATATGTTGTGCCCTGTGTGACAACCCATTCACGGCTTAATCCTCTTTAATCTTGAGTATGGAACTACATGGTACAAGGATCACCTATAAGGGGATCCCCATATCCCTAAACAACTTGGGACTAGGATACGTGAGAAAGCGCCTTCTCCCTTACCAACCTGCCCCGGTCACTGAGGTCATCCGAGGGCCTGCTCCTGGTGGATCCACATAGATCCATCCTCCGATGGGAATCCACCAGGGGAAGAGCCTTCAGCGTGGTGGCGCCCCTCCTGTGGAACTCCCTGCCTCTGGAGGTCAGGCAGGCGCCAACCTTGTACTCCTTTCGGCGCCTCCTGAAAACATCTTTATTCCAAGAAGCCTTTCTTTAACATGCAGCCTTGGATTACTGTTATTCTTTTAAATTTTGTTTTAACTGTTTTTATTCTGTTTTTATTTTAATTTTACTTTGTACACCGCTCCAAAATTTTTCATTGGGGAGCGGTATATAAATATTCTAAATAAATAAATAAATAAATAAATATCGAGTTCTCCCACTTCCCTTCTGTAATGTACAACATTTTGCTTTACGTTAATCTGGAAAGCCAAAGATATCCAGTATCCTGACATCACTATGCTGTGTGTTTCCCTGCCAGAGCTGGCCACTGATGTGGACACTCAGCCTATTGATATCGGGGCATGGGGGTAGATCTTATTATACGTTACAGAGTTGGAGCTGTTGGCACGGAGATGCTGTTTTTGGCAGCAGCTCTGCATTTCTCATAATGTGGAGTTCCATGCCTGAGCTGCCTCCTGTGTCTGGAGCCCTGGCCCCGGGCTGACTTGCCCACTCACCCCACTTTCTTCCATCTGTACTCAAAGATGGGATGCTTCCTCCCCACTCCTAGGACAAGTGTTACATTTCCCCTTCTCCCTCTTTCCCGAGGGTCTGCCCAAGCCATCAGTGCCTTAATTTGCTGGCGTGGTTTCGTTTGGTTGTGAAAGGCAACTCTTAGCAAGCTCACCAAAGCAGAGACCAAGAAGGGGTTAATGTCTGGGTCATGACTCTTGGCTGAAATCCCAGACGGAAAATCAGTTGGCTTTGTGCAGGAACAAACAATATTTTTGCCCGAGCGGGAGCTGAAATATCAAGAGCCGAGCCTGTGGGTAAGGACCCAGGGGCCGCAAATTGGAAAGCTCTCTAGTTCAAGAGGGACTGTGGGCAAAGACAATGTTTTGTTTTGTTTGCATCCTTTCTTTGTTGCCTGGCACGTCATATGGATCGTGAGGTCATTGGCTGTCACGGAAAGGGCTACCTAACGAACAACACTTCTTATAGCTTCTCCTACAGACTTGACATCCATTTTTCCTGATGTGTGCAGTTTCTGCTAACGACCTGTCTGCATTCACAAATTGAACCATGTTGGGTCTCTTGATGTTATTTATTTATGACATCAATATCTGCCTTTCTTCCCTTAAGGAATTCAAGGGGATGTACATGGGGTTCCCAAGCAGCCACTGGCGAGATCCATATCTGTAAGATGGCTGCATTATGCCCGTTGATGTGGGGTGGAAATCCCACATCAACATCTGGAGGGCCACAAGTTCCTCACCCCTGCTCTAGCACATCAGAACATTTCCCAATGGAAATTGAATTTTTTTTCCTATGCAAATTACTCTATGCTAATGACCCGATTTGCATTGGATTTCTTTTCCAGTTCAGTGTTTTCTGGAAGCCCCCCATCACTGATCCACGCCTTTAAACCATAGCCCTTGTCTGCCCAAAATGTCTTTCCCACCCACCTTTATGTGCTGGGAGTGTATCTCTCTGCTTTTTGCTCCCATGCAGGATCTGGGTCAGACCTAGCTCCTGTCAAGTTGAATGGGGATGAAGGAAGTCAGTCATGGGGAACCCAACAGATGTGTCCGCTTTGTTCAGAAGGAAGCAAGCTAGCTGCGTGAGCATCACCTCACCTGCTGTGGCCAGTGGTTGTTAAGGTGCTTCCTTCCGGCTCTGGCTGGCCACCCCATAGTTCCTTCCCTTAGCTAGAGCTCCATAGTACTGATGCACAGGCTCAGTGATGCACAGGCTCAGTACTAATGCTCCACATTCAGGACCAGCTGAGCTCGTGTCTAGATAATCTGGTACTTCAGTACAAACATCTAAACATGCAGTCTTAGTGGGGAGTTAGGGACCCAAGCCTACACTGGCTCTCTTTTAAGAATTTGTTTCTAATAATCTGTTGAAATGAATACCTTGCGACCTATATTATTGACCCTGGAGGTATTTTGCTACTCTTTACAGGCTGCAAGAAAATTCACAAGTAAATTTTAAAGTCGGCTGACACTGGCAAACCATCTGATGGTTAAAATCAAAACAGGGGAGGAAACCATCTGTTGCAGCGGCGCTAATGTCCTAATGGCAGATGGAAGCCGCTTTCTTTTAACAAATTAAGGCTGGCTAATGGTTTTGGGTATCAGGCTGGAAGTGTATCAATGACACAGGCAGTGTGTGCGAAGACCGAGAGGTAGCCAAGGAAGGGGTGGGGTGCGGTGCGTAAGTGCTGAGTATAACCAACAAAAGGGGAAGAACATACAGCAGATTATGGTAGTGGAATTCCCTATCTGGAAGCTATGGAGAAACCGTTCAGGGAAGCCAAAGAAACCTCCTTGTAATGGTAGTAGGCCAAGCAGGTCATGTGCTTCCTTGACTCTTCGCAAAACTTGGTTGCCAGCCTTGCCCAGTAATCTGAGGGGCTTTGCTGCAGTGTGGCCTGCTAATGCTACTTCACGCCAGGTTGAAGACCTTTTTATTCTCCCAGCATTTTAACAGTCTATAAATAAATTTTAACTTGGTGTTTTAAATTTGTAATTTTGCATGGCTGCTGTTTTTACCTGGTTGAGCTTTTATATTGTATTTTATATTATGGTTTTATACTGTTGTTTTATACTTCGAATGTTTTTAATTTTTGTGAACCGCCCAGAGAGCTCCGGTTATTGGGCGGTATAGAAATGTAATAAATAAATAAATAAATAAATAAAATATGGGTCTCTGGTGGACATCTGGTCGGCCACTGTGTGAACAGAGTGCTGGGCTAGATGGACCGTTGTCTGATCCAGCAGGGCTCTTCTGAGGTTCTTAGTGGCCCCTTTGCTGAGACATTCGCCTTGCCACACATACCCTCAACCTAACAGCAGGCTCAAGCTGACGCTGAAGTCACACTTCCTGTTCTTCGTTTTTCCAAATTATTCTAGACCTTTTGAAACACGGTGTGCCGCCGCTTTTCCCTCAGTGAGATTGCGGCCACAGTTTCCCAGACGCGATCTTTCCCTTTTCCTCCCTCCCTCTCTTCCCTTCCCTTCCCTTCCCTCTCACGCACACCCCACCCTAGGATCCCATCTTTCAAATCCTAACAACCTCCTCGGGATATTTGGTAAACACATTTTCTAGTAGAGCCTGCCAACACGCGCGCACACACACACACACACACACACATAGACACACTCCTGTTCAGACATAAAAGGAAATATTGCAAGGGTTTAAGCCCTTGGGAGAGAGAGAAAAAATCCCACGTTTGCTCTCGACCTCAGTGCAAGCTTTGTATTGCTGGGCTGATCTGGGCTGGCAGCCAGGTACAGAGGGCTACAGTAAGCGGATCTGGCCTCTTCCGTCTCCCCCACCCGGCCCTGCGCCGCCTGATCTGCAGCTATCCTACCAGCTACTGAACACTGCTCGAAGAAGGGGGAATTGCTCGAAGAAGGGGGAAATGAGCCGTCTCTCTCTCTCTCTCAGGGCTCCGTCATTTACCAAACAAAGGCATAATGAGTTGTGAAGTTTTCCCCAAGCTTAAAAGTTCAAAAATGAGTTGGGCGCTGCTGAGACATTCTGGGAACCAAATACATTAAGAGCTTATTCATGCTTATTTTTAATTTTTTTTTAGCATTTATTAGTTGTCTTTCCAAATGTGTTTCGCCTTTGTGATGGAGGTCATAGTGCCTTTTCTGCATGGGGCTGAAGCCGGACTTCAGACTTTAATCTATATGACTGTCAACTAAAGCTTTGATTGGGAAGAGCAAATATTAGTAGGTGGGGTTTAAAAAGAATGCATTGGGTCTGGCGTGTTCCCGTAATAATAATTATTGAAAAGAAGGAATTAAAACTGACCTTTCCTCCCAGCTACGTTCAGTAGCTTAAGGGAGGGTTCTTTTTGTAATTAACATTTCAGAAAGACACTATGTTGAGGTTTTTGATATCTAGATGCATTTTATTGATTAGCGAAAAGGCAGATAGTTTAGTCAATGATAGTTGCAAGTTGTGCTCGGGCTTCCGTGGGAGGAAACGCAATTAAATTCAGTGTTACCTCTGAATAAACATGGCTAGGATGAGGCTGCATCAGTTAGTTAATCAGATGACATCCCTATTTAAAACCCCTTTTCCCACTTGTTGCTCAATTCCTTCTTGAGCTTTCCCTAGTAAGTCATTACGTGCTGATGTTTTGAAGAGCTGAAGTGGAGCGGGAGAAAAATCCCTCTCTTCTGCGCGCTCTCCCTCTCCCTCCCTCCCCCCCACTCCCCATTGCTATGCTATGTTGCTTGTGCAAACACTTCCCTCTCACTCCACCCCAGTGTGAAACATCTCACAAGGGAACAGAGTGGAAATGAGCTGCTGAGATGTGACAGGGGAAAAACTCCGCCAAAGCTTCTCTTCCTGCTCATGTTGAGGCAAGATCAGAGAGCCCCTTTTTCTGTGTCCTGGCTTGAGTAGGAGAATATGGGTGTATTGTTGGGATTGGGGCCCAGCTTGGAAGCCCCATATCATTTCGTGATTTGATTTATACACCACCTTTCTACCCACCCACCCCCCAAAACGGCACTCACCTGGGTTTCCATTCACATCACAGGGCGTTATGTTTTTTGCTTAGGTGGTGATGGAATGAAAATTCCAGAAGAGACATATTTGTTTAAATTCCCCGCCGAAGTGATTCTGTGCCAAAGGAAACGATACAACTTCAGTAAATAGAGGCAGGTGAAATGCTATTTTGGGAAGAAGCTCGCGTCGGTGGGCAGAAAGAGGACAGCCCTGCCAAGGTTTTGATTCAGGTTGAGGAGGGAAAAGGTTAGATGGCCCTCTGCCTTTTTGGGAGGCCAGTGAGTCAATGAGTGGAGTCACTGCGTCTGCTCCTTTAGCCCTTGCCCAACTCAAGGTGTGGGCCCTGTTAAAAGCAAGGTGCTGATGAGGGTGCTGCAGGGTATGTGCTTGTTTCCCGACATGCACCTGGGTGTCTAGCCCTCCAGAACCAAACTTTGCTAGAGGTTTTGCTAATGCTGCGATCTCTGCCTTTTACCAGCCTGCAGGTTTGTTCAACAAGTTAGACTCTGTGTCAGAATAGCTTGCAAGAAAATGGAAGGCATAAATACGTCATGAAAACATGCCCCAGTGGGTAGGGACCTGGTTTTATATTTTGAAGGACTGCTGACTCGGGTCAAGCTGCCTTCTTCATTTCAGTCTCAATTCTGCAACTTTAAAATGAGTATGCAGGCAATGTTGTTGCATGCTTAGGATACCTGCCTTAACACAAGGTGGAATGAAGCAGCCATCTTAGACAGGCTTTGGGGATCTTCCAAGAGCAATACATTTTAAGTTATTTCATTTAGTGTTCTGATTGTGTTTCTTTTTAAAGTTCCCCCCACCCCCTCTCTCATAATACTGGAACCCCCGGGCTCATTACATGAAACTGTTTGGTGGAAGATTCAGGACAGATAAAAGGAAGTCCTTCTTAACACAGCACATAGTTAAAACTCTGGAATTTACCGCCACAAGACGTAGTGATGGCCACCAATTTGGATGGCTTTAAAAGGGGGTTGGATAAATTCATAGAGGAGAAGGCTCTCAATGGCTACTAGCCTTGATGGCTATGTGCTACTTCCAGTATCAGAGGCAGTAAGCTAATATACTGCAGTTGGTGGGGAACAAGGACCTGAGGATGCTGTTGCACCTGTGTCTTGCTTGTGGGTTTCTGGTCAACAGCTGGTTGGCCACTGTTTGCAGAGTACTGGACTAGATGGACCCTTGTTTGATCCAACATGGCTCTTCTTATGTTCTTAAAGTTCCTCCATGTTCTGTAAAATTGAACGATTTTGGTTATATTACCTGTTATAGGGTATATTAAGGTGATGGAGGGAGGATGCAAGGGAAATAAATGTCTTTAATAGTGTGTTTTGTCACCACAGTCACAATGTGTTGTGGGAGGTCCAGGAGCACACCATGAAGGGAGGGGAGTTTCACCATTTAGATTTTCTACTTCTGCTACCAACATTTCATAAGTGAGTAAATATTACCTGGAGTAGGTAGGGAGGTTGTCCGTCATACGGTATTCTATTCCTCATGTGTTCAGTATTCTTGGCAAGAAAATATTTTCTCCTTACACTGAACAACGGTCTGGAAATATGGAGACTCCCAGGAATAAAAATATCTAGCTTTGTACCAAGTGACTCAGCATTAAATAAGATAAAAAGCCACCCACATACTTCATGCTCTCTTGGACTTACAGATCTATAAGATAGTTTTATATTAAAAAAGTATCCACACACACACACACACACAATCTTTCCTTAGTCGTTTCCTGTCACATTGAAAATCCCAGGGGAAATATTTGGGCAAAGCTATTTATAAACAACAGAAAATCCTCTTTTGTGCTAAGAAAGTATTAGACATAAAACAACAATAAATGTGCAAATGTACTCATTTTTTCTCATAATTCTAACAAGAATGCTTTTTAATGTAATGTTTTAGTTTAATTTTGTTTGATGTTTACACCCCACTTTTCAATTAAAACAAGAATCAAAGTGACTTACAGTAAAATAACAACAACAACAACAACAACAATAATAATAATAATAATAATAATAATAATACCACTTAACTTAGAAGCAGGTCAGGACAGGTACTACCAAGTCCGACTGGATGCCTGCTAAGTTAACAAGCAAAGTCAAGCTATTAAAAGCAAGAAGGTGTTCTTCAGAAAATGAAAGTCTTGCCCAACGTTTGCAGACTTTGGCAAAACAAGTGCACGTAGACAATGAGGGATGCGAAAAAGAATTTGAGGAGCATATTTCTAAAAACATTTAAGACCAACTTTTTAAAAAAATACATCGGAAGGGGGGGGGGAACCAGTTAGAGAAAGAGATTGAACCATTGAATAACAAAGGAGTTAAAGGTTTGCCAAAGGAGGATAAGGAGATTGCAGAAAAGCTGAATGAATTATTTGCATCTCATTCCCAAAGCCTTACTTCCAGCTACAGGGATAAGAACCTAACCTACCTTAAAGGGTTGTTTAAAGATTACTGTGAGACATTCTCTGATGTAGAGGAAGTGCTTTATAATGGCAATTACTATTTACAGGAGGGGTAATCAGTAGGAGTTCATAAAGAAATGACAGATAGCTGTGCAAGGCATAAGAGGCACAATTGTTGTTTTTAAATGGATACTGTTGTTTTTATACTGTTTTTATGTGTGTGTGTGTGTGTGTGTGTGTGTGTGTGTGTGTGTGTTTTTAAATTGTATACTTTTAATGTTTACTATTTTTAAATGTTGTAAACCACCCAGAGAGCTTCGGCTGTGGGGCGGTATATAAAGGTAATTAAATAAATAAATAAATAAATAAATAAATAAATAAGACGGCTGTGTTCCAATGTTATTTTCAGAGCTCTGAGGACTATTTAGCGGGTTCTTTTTCTTCCAATTTTAAAAAATCGCGATTCACTGCAATTTTCAAGTAGAATGTTCACCTACGGTGGCCACATGCAGTGGGGAACCAGGCGCCCTTGCTGTTAGGAGTTGTGTAAAAGTTGGAGCTGCTTCAAGTACCGCTAGCAGTTCCAGAGAAAATCTCTGCCTGCTGAAATTCTGCAATACCACCATCCTCCTTTGCCGCTGGTCATCCTATCTCCGCTGCTCTGCATTCGCCAGAAATGTCTAGTCAGTGTGTTGAGTGCCTTGCACTTTCTGTTCCATTTTTATGGAAAGCCCTGGCCCACCTCCATATTCAGCTGTATGCCATGCAGGTTCAAAATCAGTTTTCCTAGCAGCTGAACATTGCAGGGCCTCTTGGTTAGCTGGAACACATTTGGAAGTTAGTAGCTTGATCTTATACTGTATTTGTTTGGTTTGGTTGGGGAAGCAGTGGCAATTGGAGACGGCTTACTAGAGAAGTGGAGGTAAGGCTGGAAACGTCCATCAATAACTCATTCTCCATTCTCTGGGTCGCGGTTCCTTATTCTCAGAAAGCAAAAGTCTGCCTGCCTCAAAGCACCATTAACCCGTTAACAGCGTTGTCATATTCTTCAGTTTGTGCCCTGCCACCATAAAGACTTCCAGTAGTTCCTTTAAAATGAAATGTTGGCCACAGCAAACAGTCTGCACATTAAAATAGCACATTGAAATGAATAATAAACTGCAAACTTAGGTTTTCTCTTTATTGAGAAACTTGGAAGATTCTTGCCCCCCCCCCAAAAGACCTTGCTAGTCTTAGGATCGTTTTTAAAAAAACAGCAACCAGAACATTTGAAGCTAATTGGAAGGATCCTTTCTCCTCTCTGAACGCTCGGCTGGCACATAAAAGCAATTAAAATGGAAGTGTGCACCAGCTGCAGCCATTTGGAAATTTCTGGTCGTTCCAAATTATTTACGTTAGTGGCAGAATTATCCTTTTCTGAAGTGAGCCCGGGCTGGGGGTGGAGGTATAGTTATGCTTCAGGAATCCAGGCCAGATTACAACCTTGTAATTGGATCCCTGCACAACAAACTCTGTTTTGTGATGCAGAGCTGTTTGTTCGGCAGCCACTCCTGGAACGTTTCAAGTCAGCCTCCGTCTGGTTGCTTGTTTGTGTGTTTAATGACTCTTATCCGTCTGCATGTTGGTGCCAGGCTTCGTAGTCAACCACAAGGCTGATACTGCTTAATCCTGGGTTTCTTACTCTGTGTGTGTGTGTGCGTGCGCGCGTGCGCAAAAAGACGCTCTGAGGGCAGCTTTCAAGGGCTGCCAGAATCTCTTGCTTTAATAATAGGGGTATAATTGCTGTCTGCCCTCGAAATGGCCTCCTTTTGGAAGGAAAAAAAGGGCAATGGAGGCGGTGGGGGGAGATTCCTTCCTTCCTAGAGTAGCATGAGCAGTTTAAATTGCCAGTAAGAATGGCTGTGTGTGCTTTGCACGAACCTTCCCATCCTAAAGTTCTTCGCCCAGATAACCCAAATACTGCTGTAAGGAGAGTTCCAGCTGTATAAATCAAGCACATTTGCCTGATTTCTCCGGTTTTGCAACAGAGAGCTGTAGAGCCAGCGAACTGTGTGGGCAGGGATACAAAAGGTCCAAGTGCCCAGCAGCCCCAGCACCAAAGAGATTGGGTTGGGCACCCACCGGGGTTGTGGAGGAATGTGTTGCAGCTGTTCCCCTCCTCCCAGGGGTGCTGCAGCTGTTCTGTGGGACCGGCTCCCTGCTCAGTTAGCTGCATTTACTCCACCCCACTTTCAGGGGAGCTTGGCTTACAGTGTTCTCAAGGTGATGTGGGGTTAGGAGCAGAGGAGGGGGCACAGGGGTAAGGCGAGAGAAGCCAGAATGTGCCGATAAAAACAGGACCCTTCCTCTTGCTTCTCTCCAGTATAGCTGAACTCTAATCCTTTCTGGCGTTTTTGCAAGGGAGTTTGCATTTTGCTGCACCAGAGCACTGAATCTCTGCCCTCCGAACTTTTTAATTCAGCAGCTTCTCTGGTTATGGAGGTGTCTGCAAAAGTTGGCAACGCGCTTTCAGGCATGTGTGTTTTCTTCGTATTGTTGATAGCCACCTTGACCGCCATTTGGTGGAAAGGCAGGATATAAATTTAACATATAAATAAAATAAGATAGCAAGCCCGTAGTCCTTGGGTGAGCATCCCAGGGACCATAGGATGGTTCGGAAAATCCTTTCTGAGGTCGGAGACAGCTCTCTGAGCTTGGATGGGGAATCGGAGATCTGACTCTGGTACAGAGAGGACTTCTCTGTCTGCCTCTCCGAGGTTGGAAAATCAGCCTCTGAGAGGGGGGAGAAAGGAGGAGACCAAAGAGGCCAGGATACGATTTATCCTGAGCCTCCTTCCTGTCACCTGCATTCCTGTGTCTTCATGGCTTCTGCCCGGCAGGACATAGGAATCTCAGAACCACCCTCCCCCAGTTCACCAGCTTCTGAGCAGTGATGGCACAGTACATAGGATTGTGCCCTAACCGTCTTTACAACCATATGAACTAGAAACTTGCTTTTAAAAAAAAAATTAAAAAATGGAAGCTGAGATTCTCGGGAAGCTGGGTGCTATTTCCGATCGCACAGAATACACCAGAGGTCCTCAGTTCAACTCTCACCTCAGCCACAGACGCCTTTTGTGATTTTGGCAACGCCATTCTTCTCTCATGCTGGAATGCAAAGAACCACACAACTACTTCTGTGCTGCTCTTTAAAAAAGGAAGACACATTTGAATATTAGAATTTAAGAAAAACTGTGCTGGATCAGCCCAAAGGCCTGTCTGGTCCAGCTTTTTTTCATGCCGTGGTCAACCAGAAGCCCCCAAGTTGGGCATTTGTGCAACAGCATGCGCCTACTTGTGTTCCCCAGCAGCTGGTGTGCCATCAGGACTAGTAGCCATAGGTAGCCTTATCCTCCATGAACTGCTCTCCTGTTCTGAGTGCTGAGTGCGACGGTGGTGTTTCAATCGGCCAGTTTCAGCCGTGAGAAAAACCAGCCCCCGTGCTTAATATCCTGCATCCTGCTCCATGCGGCCTGAAGTACCCAATTCCCTGCCCTGATGAGTGATGCTTTGTGGCTGATGTCGGGATTTTGGCAAATCGTCCCGTTATGCAACATCTGCTAACACCAGCAAAAATCTTGGTCCTTCTGGACATGGCTGGAAAAATCCTATAAACCGAATGCTGGAACCTAGGAATTGGGAGTATTTGTTTAGCTTTGAATCTGGGTGTTGAGAACGGGAGGCTAGCGTGGGAATAATGGGGGCTGAGGGGAGGGAGTATCCGAATTTACTTCTGAGCAGCATTGCAATTATACTCCTAAGTGAAAATCTCTCCCTCTCTCTCTCTTACACACACACACACACACACCACCACCAATTGCTTTCCCCTCTCTACGTCCTCCATTTTACCAGTTCTCTCTTCCCGCCCCACACGCCCAGTTTCCTAATTTGAGGGGAGATGAAGAGACACTTTACATGTCTTGGCTCTTATAAGCAGGAAAAGCTTGATTTTTTTAAAAAAAATTACTTGTGGCCCAATTTTCTCCAAATGGGTACCAGAAATGTCTTACAAATGGAGAGCAAGCACATTCCTACGAGCATTTGACAAGGCTTTTGACAAAATAATACCACTGTGTAGCTGGCGCAAATGAGTTGGTCTTCTAGCCATTCACGTGTCCTCCCTTTGCTCTTTTCAGCTCAGAATGTGACTGTGGAAGAAATTCTCACCGCCTACAAGCAGGCTTGTCAGAAATTAAACTGCAAACAGATACCCAAACTACTGAAGCAGATCCAGGTACGTGCTTTCCCTCAAGTGTATAGCACAAACATTTATCAGGTGTACCTGTCAAAGCCAGAGATGGATTTTTATAAACACTGAGGCAAGCTGGCTGCAACTGGAACTGAACGCAGTAATAATACACCCACCCACCCCTGAAACATTGTGTTCCCAGGATTGGGTCACATGCATTCTCAGAGGTTTATTTTTTGTGGATCTCATCGTTTGTCACAGGGACATAGCAAGCTACCTTATACTGAGTCAGACTATCAGCCCATCATGTTCAGTCTACGCTAACTGTCAACAGTTCTCAAGGGTTTCAGACAGGGCTGTCTTGGCCAGCTCTCTCTGGAGATCCCCTGGGACTGAGCCAGGGACCTTCTGCATACGTGCCACGTGCTCTCCCACTGAGCTGTAGCCTGTCCCCATGTGGCACAGCACACAAGGACAAGGCCAGGGGGTCCTTTCCACTGGTGCCCCCGTAGTTCTGCTAGAGAGCTTGCAAGATTCTCCTGGTGGCTACCTTTGCCTCCCGCGGAGTTTCATCCACCTCCACCAGCAAAGCTGGGTTCGTCCCCTGTAATTGCTGCAACTTAGGGCAGGTCCGGCTCAAAACCCACAGGCAGGAGCAGTTCATTTTATTTATTTATTTATTGCACTTATATACCGCTCCCATAGCCAGGGCTCTCTGGGGGGTTTATAGAAATTCTAAAATTGGGATAAAAATAAGCATGCAAAATTTAAAATTCTAAAGCACAGAACATACACACATAAAGCATTAAAAACCGTTAAAAAACTAAACATATGGGTGATTAAGATGTGCCGCCATATGCCTGGGCAAAGAGGAAAGTCTTAACCTAGCGCCGGAAAGATAGCGTTGGTGCCAGGCGAGCCTCGTCAGGGAGATCATTCCATAGTCTGGGGGCCACCACTGAAAAGGCCCTATCCCTCGTTTGCCACACTCCGAGCCTCTCTCGGAGTAGGCACCCGAAGGAGGACCTTAGATGTTGAACGTAGTAACCGGGTATATTCATGTCGGGAGAGGCATTCCGTCAGGTATTGTGGTCCCAAGCTGTGTAGGGCTTTATAGGTCAAAACCAGCACCTTGAATTGGGCTCGGAAACATACAGGCAGCTAGTGTGAGCGGACCAGAGCAGGTGTTATATGGTCAAACCTTCTGGTTCCTGAAATCAATCTGGCCGCTGATTGAGCTGCAGCTTCCGAACCGTCTTCAAAGGCAGCCCTACGTAGAGCGCATTGCAGTAATCTAACTTGGAGGTTACCAGAGCATGGATAACTGAAGCCAGGTTATCCCTGTCTAGATAGGGGCGTAGCTGGGCCACCATCCGGAGTTTGTAAAAGGCACTCCGTGCCAGTGAGGTCACCTGAGCCTCAAGTGACAATGATGGATCTAAGTTCATGTAGCCAAGTCAAAGCTGACTAACCCCCCTCCCTTTTTGTGCAATGTTGGCTGTTTCCAGGGCTGGAGGGGTCCAATCTCAATCTCACTAGTGCTCCTCTCCGGCTGGTGGCTGCCTTTGAGCTACATCCATATTTATTTCCCCCAGGACGTTCAGAATAATTCTATGCTTATAACATCATTCGGTGGGCTAGGAGGGTGGTGGCGGATATGCCGGCCTCCAGCCTGAGAGAGAATCTTGCAAACTCACTGTGAGTTTTGCCCCCTTTGCCCCCCCAAATTTACTCACATACCCACAAGATGTGAAAGGCGGAAGGAAGTTTTGCTCTCTCCCTGCAAAACAACAACTCCACGACCACGTTGGGCTGCAAGTTTTCAATTGAGACCTTCCTGCTCAGGGCTAGAGAAGCATTGCCCAAACCAGAATCATATTGGGGGTTAATTTTAAAACCACAAGACTGGACCCAGGAGCAACCCAACCCGATCCAAAGGAAAAGAGCCTCTCCCCCCCCCCCCTCCAAACACACACACAACTTGTGCATCGGATAGGTTGTTACCTCTGATTTCATTTACACTTAATCCTGGATTTGAAGCAAACTGGGCTGGCCCTTGAAGGAGTGGCCTGGGCCCCATAGGGGACCCTAAACACAATTGGCAGCGTGTGGGGCTTTTATACCTAAAGGGCTCTACTTGCTTCCCTTGAGCTCTTCTGGCTCCTTGACCTTAAGGCCGTTCCCTTCCATGGGTAGTAAAATGCTTCTGTTCTGTTGCAGGAATTTAAGGACCTGACTCCCAGGATAGAGTGCCTGGACCTAAAAGGTACGTTTCCAAGCCTCCTGTTCATAAGAGTGCAAACCACAACCACTTTGTCAGCTCTGGGCGTTCCTCTATGGGTGTGACTTTGCCCCCGCCCGTCCAACTACAAATGCCTTGCTTGGGAATTTGTTCCATTCATTTCTACTTGGGTTCAATGTTGCAAATGCGGGGACCATTCGTACTCCTGCATAGTATAATGTTTAAGTTTGTAGAGGTCTTGTTTGGCTGGCCCATGGAATCTGGCGTTCCAAGGTGGCTCAGTATTTCGCAGGTCTGCCAACGCTCCTTTTTCCCTCCTCTTCCCTCTCCCCTCTTCCTATTCAAACCCAATATCCTTTCTCCAGCTCCTGTTTTAAAATTGTACACAAGCTTGCAAATGCACCAAATTGTGTAACCGAGTCGGGGCGTGCAAACGAACACGTGGCTAGCGCGCATGTAATTGTTCCCACACATGTGGCCTTGATTGGGGCTACCTGGGATTATCCTTCCCCTCTTCTCCCACTTTCTCGCCCGGTTATAATATTTTCATTATAATATTTTCATTATAGCATCACTTACTCCAAACAAACCAATGAACCGCCGTGTTCATGCTGCAGAGGTGGGTTGCTGACTCCAGGGTGCGTTTGTGTGCACAGTTTGCCTGTCAAATGTCTGTTGCCAGAGAGGCTGGTCTAGTGGGTAGGGCGGACAATGGCCAGGGGCCCAGGCACAGGAGGGTGGGGATTGCATTGGAGTAGAAAAGTAACGGGCTTCACATGACGGCTGAGCAGATGGTATGTGATTGGGCAGGAGGAGCAGGGAAGCGAGCTGTCGACGTTTTAGGTTATCTGATTCCGTGGCAGAAATGAGAGCCAAGCCTGTGAGCATTCTTCATGTTCACTGCACCAAATCTGAGCCGTGGCGCAAAAGATTCAGATTAAGTTCATTTTTCTTGTATGTTTCGAAAAGTTCCTAGGCCTCGTACTAAAGAATGTTTGGGAAAGGGATGGACAGGGCCTGTTGTGGGAAATGGGAAGAGCTCCAGTTGTGGGAAATGGGAAGAGCTCCTGTTGTGGGAAATGGGAAGAGCTCCTGCTGGTCCCTAGGATTGCCGCCTTTTGTCATGGTGAGTAGAAGAAGTCGTGCCAGGTGTCAGTAATGGAAGCCTAGGGAGGAGTCGAATGAGCCTTTTTTGGGGGTTCGCCCAGATTAAACGTGGCACAATCTCACTTTTTGTTTGTTTGTTGGATTTACATGTTCTGAGCTGAACTTAAAAGCCAGGGCTTTGCCCAGCTACCGGGCGCTGTAGAAAGTTATCTGTTCGGGATTTGTTTGCTTTTGGTTTCTTAAGGGAGAACAGAGATAAGCAACAGATCGGATCTTAGCTCACGGGAAGAAGTAGTGCCTGCCGCATTTCTTCATCGTAAACTGCTCCCGACACACCTGTTGAGAGTCTTTGTACTCTCGTTCCTTCTGCAGCAGTAATTCCCAAACTGCGAGAGACTTGTTTGTGTGCCACAAGAATAGTGAAAGGCTCCTGTGAGCCTGAAGCAGCTGGTTCCCAGAAGCACCTGGCTGGATCTCTGAGCAATTCACTGCTCCTGGCTCCCGACCCACAAGGAGAACGGAAACTCACGAAGGAACGCAGCATCAGTTGGGCTTCTCTGAGGGCAGATCACAGGAATCTGCCTGCGTCAAGCTGTTAGTCCATCTTTATAGCTTACTCCAGTTTTCCCCAATCTGATGCCCTCCAGATGTGTTGGGCTACAACTCCCACCATCCCCAGTCCGTGGTCCTGTTGGGTGAGGATGATAGGAGCCATATCCCAACATATCTAGAGAGCATCAGATTGGGGAAGGCTACTCCGACTGGCTGTGCCCCTCTCGGGCAGTTATTGGGCCTGTTCAGACAACACACTAAGCCATAGTTAGGCCACTGACTTTTTGCAGCCAATGGCTGGTGAGCGCGGTTAAACTGTGTTATGGTTATGTAACCACCACGGTTAGGAATGGTTCACACAACACACTAAGACGTGGTACACATGACACGCTAAGCCAAAATGTTTAGCTCAGAATGCTTAACCACCGTGGGTTCATGTGTCGTCTAAACAGGGACACTTAGTGCTTGTTCTGACTTCAAAAGCAAACTTTTTTAACTTGTTAAAAAACGACGTGGGCCTCCAATCTTAATTCAGCAGCAAAAAGTGCCTCGACTTTAAATTGTTTGGGAAATGCTCTTATGCATATTGGTGCTGCTCCTCGTTTTTAGTTCTTTTCTCTTTCGTAGCTACAGGCCATGGGTGGATGGAATGTGGGCGGCCTTGTCCTAGCCAGCTCAGTTGCACCTGATTTACCCCTTGCCCCTGTAGGACCCTGCTCAGGCAAAAACTGAGCAGGGGTCTACAGCTATTTATTTATGTATTTATTTATTTATTACATTTCTATACCGCCCAATAGCCGGAGCTCTCTGGGCGGTTCACCAAAATTAAAAACATTCAAAGTATAAAACAACAGTATAAAACCATACTATAAAATACAATATAAAAGCTCAACCAGATAAAAACAGCAGCAATGCAAAATTACGAATTTAAAAAAGCAAGTTAAAATTTATTTATAGACTGTTAAAATGCTGGGAGGATAAAAAGATCTTCACCTGGCGTCTAAAAGCATATAATGTAGGTGCCAAGCGAACCTCCTTAGGGAGCTCATTCCACAGCCGGGGTGCCACAACAGAGAAGGCCCTCCTCCTGGTAGCCACCCGCCTCACTTCCTTTGGCAGGGGCTCGCGGAGAAGGACCCCTGAGGATGACCTTAGGGTCCGGGCAGGTATATACGGGAGGAGGCGTTCCTTCAGATAACCTGGCCCCAAGCCGTTTAGGGCTTTAAATGTTAATACCAGCAGGAACAGGAAGAGATAGCTGTATTTATATTATGGTTTTATACTGTTGTTTTATACTTTGAATGTTTTTAATTTTTGTGAACCGCCCAGAGAGCTCCGGCTATTGGGCGGTATAGAAATGTAATTAATAAATAAATAATAAATAAACAGGAAGATATTCATTCATTCATTCATTCATTCATTCATTCTCTCTCTCTCTCTCTTTCCCTTCCCCCACTACCAAATTGCATTCATTCCTAGGTTTCTATAGTTCTCTGCTGTTCATTCCATTATTTGGTGTACCCTGTTGCCTGACCATGAAATATTTTAAACACTGGAGGCTTACTTTGACTCTCTTGTTTTCTAGGTGAGAAGTTAGACTACAAGGCTTGTGAGGCCCTGGAAGAGATTTTTAAGCGCCTCCAGTTCAAAATAGTGGATTTGGAGCAAACAAACCTAGATGAAGATGTATGTAACACATGTAAACATATAAAGAACCCTCTCTCTCTCTCTCTCCTTATGAACAATTAACTGACCTGAATCCTGTAATCTTCACCGTACTGAATTTGCAATTAAGTGCTGAGCTTTTGGCTGTAAGGAGCAGCCATCTGGCCTCATCCTGTCTATGCCCCCTGGCAGTGGCTCTCCGAGGCCTTGGGCAGACAGCTTTCCCAGGCCTGTGAGGGGGGACTTGATCGTGGGACTTCTACATGCAAAGCACGTGCCCTGTCACTGGGCTGTAGCCTCTCCCAATGGTGTGACTCGCTTGCATTCTCCGGCTGGGCAGCGTGACAAGTCTTTCTCCGCAAACAGACATAAATTGCTTCCTGGAGGTAGAATGCCAGCCATGGTTTACGCTGGCTCCAGAGGTTGGCAAGGCAGCTTAATGACGCTCCTTAACCTGGAAGAGGCAGAGTGTGCGAGCCCAGAATTCTCTTACGCTGCTTCTGGCTGCCTTAGGTGCAAAGTGAGAATGGTGGTAGCCCAGAGACGGCGAGCCCTTTGCTGGTGACCTTTCTACTCCCAGGACTATATGATTGAGGCCTGGCCTGTGCTGCAGACAACAGTGGTAAAATCCCAAGGTGGAAGAGTGCATTGTACCACTTTGGAGCATAGATGGGGGAACACTGTTTTTGCATGTTCCTCCTCCTTTAAAACAAACAAAAAAACCAGTTTAACTAGAAAACTGAGCAGGGAGGAGGCTGAGTTAGAGCCTTCTTCCCTGATGTGCTTGTGTTTTCCCTGCGTGGAGTTTTAAAATGGAACTATCCACCTGTAGTCTGAAGTTGTGCAATCCATTCTATAACCTTTGGATGCTACCCATTCTTTCCTACCCAACGCGGGGGTGGGGTGGGGGTTGGACAAAGCCTAGCACTCTAGTCGATGCACACTCTAGAGTTCAAAGAAATGAACCCTTAGATTTAGCCACTTCCTAGTTGATGGGCAGTCAGCTCCAACCCCCCTGCTCCCCCTCCCCCTCCCCCTCCCCACAACTGCACAGAAGGGTAACACAGCCAGTGTGTGGGTGTATCTTTCCATGTGAATGGTGTCAATTGCGTTTGGAGGCGGCATACCGATTTGGTACATTTCTCTCCCAAGATCTTTGACGGTAGTCTCAGCCCAAAGAAATCGAGCGTTTGTGATTGGAAGCCTGGACCAAGACTGCTCTCTGTGTTGTCCCTTTTTTCTTAGCTTTCTGGTTTTTCAGGACCATAACTAGTCATTTATTCACCTGGGGCAGGTTCCCAGTCCTCTTTACTTCCCACCCACCCAACGTGGCAGAGCACAAACGAAATAAACAAAACGCATATTGCATCTCTGTACGTTTTATTATTTAGTTATGCAGAATGTTAGATTGAGAAACACCAATTAAGAAGCACCAATTAATACAGCGGATGTATTTATAAATAAATCAGTCACCAAGTTGGAGTAATTTAAATTTAAAAGTTAGGCTAATAGAGTACAAGTGAAAACACTCATCAAGCCATCTTTACACTGAAATAAGGAAGTCAGTAAAAACAAACCGCTACTTAAAACAGTGGCGTACAACTTGCGGGGTGCGTGTCCCATCCCCCCCGACAACTTAGATGCACCCCCTTCCAAGGGCTTAGTAGTGGTAGATTAAATATATAAATCAGCAGGTGATCCTGTGGGTGTGAGTGGTCAGATTTAAGAACGGGGCAAGTTATGAATGGTTGTGGGCCTTTACTGCTTGCAGAATTTCCAAGTTCTTCCTGTTCTTCTAGACTGCTTTCGCTCGAAAACGAGTGTAAAAACCTTCTGGCTGCACTGACCAGTTGCTGCTAGTTGGCCAGTGTTGCATGTCTGAAAATTATTAATTTGTTATTTATTTTATTTATTACATTTATATACCACCCCATAGCTGAAGCTCTCTGGGCGGTTTACAAAAGTAAAAAACGCAGTGAACATTAAAAACAAATATGCAAAAATTTAAAACCATCAAAAGCATAAAAACAACAATATCCATTTAAAACAACTTATATTCAGCGGCTGAATGTGCTGTTCTGTGTTAGGCTCCAGTACAGGGTCAATAAAGAGGCCACTCTGCCTGGTAAACTACAGTGCTGTGCATGCTTAAACACAGTAAGTCAGCCCTATTTCACAGAGTGGGACTTGCGTCCAAGTAGGTATGCACTGTTTCGGGCTGTAAACCTTTGAGCAAGTTGATACCTGGTTTCGATCCGCCCCCCTGAAAGACTTGTGCGTAATCTACCAGGATCATAATAGGTGTCCATATGTGGCGGGTTGCACTTATTGCTGCATCCTGTTGCACTGTACTGATGATTCTCCCTCTCCCTCCACTCCTTTTGTCTTTGCCAGGGTGCCTCGGCGCTGTTTGACATGATTGAATACTATGAGTCAGCCACACACCTCAACATCTCATTCAACAAACACATCGGCACGCGGGGTTGGCAGGCAGCTGCGCACATGATGAGGAAGGTTCGTATGGGCATCTGCGTGGCTGAGCCCTCTTCTTAATTGCATCGTTTGCAGGCAGCCTTGGGGAAAGAGAGTAAAGTTTGAGCCAGTGTCCTCATTCAGTTCTTAACAAGCTACAGCCTATAAAAACGATGAGAAGTTAACTTTGCTCTGTGTGTGTGTGTGTGTGTGTGTGTGTGTTTTCTTCAGCCGCCCCCAGACTGGAATGGCCTGCCGGAGGAGATTCGTCAGCTCAATGCTCTCTCTGAGTTTAAGACAGCTGTAAAGACTAGTCTCTTCCGACAGGCCTGCCCAGATGAATTTTAAACCTAAGGATTTTAAGATGCTGTGATCGTTATTTTAATATTGTATTGGTTTTATATGCTCTTTTAACTAGTTTTATGTATTATATTTCATTTAGTGTTGTTCCCCGCCTCGATCCAGAGGGAGAGGCGGGTAATAAATAAATGATAATGATGGCTCAGTTCAGACAACACGTTAGTCAACGCAGTGTGAAAACTCCATTCAACGTTTGAGTTTTTAGGGGGTGCTCCCCACATCACATGTTCTAACTCCACCGTTGTGTGACTGCAGGCTACCGTGGAGTTGAGTAAAATAGTTTGATTGACAGTTCCTCCGCCCACTCTCCTCCCCCGGTCTTCCCGATGGCATCCCATCAGCCATTGCTGCAAAAAAACCCAATGCTGGCGGCTCTCCTAGAGGGGCACTCGCTCCTTTCTCCGCTCTTGCCAGGGAACTCTGTAGCCAGTGGGAAAAGTCAACTCAGCACAACGGAAAACTCCATGGAGCCCGCCGCACAACGGTTGTGCAGGAACACTCCTCTGCACAGCGTGGATAATCTGCGTGGAGTGTTTCCCAAAAAAAACTCCACCGTTGCGTGGAGTTTTCCCGCCAGACAACACATTTCTCAACGGTGGTGCAACAACTCCACTGTGGAGTTCTAAAACTACCGTTGAGAAACATGTCGTCCGAACGGAGCCTACGTGTGAGGGGTGATGGTGGTGGAATGCAATGGCTCTTTGCCTCTCTGTCCCCTCCCCAGTGTCCTTGTTTGGAGGGAGAGAACGGTCAAGTTCCCCACAATTTCACGGGCTGAGCGAGCAGCCGGTTTTCCCCGCAGGGAGGGAATGCAAGCTCTTTTTGCACCCGCTCTGCCTGGTGCCTGTCACAGACATCGGGATCCCAGTGGGCTCCAGCTCCCTTGTAGAGAGGATAAACCTGCTTGCCGCTCTCTGTTAATTCAGGAACTCGATAATCTCCTGCTTTAACAGGCTTATTGCTCTTGCTGTTTCTAGCGGCCAGTAGAATATTTTTTTCCCCTGCTGCAAATGAAAAGCCTGAGCAGAAGAAAGGGATCTTGGGTAGGGGCTAATCCACCAAGCATTGTTCTTTTCCCCTTGCTACCAGCGTGTATAAGCCCGAGAGAGTTCTGTTGTAGCGGTGAGGAATCTCATCCATTCAATACTTCCTGCCTTGGCTTTTTTTTTAAATGTCTTCCTTCAGTAATTAAGCATACAAAATGCAGCTTGGTTTTATTTTTCTTTCATTGTACATCGGACGTTTCGTGACGGCTGTTTTGTGACACCTACAAACAATGGTGAAGGGGCGCAGGTGCTCATCGCCCCTAAGGAGAGTCCCAAAATGCAGGCAGCTGTGTTGGTCCAGCTAGGACTCTTCATCTCCATCGGGAAGCAGGTCTTTTGTAAGAGCGTCCGGGCTGGATCAGACCAAGGGCGCGTCTAGTCCAGCATTATGTTCACACAGCAGCCAACCAACTGTCCGCCAGGAACCCACAAGCAGGAAACGGTGCAACATCACACACACACACACACACACACACACACACACACACCATGCTCCCCAGCAACTGCTGTGTATATGTTTGTAAAGCTAATGGGTCTTAATTGCCCACTCAAGATTTCATAGAATTTCATAGATTTCATAGAATCATAGAGTTGGAAGGGGCCTATTATTATTATTATTATTATTTATTTATTTAGCACCATCTATGTACATGGTGCTGTACAGAGTAAAACAGTAAATAGCAAGGCCCTGCCGCAGAGGCTTACATTCTATTAAAATCATAGTAAAGCGATAAGGAGGGGAAGAGAATGCAAACAGGCACTGGGTAGGGTAAAACTAACAGTATAGAGTCCAAACAACATCAGGTTTTAAAAGCTTTAGGAAAAAGAAAAGTTTTTAGCTGAGCTTTAAAAGCTGTGATTGAACTTGTGGATCTCAGATGTTCTGGAAGAGCGTTCCAGGCATAAGGGGCAGCAGAGGAAAATGGACGAAGCCGAGCAAGGGAAGTAGAGACCCTTGGGCAGGCGAGAAACATGGCATCAGAGGAGCGAAGAGCACGAGCGGGGCAATAGTGTGAGATGAGAGAGGAGAGAAAGCCTAACAAGGCCATCGAGTCCAACCCCCTGCTCAACGAAGCCGCCCTAAAATCCTTTGCATTACAACAGGGAACAATATCTCCTTGTCGGGGAAAATTCATTTCCCCACTGCCAACTTGTGAGAATTGCAGCTAACAATTCAGAACAGGGCATTCTGAGAGGGGGTGGCAGACATCGAAGGCGGCGCCCGTATCGCCTTCTCTGGTTAAGCTCAGAGTTCAAAAAGCGGTGCTGCAGGGCACGAACTGGGTGCCTAATCTTACGGAAGAAATGCTTGGTCCGCTGATCGAGAAACCGTGCTGTCATCCTTATACTGGTGGTCATTGTTTTGGAGTGCGGAATCATAAACGTCGCATCGCCTACGTATCAGTATATTTTTATCTTTACCTTTATGCTGTTTGTTGTTTTCTGTTATATCTTATTCTTTTAAATATTTGCATTTGATCTTTTTAACTGTTTGTAATCTTCCCTAGAGGATTAAAAATAGAATGAATAAATAAACGTCGTCTATACCCAGGTACGACACTCACACCTTCATGCTTTTTTTTTCCCCTTTAAAGAACTTTTACGTTTCCTTCCTCCCACAGACAAACTGTCTCCAGTACTTGGATGCCCGCAACACACCTCTGCTGGATCACTCGGCGCCGTTTGTGGCGCGCGCCTTGCGCATCAGCAACAGCCTGGCCGTGCTGCACCTGGAGAACGCAAGCCTGTCTGGGCGGCCCCTCATGTTGCTGGGTGAATAGCCCTTTCTGTCTCCCTAACAAAAATGTCCCAGCTTTTCACACACACACACCCGGCCACACCTGTCGCTGTGGTTGTTCCTAATGCGCCGTTAAGAGTGCAGTCTGCTTAGAGAGGGCCTTTCTCCACGAAGGTTCCTTGCCTGCCGAAGTCAGCCCTCGGGAGTGCGGCAGAGGAGTCACTTTAGACAATCTGAGTCTTTGACATCGCCCCACAAGCCCCTGCAAAAGTAAAGGCTCTTGATGAGCAAGCTAATGGAAGAACTAACAGACACTTCTTCTTCTTCTTCTTCTTCTTCTTCTTCTTCTTCTTCTTCTTCTTCTTCTTCTTCTTCTTCTTCTTCTTATTATTATTATTATTATTATTATTATAATATTTATTTGTATCCTGCCTTTTGCCCAATGCTGGGCCTCAAGGCGGCCTTACAAAGTTTAAAATATACATGGGGGGGGGGGAGGGAAACAAAACCATAAACTATTAAAAAATACACAACAAAATTATAAGACATTAACATAGATGGAGGGCTGGATTATTCTCCAAAGGCCTGCTTGAACAAAAAAGTCTTAGCCTGCTTCCGAAAGCCCATCAAGGAAGGAGCCAGCCTAGCTTCCCCAGGGAAGAGAGTTCCAGAGCACCGGAGCAGCCACCGAGAAGGCCCTCTCCCATGTTCCCACCAAGTGCGCCTGTGAAGAAGGTGGGACTGAAAGAAGGGCTTATTATTGCATTTATATCCCGCCTTTTTTCCTGCAAGGAACCCAAGGCGGCATACATAACCCTGCTGCTGCTCTCCATGTTATCCTCACAACAGCCACCACCTGTGAGGTGGGTTGGGCTGAGAGTCTGTGACTGGCCCAAAGTCACCCGGCGGGTTTCCATGGCCAAGTGGGGGCTAGAACCCGGATCTCCCGACTCCCAGCCTGACACTTTAGCCACTACGCCACACTGGCTCTCATGGGAGATAGGGCTGTCATTGGCTACTAATCCCGATAGCTATATGCGGCCTTCGTTATTAAAGGCAGCCTGCCTCTGTATACCGGTTGCTAGGGTTCACGGGGCGGGAGGATGCTGTTGCACTGCTTGTGGGTTTTCCGCAGGTGGTTGGCTGGCCCCTGCGTGAACAAGAGTGCTGGACTAGATGGCCCCTTGGTCCGATCGAGCCTCGGGGCTCTCGTGGAAGTGGAAGTAGCCTGGCTGGAAAGTTGCCAAGGACTCTCTTGTCAGGGAGAGGAACAAGAGTTTCTTTTTTTTAAAATTTAATTTTATTGATTAACAATACACTAATACAATACAATTCACAACACAAGACAACAACAAAAATACATAATACATATCTTAATTATCCTTATAACATTTCTGATTTGATATTTTTACAACATTACATAACATAAAGTGCACACACACCTCCACCCGGGATCTATTCCTGTTTCCAAAATCTCATTGATTCTTCTGGAGGTGGTCTTCCACTCCCCCTAGATAATACATATTCTAGGAACTGATTCCAAATTCCCTCAAAATCATTTGTTTTTGTTATACCTTTTCTTATTTTTTATATTACATGTCTATTTATCATTTATAGCCATATCCCAAATCTCTTTATACCAGTCCTCAACCTGATAATCTCCTTGCACCTTCCAGTTCCTAGATATGATCAACCTTGCTGCTGTCAGCAAATTCGTTATCAGCGGAACAAGAGTTTCGTGGGTGTGTCTGGCCCACCTCTGGCTGAGTATGTGGGCTTGTTCCACCAACCCTTCCTCATGCCCAGGAAAGACTTGCAGCGGTGGAAAAACAATGCAGGGTGGAAAAACAATGCAGGCCCTTAGGGCAAACTAGAGAATGAATGAGGTGGGTGGGGAGCAGAGTTATATAAGCAGATGCAGTGGGCGGTTAAGCACGACCCTCCTCCTCTTTCTATCCTTATCATTCACAGTTGCTTGCCTCCAAGGCGCGTGTGTTCATATGGGCGACTTCCAGTCTACCAGAGCCCCAAAGGGCTTAAGTCCAGGTTTCCCCGAAGGAAGCTTGCTTCCATGAGAGCCACCAGGCAGGCTCTTGAAATCATCCAGTGAGGCTAGTTGTCTTGTGCCAGATGTTAGATCCATGGATTCCTGCCTTTGAAAAACTCGGACCATGATACATTTGTTACTCTCCACCCCACCCACCCCCGGCCCTCTGTGTATTTATTGTACTTGTATCCTGGTCTTGAACATGGAAATACCAATGAACTTCCATCCTAGGGAAGGATTAAGTTGAACGTTTTTTAGCAACCCATTTGCTGGAATCTAGATCTGAGAGCCTTGAAGCAGCCTTAGGCCTCTTCCAGGTCTTCTTTCTGCATAGCTTGGGCATCTGCCTTTATTACCCAGAGGAGAGATCTGCTAGAGGGTGGGGTGGGGTGGGGTGGCTGTTCAGCCCAGAGCCCTGAGCATGTGCTCTAGTTCTGGTTAATTCTTGCTGCTCTGGGTATGAAAGCCAGCGCTTGTCCATTAACATTCCAGAGAGATACTAAGAGAGGTAACATTAAGCGTCCAGAATGCAACACCTGATTTTTGCATCCTGTTGAAGGCTTTAATAATGAATTGGAGTCAGCCTGGAGAACTTTAAAATGCAGACCTGTAGCAATAATGCATGAACTTTGAAAGAGAGTCTCCTTCGGTTACGCGCTGTCCCACGAGTGCAAGGACAAATGCACAGCTCCATTTGAACTTGTGATTTCCATTCCAAGCTTCTATGAATGAGGAGGAAGGGAAGAGAGGATTTGGTACTTCGCTGGTAGATCCATTTCCCTCTTCCTCCAGACTCAGTGGTTGAGCGTGGGTTGTTGAAACGTGGGTTAGCATGATGTCTGAATCGAGGGCATTTTCCGCAGGGTGGCTTATTTTTCTCAAAACAAGCCACTTTGTGAACACATGGTTTGTTTTGGGGTTCTTCTGGGTAGTTAAAAAGCCGCCCTGCAGAAAATGGCCTGGGTCCAGACAACATGCCACCCCACGGTTCAACAAACAACCTACAGTTCAACCACAGCCACACTCAACTACCGAGTATGAGTTAGCATGTTGTGTGAACAGCCCCATGGTTTTGGGTAGCAAAGGCAGGTTTTTCCTCAGTCTTAATTTGTCACATATCAGCAGCCCTTCCAGTGACCCAAACCTTTCTCATCCCTACTTGCCTGTTGCATCTGAGGCTGACTTATAAATTGGGGAACTCTTGAGGGGTTGTTACCCCCCCCCCCCACGATGAATGCAAGGTATCCAGTTGGATTTGCCCACCTTGCCCTGCAGGCAGGAAATCATAACCCAGCTTTGAAGGAAAATTGGGGAAGACATTATTTATTTATTTATTTATTTAGCACCATCCGTGTACATGGTGCTGTACAGAGTAAAACAATAAAATAGCAAAACCCTGCCGCATAGGCTTACATTCTAATAACATGTGCCAGGGCTTTTCATTTTCTAAAAAAAATATGTGCACATATCCAGAGCAGATCAAAATGATACATCTGGACAGCTGCTTGGCACTTTTAGTATATGATGGGATACCTGAATGGTAGCCGTCTTCCATACAAGACGTGAACATCCCCTCCACCCCAGTTCCAGAACTTTGTTGCTGTTCCAACTAATTTTACATCAGGATTTTTTTCAGTATGTATGAGCATGAATCTGAGGACTGGACCAAGATATTTTACTTCCAGAGACAGACCCCTCATTTAATTGGTTGTCAGCTGTGGGTCAGGGGCTGGCCACCGGATTGCTAGTAGACCAATTAAGGACGAGGAAAGATTAAGGGCCTTGGGCGTACTCATAACAAGCTGAGGCTGAAGGTCCCAGGCTTTCATTTCTGCCTTTCATCCGTGGTACCAGACGGTGTGGTCTGGAGGCACAGCCATGGCCAAAACAGGGCAGGCAAAAGGCCGTTCTCACCAGGGAGCCAATACAAGGCAGCTGCTTCTCACTGGTCTCTTTGCATTCTTCTTTCATCTGCTTCCCCCCCCCCCTTTTTTTTTTTAGCAACGGCTCTAAAAATGAACATGAACTTGCGGGAGCTTTACCTGGCTGACAATAAGCTGAACAGCCTCCAGGACTCGGCTCAGCTGGGCAACCTCTTGAAATTCAACTGTTACATACAGATCCTGGACTTGAGGAACAATCACATTCTGGACTCAGGTGAGGGATTCTTGCTTCAGCCTACCCAAGAAACTGAAAGCCAAGTTCAGGGCTGCCTATGCCACAGTTAAACGATGGAATTCACTTCCACAGAATTTACATCCTACACAGGATGTATAGTGACGGCCACAAATTTGGACGGCTTTAAAAGGGGATTGGACAAATTCATGGCTGAGAAAGTTATTGATGGCTGTTTGTCCTGATCATAGAATCATAGAATAGTAGAGTTGGAAGGGGCCTACAAGGCCATCTAGTCCAACCCCCTGCTCAATGCAGGAATCCACCCTAAAGCATCCCTGACAGATAGTTGTCCAGCTGGCTCTTGAATGCCTCTAGTGTGGGAGAGCCCACAACCTCCCTAGGTAACTGGGTCCATTGTCGTACTGCTCTAACAGTCAGGAAGTTTTTCCTGATGTCCAGTTGGAATCTGACTTCCTGTAACTTGAGCCCATTATTCCACGTCCTGCACTCTGGGAGGATCAAGAAGAGATCCTGGCCCTCCTCTGTGTGACAACCTTTTAAGTATTTGAAGAGTGCTATCATGTCTCCCCTCAATCTCCTCTTCTCCAGGCTAAACATGCCCAGTTCTTTCAGTCTCTCTTCATAGGGCTTTGTTTCCAGACCCCTGATCATCCTGGTTGCCCTCCTCTGAACACGCTCCAGCTTGTCTGCGTCCTTCTTGAAGTGTGGAGCCCAGAACTGGACGCAATACTCTAGATGAGGCCTAACCAGGGCCGAATAGAGAGGAACCAGTACCTCACACGATTTGGAAGCTATACTTCTATTAATATCTATATGCTACCTCCAGTATCAGAGGCATTCTGCCTATGCACACCAGTTGCTGGGGAACATGGGTGGGAGGGTGCTGTTGCACTCATGTCCCGCTTGTGGGTTTTCCAAAGGCAGCTGGTTGGCCACTGTGAACAGAATGCTGTACTAGATGGACCCTTGGTTTGATCCAGCAGGGCTCTTCTGATGTTCATATATACAGGACATTCAAAAAACAAAATAACAGTCACATACTCCACCATGATAGCTCAAGTTCTATGTCAAGAAAATTTTGGATTCTGTGACTTCAAGACCCTGTTCAGGTGACACACTAAGCCGCGGTGGTTAAGCATTTTGGGCTAAACATTATGGCTTAGCGTGTCGTGTGAACCACTCCTGATCATGGTAGCTACATCACCACAGTTTAAACATGCTCACTAACCGTTTGCTGCAAAAGGGTTATGGGCCGAACCATGGCTTAGTGTGTGTTGTATGAACAGCCCTGAACACATTTATGGAAATTTGGGCTTGCCTGTATTGGCCTGTTTGTATAATCCACGTTGATGTTTCCAGTCATGGAGTTTGTAGAGGAGCTTGCTGTACAGTCTGAAACAAAAAGAGACAAATTTGTAGACAGTAGGAGCATTTTAATTTCTGATGCTCCTTGAACTCTAAAATCTTTGTGTTTTGTTGTTGTTAAATAAACGTGTATTTCCAAAATCTTAATACGGTTGTTTTAATACTGTTTTTTATGTTTTTGATGGTTTTTAAATTTTGTATACTTTTAATGTTTACTATTTTTAACTGTTGTAAACCGCCCAGAGAGCTTCGGCTGTGGGGCGGTATATAAATGTAATAAAATAAATAAATAAATAAATAAATACGGATGACTATTCAAATTGACAGAATCGTATGGCCCTTACAGCTGAATAAAGCAAAGTTACTGCAGTTCCCTTTTTTTAAAAAAAATGGACAGCTAGATTCAAAAGAACCAAGTTTAACGCAAGGGATTCACACAGCTGTTATGGGAAGTTACAATCCCCCCACCCAAAATAAATGAGCTGATGCTTGCTGAAACAAGCATTCATAGAAAATTCCAAGGTGCTGTTTTGTGTGTGATGTTCTTTTCTTATTTATCCATTTTACTGCGAAACCAAACAAGGGCATGAAGCAACTTGGCCGCCTCGGTCTAAGCCAGCCTTCCTCAACCTGGGGCGCTCCAGATGTGTTGGACTGCATCTCCCAGAATGCCCCAGCCAGCTGGCTGGGGCATTCTGGGAGATGCAGTCCAACACATCTGGAGCGCCCCAGGTTGAGGAAGGCTGGTCTAAGCCCAAGTGAGAAAACTGGGGGGGGGGGGGGGATTGGGGGCGGGGCGGACAGGGATTACATGGGACAAGAAATGTGCTGTTTTTCAAAGCCCCTGGTGTCTGCGTGTTCGTATCAGGCTACACCAGTGCCGCAGCTAATGAACGGCTGGACTGCAGAAAGGGTTCAAAACGACTGACTTGAACCCGTCCTCTCCCCCCGCCCCAGTGTGTGCTCTTTCTGATTCTCACCCCCCCCTTCACCTGTTTGCCATTCGGTTCGCAGGATTGGCGTACGTCTGCGAGGGCCTAAAGGAGCAGCGGAAAGGCCTCGTCACGTTGGTGCTGTGGAACAACCAGCTGACTCACACCGGCATGGCCTACATGGGGATGACGTTGGTGAGTCAAGACAGCCTCTTGCTATAACAGGGATGCCTTCTCAGAACTGGATGTTCCGCAGAATTCTCCTTGCATCCTTTTGATGGAGCAGAGGAAGCGGCCGTCCCCTGAGTCACATCCTTCGTCCGCCTAGCCTGGGATTGTTTACCGTGACAGACAGCCATGGCTCTCCAGGGTCGCAAGCAGACGGTCTTCCCACCATCTGTTTCTTCCCCATCCTTTCAACTGGAGGTGGAGCCTGTAGCCTTCTGCATGGCCCCTCCCTATTGCTCAAACCCTCTTCTCCCGCTTCCAAACCATTTCCCCTCTTCCCGGGCATGCATGAACATCCAAAGTCATGGGTCCGTCTAGCCCAGGCCACCTGAGATCCTAGTTTTTCCCAGCCAGGCCACCTGAGATCCCTGAAGCAGAGCGGTGGGCCCAGAACAACTGGGTCTGGGATCTTCTGCGTGCCGCACATGAGCTCCACCAACAAGGTGTGGCCTCTTCTCACAAAGAGGAGGGAGCATCTGCCCAAGTGCAGCCACTGAGGCACGAGGCAAACCCAGATTGGAGCCATGGCTTCTCCTCCTTCCCCCACTGCACTATTGGAAAATAGAACCTCCTCTTTAATCTCTCTTGCACTTGAAAATAACAAGAGTACCGTGAAGCCATTATGTCTCTCTCTGGTGCTGCCATGTTTAGAATCAGGTGTGCATTCTAATGGGCAGTGAGCTGGGGAAGGGACTGAAGAGGGCCACTTAAGGGCACCCTCCTACAGCTCCCAGCATTCCCCAGCCAGCCATGATGGTTGGGGAATGTTGGGAATTGTAGGACTTTTCCCCCTGTCTAAATGCCCATGGGATGGTGCCCATAAACAACCTTGGCTCTGCAGCATCTTTCTCCAAGGAAGGTCTAAACCAGGCTTCCCCAACCTGGGGTTCTTCTGATGTCTTGGACTACAACCCCCACCATCCTTGGTCAGCCTCACTGTGCTGGCTGGGCATGGTGGGGTTGTAGCCCCGTGCATTTAGAGGGCGCCAGGTTGGGAAAGTCTGGGCCAAGGCATTTTAAGGAAGGTTTTATAGTCCTGGTTGTTGTGGGCAGATCCCTTTTTCGTCACCCAGTGAAGTGGGTTGGTGGTCGTTGGTTCAGGATGGGCAAAAGGAAGTCCTGCTTTGCACCACACAAAACCAACACTGTGGCCTTTGTGGCCCCAAAGTCTGGTGACGGCCATTTCCTCAGATGGATTTCTAAGAAGGAAGATTGGACGTTCATGTCCATGAAGCCTAGCTAGCCATAATGACAGGTATTTGCCCTGCTTGCTCGTTTTCAAGGTGCCCCAGAGCTCTGTTGTGTGTCACCTGGTTTGTGGCTTTAAATGGCCCCCTCCTCTACCCTTCCCACAGCTGTGGATTTGGCAGGAGGGGTGGCAATACCTGCTGGACGGAGGTCAAACTTCAGCCTGTTGCCAGGCCTGGTATGAACCAACAGACTTGTTTCTGCACAGTGAGCCCTGCAGTTGGGGGGCTTTGCATTCCCGGGCAGTGCATGTACCACCTGAATAGAGTGCCTAGTAACCGACCGTGTTCCCTGTTACAGCCGCACACCCAGAGCCTGGAGACCCTGAATTTGGGGCACAACCCCATCGGCAATGAAGGGGTACGCAACCTGAAGAACGGGCTCATCGGCAACCGCTCGGTGCTTAGGCTGGGCTTGGCTTCGACCAAGCTGACGTGTGAAGGTAAGCCAGGCCTCGCTACCTCCCTGGCTCAAGCAGCTCTCTGCTTCCTCCTGAGGGTGGAGAAGCTGACAAATGCCCAGCCCCTGTCTACACACAGCCTCCATCTGATTTTTCTCGGTGTTCAGGTGCCGTGGCAGTGGCAGAATTCATTGCAGAGAGTCCCCGCCTGCTTCGGTTGGACCTGCGGGAGAATGAGATCAAGACGGGAGGGCTGATGGCCTTGTCTCTGGCCTTGAAAGTCAACCACTCGTTGCTCAGGCTGGACCTTGACAGGGAGCCCAAAAAGGAATCGGTAAGTCCGGGCTTGGGAGGCTCTGCGTTGGGAATCATCTATCCTGTGCTTCCATTGCAGGCTTGGGAGGCTCTGCTTTGGGAATCGTCCATCCTGTGCTTCCATTGCAGGCTTGGGAGGCTCTGCTCAGAAAATTGGCCGTCCTGTGCTTCCATTGCAGGCTTGGGAGGCTCTGCTCTGGGAATGGTCCATCCTGTGCTTCCATTGCAGGCTTGGGAGGCTCTGCTCTGGGAATGGTCCGTCCTGTGCTTCCATTGCAGGCTTGGGAGGCTCTGCTTTGGGAATCGTCCGTCCTGTGCTTCCATTGCAGGCTTGGGAGGCTCTGCTTAGGGAATTGGCCATCCTGTGCTTCCATTGCAGGCTTGGGAGGCTCTGCTCTGGGAATGGTCCCGTCCTGTGCTTCCATTGCAGGCTTGGGAGGCTCTGCTTAGGGAATCGTCCGTCCTGTGCTTCCATTGCAGGCTTGGGAGGCTCTGCTTAGGGAATTGGCTGTCCTGTGCTTCCATCGCAGGCTTGGGAGGCTCTGCTCTGGGAATGGTCCGTCCTGTGCTTCCATTGCAGGCTGAACGAAGAGGGTTGGGAATTTTTTGCTGGACGCCAGAAGTCAACATTTTAACCTCCCATAAGAATATGTTTGATATGTATTAAAAATATAGCTGCATGCACACCAAACTAAGCTTGCTGTGGAAGTAAAAACATGAGGTCTCAAGCTGACATTTGTACCTGGAAAGTACAACCAAGTGTGGTAACATCCAGTACAGTCAAACTCTGTGTGATAAGGGTAGAAAGAACATAGACATAGCAATACTGCTGTCTTCAGGAATGCGGATAGTGCAGCTCAGAAATGTGTCATATTAACAAATAATGATAGTAAACAAAAATAATGTACATCTACCTCGCAAGTATAATTACAATTCAGAAATGTGTCGTAATGATCAAGGTTAACCATAGTAATTATGCTCATGCAGACTGAATGCAGTTCATAAGAGCATGGCTGTTCTGATGTGAAAAGCTGAAAAAGGGTTTTTTTGGTGGTGGGGAAGGGGCAGTATTAATCACAATAGGGTATTTTAGAAACTCCATCCCTTAATACTTTCTCCAAGCACCCACTGCCAGAACATAGGGGTGACCCCTGGGTGCTCAGGTTTGCTTGGTCTTTCCCCGACGGCCCAACCATGAAGTCCACAAACTTATAAAGGAAAGCTCAGATGTTCGGGAGCTGGTGCCAACCACTAGATTCAGGGGGTTGCTGAGTGCCCCCCGTCGCCGCCGTTCTCACAATTCAGAGGCCACCACATTGAATTCCAGGCGCCAGCTCAAACCCGGCTGCAGCACACTTCAGCAGTCGCATGCCGTTGTTTGGCTGCGTTCATTTGAAACGTTGCGTTTTAAAAGCTTCCTGCATCATGGAGCAGAGCAATACAATTCCACCCCAGGTGCAGAAGGTATGGTTAGAGTCACTTGATATCCGCCGTCTCAAGTTTCCTTTGCAGAAGGTCAGTTTTCCTGGTGTCACCTTGGCTCTGCTCATGAAACGGGTGCAGGCAGAGACAACTGGCAACGTTGCTCCCTTTTTTTTTGAATAAACTTTCTATAATGTCTGACATTATGAGTGTGTTCTGTAGAGCAGGGGTGGGCAGGAAATAGATCCCAGAAGTTTTGGACTTCAACTCCCAGCATTCCTGACCATTGGCCAATCTGCCAGGGGTTTCTGGGTGTTGAAATCCCCTCCGTCTAGAGATCTACCTGCTGCATAGAGGAGACAGAACTTCCATTGAGTCAGGCAGGCATTTTATCTCTGTCCCTCTACATCTGTGTAACTTTCTGGGCCGTTAAGTTGTTTACAAGGAAAAGTCCCCAAGACCTAGCTTTTTTCCATTATCAGGTAGATTTTTAATGGGCTGCTCTCTCTCTCTCTCTCTCTCTCTCTCTCTCTCTCTCTCTCTCTCTTCTTTCTCTCTCTCTCTCATTCTCTCTCTCTCTGTGTGTGTGTGTGCTTATCAGCCTATTAAAAAAAGTACCTGGTCACTTTTGGTCCTGTCCTAAAATCCAGAAGTTCTGGCAAAAAATAATAGGTCTTGATTTGATCACGGGTTCTAAACTACCGCAACAGCCACTAATATTACTGTTTGGAGGTGTTAAAGATCTGGTCTTAGCTCATGATGTGGAAATGGTTCAATCTTTGCTATCAGATGCTCGGTTAACAATATCCTGTAATTGGAAAAAGGCATGAGCCCCGACCTTGGAGGAATGGTGGATTTAAAATGTGGGAAATAGTATTTAGGGTAAAAATTACAAACTTGATCAGAGTAAGGGAAGGCCAGATCCCTGTACATCTTTTGTTGAAAAATGGACCCTTTTTTATTATGTACTAGTCCAATAAAGTGCAAGGAAGTGTTGATCCACATCCCCTATTAGGGATGTTATGAGGTTTTATATATCGTGACTTTTTTTTACTTGTAAAATGGAAAATAAGTGATTTATTATTTCTTGATTATTTGTGTGATTGAATACTTGTAAAATAAATAAATAAATAAATGAGAGGCGGTGCTATGTACTCGATCAGGGCGGGGCGAAAATACACAGAGACACATCTTGTATTGGCAAACTTGTGTTCCAGTATGGGTTCTTCAGTCTGTACTCATTGTTGAAGGTAAGCAAGATCCAACCTGACTGGGCGACCCCCTCAGGCATGTCACGTAAGCCGCTCTGAGTTTCCTGGGGGGAAAAGGAAGGATACACATGTGAGAAATAATAAACAGATACGGTAATTGCCCGGGGCTACAGTGTGCTTCTTCTCCCCTCCGTCTTAAAAGCCCTCAAATTCTTTCCCACCTATGCTGCACCTGGACTCACGTAGGCAAGGCTGAAACACGTCCCCCTCTCCCAGGGGTTCCTGTCAGCCTTGGGCTGCCCACCCAGCTCGCATGAGATTAGGCCGGGGCCTGGGCTTGCAGCAGGCGAGTGGCCTCCCACCTGGCCACCAAGGGCCCCGGCCGTGCCTCGCTCATGATCCGGATGCTCTCCCCAAGGTTCCTGTCAGCCTTGGCCCGCCTGTCTAGCTTGCATGAGATTAGGTCAGGGCCTTGGCTCGCAGCAGGCGAGCAGCCTCCCCCCCACCCCAGCCGTGCCTCGCTCATGCTCCGGACCATGGCGCTGCCTCCTTCATGGTGGGGGGGGGAGCAAAGAGGCAGAAAGGGGGGTAGGATTACCTTGGAAAGCCCGGAGGAGTCGGGCGAGGGGCTTAGCAACCTGTATCAGCTGACATTACACGTTACTGTTGCTTAGCAACCTGTATCAGCTGAAGCCTTTACGGAAACAAACCGAAGCATTTTATATATATATAGATAAGGAGATCTCCTTTGATATAAATGTGGCTCCTCAATCTCTTTCAAACGGCAGTGCTTCTGTGCGGCGCCGTGCAGTTCAAGCATTTCCCCTTGCTCCCTTTTGCAGGTCAAGAGCTTTATCGAGACGCAAAAAGCCCTCCTGACGGAGATCCAAAACGGCTGCAAGCGCAACTTTGTGCTAGCCAAAGAGAAGGAAGAGAAGGAGCAGAAACTGCAGCAGTCTGCCTCCATGCCCGAAATCACGGTCACAGAGCCCCTCGAAGAGGCGCCAGTGGAGGACAACGGGCAGAACGGCGACCTGGCGTCCACACCGGAGGAGGGAGAGGAAGTTGTGGAGGCGTTAACGTCCCAGGAGAACGGGGCAACCGACGACCGAGTCGCCGGCAGCAACGACGAGTCGTCCGACTCGGATTCGGACACGGACGAAGAGGAGGATGAGAAATTGGAGATGAAGGTCCTCGCTCCGTCGCAGAAGTCCGGCAACCCTGATCACGTCGATGACTCACCCGAGCTGTGTTCCCCTGAGAAGTCCAAGGACGCCCTCAGCTCTGAACCCAGAGTCCCCCCATTGAACGCTACAGAAGAAATAAAATGCAAATCTGGAGCAGGAGTGCTGGGCGGGCTTCCGGCGCAAGCCAGTCCTCCTGGAAATGAGAGGCGGATAGCGGTCTCCAGTCCTGGACGAGGCCATAAAATCTTCGTTGTGACCCGGGTGGAGAGCCTGCCGGAGGAGACGGCGGAGTGCGGCGCCCGGCGGGAGGAGAGCCCGGCCTCTTCCCCAAAGCAGACTCCTCCTCCGGCCCAAACCGGGCCAGCAAAGACTCCGTGCGCGGACGGACGAGCGGACGAGGCTCTTCCCAAATTGGCAGCCGGCTTGGAATCTTCACTTTCCGCGCCGGGCTCCAGTTTGGGGGTTGAAAAGGCGAACTCTGGGCCACACAAGAGCGTGATTCACGGCGCTCTGCTGCCCAATGGACTAAAGACGGAGTTTGTCCATGCACTACCTGGCGCGTCCTTAGGGCGTGATGGGAAGGTTGCCAGTTGCGCTGTAGAACATGGTAAGAGAGCACGAGAGCGTGGCGTTGCAGGAGTGTGTGAAAAGAATTCCCACAATTCCCCCATCACACTTTATTGTGGCCAAGGAGGGACACCTGGGGCGAGGTTATGAAGGTGGGATGGGCTGAGCTGGGGGCTCATAAAAATCCCAAACACAGTCATTCGCCGTGGACGTGGCAAGAACTGGAACGCAGAAGGAAAGGGCAGTGTGAAGCAGCCGTATCCACCCTGGTGTCCTCCAGATGGATCCTCCCAGCATGATGGGGGTTGTAGTCCTGACAGTCTGAAGGGCACCAGGCTGCTGAAGGCTGGCGTAGAGTCTACAGTCTAGACACTGCCTGGGTGGGGGGCAGTTCAGCGGCTGGCTGACCCTCGGACTCTCCCCTCTGCTTTTCAGAGCTGAACTGTTCCAAGAACGAGAAGGAGCTGGAGGAATTACTTTTGGAAGCGAGCCTAGAGATGGGGCAGGAACCAATGTGACGCTCTAGGTAAGGGAGCTGTATTTCCAAATGGGGAGAGGGAGAATCATGCCAGCTAAAAGTTGGGTGTGGGGAGGAGGTCATGTCACTCACTCACCTGTGCACAAGTCAGCCCTGACTTCAGTGGGGTTTTACTTCCTCGCACGTTTTAGGATGATGGCCGGAACCTGGTGAGCTTTTTGAGAATATGAGCTTGCCTTCGTCGAAGTCAAGTTTCTAGCTCTCATCGTTTTAGAACCACATTGGGGTGGTGTTCATATGAGAAGGCGCTTGCTTGCATTACGGGACTGTCTCTGAGTGGCGCTTATTACACGTTTGCCGTATTTGGGGGCATAGGGAGGATGAAAATTGAAGGGGGCTAAAAGGTACTGTAACGAAACTGCAGTGGAACGTTATGAAAGTTTACTTCTGTCAATTTCTTTTTAAAGGCAGCTATGGTGAGATTTTGGTACTGTACACAGCCTACATTTAATCACTTAATCGGTAAAAAAAAGCAGCAGCAGCAGCAGATGGTTTGTCAGAGAAGCATTTATTTAATCTCTACTCTTGTTCCCTTCCAAGTTTGATCTTCTGAACTTTTCTGTTTCTTTCCTCCTCCTCCTCCTCCTCCTCTTTTAGTTCTGGGCCGTTCTGCACCAAGAGGTCTCCTGTTTGGGAAGCACCTGTCCAGCTTTACTCCCTCCCTGCACCATGTGATTCTGAAAACCAACAGACAGACTCTGCAATACGGAGGCAACGTGACGATTCTCCCCACCCCAAAAGAGACCTTCGTGTCCACTTGTGGCTACTTCTTCTCCTCCCCCACCCACCCCCCACCCCAAATTCTTAACGTCTTCCCTCTGAGAAGTGATGCTTTGCAGCAGGGGTGATCCAGGAAATGGAAGAATTGAGAAGACCTTGACCAGGAGAAGAGTTTTCTTACTTGAGTACAGGGCGAACTCTTGACATTTTGACTGCTTTGGTCTGTCTCTCTGGAACTCGAACCAGGAGGTAACTTGCGGTTTCCTTTCTTTCTGGAATGACCTTACAAACGAATTTGCAAAGAGACTTAACTTCCGGATCTTGGATCAGTGAGCACTGGACATGAATCTTCTCTCCAGATATATCTCGGAGATTTTTTTTTTTTTTAAACCCACCCCACAGCAACCCCCAAACCTAGAGATGGAACAGCAGGGCCTGCGTTTTGGCTTTCTGCGCGTTACAAGTGCGACAGGTCCCAGTAGATCCAATTTCCCAAGAACACTAGAAGAGAAGAGCGGCTCTCCTGGGCCTGGATGGGCCAAGTGCCGTCACGCTGTAGCCCACGGCTGAGAAACCCTCTCTCAACCATGCAAGACTATTGACGCTGTCAGTCCACAGTACAGACTACTATTTATTTCGTTTTCATTTTCCTTCCCACCCTTCGTTGCGTCTCCTTGTTTTTTTGGTTTTTTTTTTGTCTTTTGTTTGGTGTTCTATTTATATAAGACTACGGGAACCGTTTCCCTCTGGACCTGCAAGCCTTTCAGAATGACTTGGCTTCTTCGTAGTTGCAGAGCCCCACCTATGGGGAAAACTGCGTTCGCTCACGCACCCACACGCCCCAAAATTGATGGTGGAAATGACTTTCTAAGCAAGGCCAACTCTTCCTTTCTGGAGCAATTGCAGTAAGCCGGGAGAGAGAGAGAGCGTGGCTGGAGGAATCAGGGCCTCTCTGTACATGCGTAGGTGACTTCGGCCCATGGACGGGGGAAGCGATCACAGTTCCATCCTCTTCTCCTCTTCGGTGGGGGGGAAAAAGGCAAACGTGTTGCATCTCCAAGGAAGACTTTTGCTTTCAAGCCATACCGTGCTAAACTTTTGGGCAATGGGGGAGGACTGGAGTTGTTTCGGTAACAAATGTCCTAACTGACGGTAAACCTTTCGTAAGCGGCACGTGTGCGGTGGGAGAGAGCAGAGGCGTTCTCCCCACCCTGCACACACCCCGCGCGATAAATCTGACGTGAGAAACTGCTTAGGATGCTGCTGATGTGTTGGCAGTTTAATCTACCCCCCCCCCTTTAATTCAGAACCTCTCTTCGTGTCGCAGGAATTCCCACAGTTCCTATATCTGCATCAGCTGCGGATGAGGACAGCCGCGTCGAGAGGAAGTTAGCTTTGCCCCTTCGAAGTCCAAAATTGCTACCTTTCTTAGAACAAGATTGAATCCCTCCCAACCAAAGCTTGCTTTCCTTAATTGGGGCAAAGAGGCGTGTGTGTGTGTGAGAGAGAAACAGTTGCAAATAGCACCGCCGGTTGAAATGTGAATCATTCCCAAAGCTCCAGATTTGGATCTTCTGGCAGGGAGCTCCGGTCAGAGGCATTTAAGTACTCAGCACAAAAGGTGGAGAAATGGGTTGCTGCAGAAAGGGCAGGGAGGGGGAGGGCTTGATTATTTTATTTCTCAGGGAAGGGCTATTTTGCAGCATCCCCCCCTAATCCCCCCACCCCGCCCTCCAGGGTATAACACTCCCCCAAGAGAGGAGCCGAATTGCCACGGATTGTGGGTAGGCCCGATGGAGCTAGCCTGCACGGCCTTCTCTGTTGACGCCCCCAGCAAGAGAAAAAATCCGAAAGGTTATTATGGAATGCTGAATGGTCTCGGTGCAGGCGCCCCCACAGGTGACCTGAAAGAGTGAAATTGCCCCCCTCAAATGGGGGAGAGATGCTTCCTTGCTAGGCAGGGAGCAAGGGCCAATGGGTGTGCCCTCCTATAAGAAAGTTCCTCTTGTCAGTGCGAAAGGGAGAGCGCCGGGCAAGGCCTGCATTGGTAGAAAGGGACAAAAGCAAGCAACCCTGCGTTATCCGTCTTGGTGGCAGGAGGCACGAGCGCTGTGTGGGTCCTTCAAATCTCCTTCCTCTTCTCAACTCCCTCCTCCCCCCCCTCGCCGCTGCTGTAAGCACTAAACCCCCAAACTGAACTGCTAGCAGGAGAGGAACAAAATCATAAGTATCCCCCCCCCCAATATGTGATGGACTACTTCACCCCTGTCGTCGTGAAATGAAATCTTTGCAACGGTTTTATGGTACTAATCCTATAACTTAAGCAAAATTGAAAAGGAGGTGTCTCTCCCCCCTTTTTTTTTGTATAGACTGAACAGAAGAAACAGCTGCCTCCCTCCAAAAAATAAGTTGTGGGGGGTGGGGGGGGGTGGCTGTTTGGTAGATGTAGACCTTAAAGCTTTTTTTTTCTTTCTTAAGTGCAATAAAATCTATCAGGGGGCTTGAGAGGGCACTTTTGCTGCATGGAATATCAGGCAGGAGAGAGAAACACAACTGTACGCCCTACATCCACTTGACCATGATTCTCTCTTTTTCACACACACATACACACACACACACACATATACAAGGAGTTTTTGCTGCGTTAACACTACATTTACGGAAAAGAAGATGGAGCCAGTTTGATTTTGTGTTCCTTTTTCTTCTTTTTGTGGGGGGGGGGGGGTCATGTTTGTCATTCCTTTCTGTTGTGTGTGGAGTTTTATTTTTGTTGCAACTGTCTTCTATTAAATGAAAAGCTGCATTCATCAAGTGATTTCTTTCGGTCTCTTTTGAGTGGTGGGCTGGGCTGAATGCATGACCAGGGCAGATGCGTTATATTTTACCAGTCAAGCCGCCGCCAAATAATGGGATTGTGAATTGAAAAACGGAGTAAAAGGCCCGTTGGGTTTCTGCACAAGGTTCCTTTTATTCATGTAGTGCAACAGGATTACATGGTGCTTTTTAAAGTGGCGCAGGACAGAAAGATAGGTCTCTGCCCTGAGGATCTTCCAATGTAACTTTTGTCAGTGGCAAAAGGAATGAAAGGAGGAGAGGAAGGGGAAGTCGTTGTGCAAACTTGGTTTTTGTTTTGATTGGCAATGAGAGGACTATGAGAGCTACATTCTAGGGCTTCAGTCCAAATGGTTTTGGTTTTTTGGTCCCCTGTTTGCCCACAAGTTTGGAGGTGCTGTGCCTCCTGCAGGAACGGATTTTCATTGAGACGTCTGTCCACACTAAACTTGTGCTGATGTTCCCCCACTCACCTCTTTGCATACATTAACCATTGATTCCTTGCTTCTAAGCTGTCAAGTACAAGCCGTTTTAGCCTTTTTTCTTTTTTCTTTACTTCATGTGAGGTGTGTTGGTTGCTAGACATGCAAACAGCTCTGAGAAGGAAGTGGGTATTGGAGGAATAGGTGCATCTTTGCATCAGGGGAGGGATTGTGCACTTGCAAAGTTCCAAGGAAATGATAGGGGAGACGTGTTCCTTGGTGAAGGTTCCTTAAACAACCCGTTACCCAACCTTTCAGACGCCTGATAAAATGACAGCAAAACTGTTTGCAAGGGGTGACGGGCAGGGAGATTTGGGAGTGCCATTGTAGAAAACTCCTTTCATTCTAATAGAAGCAATAGTCTCTTGAACTAGCATCTTCTGGTGTGAGAACGGTGGGACTGTCAGGAAGCCAAAGGAAAAGACGACGGGATGAATTCCTTACGTTGGCTTAAGCTTTAATTTTATTTTATTTCCGAACGTGAATGTGGTGAGGTCTTCCTCTTCTTGCCACTAAATGTGTGGTGCGCGTGTGCGTCTTGTTTACATGCTTATTTTGTTGCGTCTTTAAAAGATGCACGTTCTGAAAGATTGTTTTTCAAATATTTTCCCCAAAGATTGGCACGCAAATGCCCCTGTCCGAGGTGGCCGGGCAGTTCAGCCGGACTGTGCCAGGAATCCCTGTTGTACAGGCTTAAGAATTGCCTTGCTGGATCGAGGCAAGATTTCATGTAGCCCAGCAGTGGCCAGCTGTGCGCTCCAGGAACTCATAAGCAGAGTGTGAAAATGTTCTCTGCTTTGGTCTGGACAGCTGCTATGTAGGAGTAAAGTGCTGTCTCTGAATCCTGAGGTTCGGTTTAGGCCTGTATTTCCTGGGACATAGGAGCTCTTGATCTTCTTACTAGGAAGCTTGTGTTAAAATGGTGGCCCCACCCCTCCGCTCAGATATTGCTCCCAATATTTAGAAAGGATGAAATGAGGGTAGGATGGGCAGTTTGGGGGGTACACCACAGTCAGTCAAAGAGTGTCCCTGGAGCCTTGATTCGGACTTCCAAGCCGCGGTCACAAGGAATACGGCTCCTTTGGGCAAACTTTTTGTGTGGGTGCGTGGCTCTCCTCCGCCACTCCCTGGTTCATAGGAAAATGCTTTACGCCAAGCCCGGCTGTTGGTCCTCCTAGCCCAGTTTCGTCTGCTCTGGCATCATCCCTTCAGAACGTTGGGCAGAAAAGGGCTCTTTCCCATCATTTGCGGCCTGGTTCTTTTACTGGATTAGCCTCGTGTGGTGCAGAGCGGTAAAGCAGCAGTTTCTGCAGCTGAAACTCTCCCCACGGCCTGAGTTCGATCCCAGCGGAAGCTGGTTTCAGGCAGCCGGCTCGGGTCGACTCAGCCTTCCATCCTCCCGAGGTTGGTAAAATGAGTACCCAGCTAGCTGGGGGAAAGGGAATCACGGCCGGGGAAGGCAACGGCAAACCACCCCGCTATAAGGCCTGCCAAGAAAACGTCAGTGAAAGCTGGCGTCCCTCCAAGAGTCAGTAATGACTCAGTGCTTGCACGAGAGGTTCCTTTCCTTTCTTTTACTGGACATGCCTTCGACTTCAGCAGGCACAGCAGGTGCTCTGCCTGCTGCGCAGTGACCCTTCCCTGAACAAGCAACTCATGCCATGGCAGGGCAGTGCCTCAAGCTGCCGCCTTGGTGCGTTCGCTTGGTGGGAACAGGCTTGCTTGCCTCCGGTACCCAGTGGTTCAAAGAGGCCCTTCGGTGGAGCAGAAGGCAGGGTCCGATGACTTCTGGCCATTTCTTTCCCAAGAGATCTTAAGCCCCTCCAATCTGACCTTTCGTGCGGGGTTTCCACACTCTCCTGTGCTTCCAGCATATATTCGTTGTGTCTGTAGGAGCAGCTGCCTCTGTCTGCCTCCCCCTTCTTAATTGTTCCTCTCTGGTTGGCTGCTTTAAATGAGCCCATTGAAAAGAGGGTCCAGGTTGCCACTTGGGTCTGGCCTTTAAAACAAGACCGGTCACGTCGTCTCCTGACCCTCATCTGCCGGTGGAGATTCTCCCAAAGCAGAAATGCAGAACTTCTTTCAGCCTAAGGTCTGAATTACATTTTGGAGACACTCTCAGGGGTTGCATTCCAGTGGTGGGCGGAGCCAAAGGGGGGGGGGAAATGCAAAAAATCATCCACATATTTTAGCTTAAAGCTCTTACTGTCGGTGATTAATACTTAGGGAGAATGGGGAGAAAACTACAAACAACCCACAAAGAGAATCCATGGTTCGTTGTTGGGTTGTGAACTGTGGGTTGTTTAAACCATGGGTGGTTGTTACATGCAAACCCAGAACTGTGGGTTGTTTCACCAGGCTACAAAGCTCTTGTTGCCAGTGATTGCTAGTTAAGGAGAATGGAGAGAAAACTGCACAAAACCCAGTTAGTAACCAAAGGAGTGGTGATGGGGGAAAGGGGGTGGGACCGGAAGAAGGGGGTGTGGCTTCTGGGTACCTGGGAGGTCTGGATTTGGACCCTGGGTCTGAAGTTCTGCACCCCTGCCCGAAAGACAAATTAAAGCTTCCCTGTGGGAAGAACCGGGTGGCAGGAGCTAGACTCCCATAGCCTCTTAGATTTAATCTGGGGAGGAGGCAAGCAATTCCTGGGTGGGCTTGCTTATTGCACCACTGCCGAGGTCCAGTCAAACAAACACCCCTAGGGTGGGGTGGGGAAACACCTGTTCCCTTGAAGCTCCTACTTGCTGAAACAGCTTCGTTCAAATGTGTTTTTAAGCTGCCTCGAGTTCCTAAATGGGTAAGGGGGATATAAAATAAAAAGTTATTTTCTTGCTGCCCTGTTGGCTCATTTTGTGGGTACCAAAATGTCTCGGGGCAACTGCCAATTTTCTCCCATCTAGACCAAAACTGATGTCAACATTTCTTTCTGTTCCAGCACTTGGGGAGTTGGGTGGGCGGGGCCTGGTGGGGAAATAAGTTGATTGTTTTCATTCTAATGATTTAGCAAAGCTGATCCTTTGCTTTATTTATACTTTGTTTTTGTTTGTTTTTAATCCTAGGAAATTCTTTTTTTGTGTTCATGCATTTAATAGGTTAATTTATACTATGCTTGGTTGAAATAAAGATTTTCCTGACAGAGGCTGGATTTGCGTGTGGCCCTCTGTGTTTCCAAACTAATTATTTGCTGTGGTTAAGTGAAAATGTCGACCTTCTTGACGTCCTCTGATCCCAGATGTTTCAGTGGGCTCCTTCACACACACACCCCTACACATCTGGCACCGGGATAATATATGTGAAATTCTACGTACACCGAATACTATGAACATCCTTACGGTGCTGATGCCAATGCTGAGTGATAGTACTCTCATCACAGCAAGTCATCATCTGGAATTCCTTTTCAGATTCCGACTCTTCTCTTACCTTTCCAAGGGTTTTGAGGAAGCGGCTTCGGAGCATCCCGGAGGCACCCACCGCCCTTCTCAGCTCAGTGGCTATAAAAGGGAAGCAGTTCTTCAGTCTTCCACTGGGTGGCAGCAGCTTCCTTGCTAGTGGAGAGAACCTTAGGACCCATCACCATCCAGGGAGATCAAAACATAGGTCTCTTTGAAGACTAAGAGATTTAGGGTGTATCTCTTATGTGTGTTTAGACGGGGGGGGGGGAGAGAAGTCCTACAACCCCCAGCATCCCCCTGCCTCATCTTTTTATGGGACCTGCCTGACATTGAACCCGGGGCCTTTGGCATGCAAAGCAGGTGCTCTGCCCCTGAGCTATGCCACCCCCTGGTTCATAGGAAGCTACTTTACACCAAGTCAGGCTGTTGGTCTGTCTAGCCCAGTTTTGTCTGCCCTGGTATCGTCTCTCCAGAATGTCTGGCAGAAAGGGGCCTTTTCCCATCATTTACTGCCTGATCCTTTTACTAGACATGCCTGGCAGTGAACCTGAACCCCTTCAGATGAATACTTAGGGAGAATGGGGAGAAAACTGTGAACAACCCACAAAGACAACCCATGGTTGTTTGGTGGTGAACTGTGGTTTGTTTGAAACATTGGGTTGTTGCTATGTGTGGACCCAGAACTGTGGGTTGTTCATGGGCTGTTTCACCACGCTACAAGGCAGAGGGCAAGAATGCTCAAAAAAACCCTGCCACTCTACATGTCAGTAATATAGTACTGCAAAGGCATGTGGGATAGAGGGAAGGGGTGGGAACCAAACAACCCAGGAACTTAAGAAACAACCCATGGTTTGCCTGGTTGTCTGGCAACCAAATTATAGGTTAATTTCCCATGGGTTAATTAAACCGTGGCTTGTTACGTGTGAAGCTGGCCATTGTGTAAAGAAGTACTCTTAAACTCTGCTTCAATGCAGCACCCTCTACGACCTTTTCATTCAGAGAACTCCTCTTCCCACAGAGCGAAGATGCGAGCAAATGAAAGGCACACTGGGAAACAGCCACGATTTGGAACCATCTTTTATTTGGTCTTGAGAAGGAGCGGTAAACAAAGAACACAATGCCGCTTTGTGTTGGGGTTTCAAATGCTGCTCCTGAAGTCTCAGCTATTGCACGCACATATATTAACTATTTCATATATATTGCACATATATCTCTGGCCGCTTTCTGTCACATTCTAGCCACATGATCCATAAAACAAGATTTTGGGCGGAGCTCTCATGCAGATGGGCCTGGATTAGCTCTCTGTGGCTCCCACCAAATTCCATGGGGTACTCGCTGTCACACTCTTAAATTTTCTTCTCAGGCTGTACATTTATAAATACATATTTTAAAAAATGACATCACTTTATTCACTTCCAGTGATCCTTTAAAAGGGTCAAAGATGCTAAGGACACAATCACATTGCTTCGGGTGTTTTACATTGTTAATAGTGCTTTATTTATATTGTCACAGTAATTCTAACAGATCAGTATTGTTGCAGTATTGCAGAGGGAAAGGAAGGCAGGAGCCGCTTTGGCTACTGAATTAGGTAAAATTTGAATTGGAGGCTTTCCCTCTGAAGCTCTTAATCCCTCTTGTGGCATGAGAACTTAACTTTCCATCTGTTGTAGAGGAGAGCGTTAACCCACAGACTCACAGAGAAATGCTAGGCATCTACTCAGATGTAAGTCCCATTGAGTTCAATGAGGCTGACTCTAGGAAATGGATAGAATTGCAGCCTCATTCACACATTTATGGCCTTCCAGAAAAATGTACTTTAACTTATGAATTGAGTTGAAAGCAATTGCTTTTAGTTTTGAATATGCAAACCTAGGGCTGTGTTATTATTTTAGGGTTTTTTTTAACTAAAATTCTGCAGTCCAGCAACACAGATTCTGCAACCTGTATAAATTATATGCAAATATGTTGATTTTCCCATAATTTATTCTGCTGCTAAGGGTGCTGGAGAAATTTGATTCCAGTGTGGCTGGCCTGATCCACAACTCTTGGACTACAATGCAGACCAGAACTTGGTTCTGAAACAGTTCTCAGTTCAAAAATACATTTAAAAAGGCATCTCTGGAGAGAGAGAAAAAATCTAGAAATGCATAGCTGAAGATGTATCCAAATGTGGGTTTTTTGTGCAGGCTTTTTTTTTTTTTTTTAATCGCAGATTACAACGGAAACAGGACAGAATGGATTTATGAGTAAGTAACACTTGCAAAAGTTACATGGTTCAGAAATGGGCTTAGACTGTCCCTAACTGCTGCTTAAGAGCCTCGTGTGGCGCAGAGCAGTAAAGCAGCAGTTTCTGCAGCTGAAACTCTCTCCACGGCCTGAGTTCGATCCCAGCGGAAGCTGGTTTCAGGCAGCCGGCTTGGGTCGACTCAGCCTTCCATCCTCCTGAGGTCGGTAAAATGAGTACCAAGTTAGCTGGGGGAAAGGGAATAACGGCCGGGGAAGGCAACAGCAAACCACCCCGCTATAAGGCCTGCCAAGAAAACGTCAGCGAAAGCTGGCGTCCCTTCAAGAGTCAGTAATGACTCAGTGCTTGCACGAGAGGTTCCTTTCTTTCCAACTGCTGCTTACTCACAAGAAGGGGCAAAGAGCCGCACGGGACACTGAGGCCCCGGCCCCCTCAACCGTTAAATTTTTTATTTGGACAACCCTCGGCTTCCTGAGAGTTTGATCAATATTATCCCCACACTTACAAGCACAGCTTTTCAGTCATAAGAACTAGAAACTTGGCTTTGAAAAAACAAATAAAAGCTGGTAAGGTGTCAGGATCTAGGATCACATTCTGTGCTTTTTCTTCATTTGTGGATGATTCATGGTCCTTCTCCAGCTGCCACACATTATTAGTACTCCTTCACCTATGTGCCCCCCCCCCCGGGCTTCTCTCTTGCTTTCTTCCGAAATAAATCCCATCAGCTCAGTGAAGGCTGGTCATTCCAATGTCAGGGGGTTGTGAATCCGCTCCGGGTTTCAGTCAGAGCTCTAAAGGAGTTACCCAAGGAGCTTCCACCATTCGGATAACTCCTTTAGAGCTCTGACTGAAACCCGGAGCGGACTCTCCGCCTCATTGACATCGGAGTCACCACTGCCTCCGCTCCTAACACAAAACATACATTGGCTCCACTGTGCAGCTGACTTCTCTTCCAGAGTCTCCCCCCACCCCATATATTCACAGCGTTCATACATTCCACACAAAAAAGTTCAAATGTACCATTTAGCATCACACACCAGGATGCCCAAAGTTTTTTTGGGTTTTTTTGGTGCACTCATTTTATTTTAGAATGCAAAGTCTGTTCAGACATTAGGAAAATGTATATCCTTCCTTTGATAGTTCGGATGAAGGGAAGATCATCCCTCGAAAAGCTGTGTTTTTTATAGAATGGTTTTAATAAATATGTAACTTTTAGAACTGCTAAATTTCTTGTGCTGGCCCTGCTCTTGCGCACAAAGGCCAAGGGAATGAATGAATGAATGAATGAATGTGACACATCTATGTGAAACTGTATAATGGCTGGTTGCACAATGAACTTGACTTGGACTTTTGGTGAAAATTGCTGCGTGCCCCTCATCTGAACGAAGTGGTTTTCAAACTTTTCCCCCCAGGCTCCAGGAAACCCTTCCCACGTTAATTCCACACACACACCCCAGAGGGTTCTGGGGCGCATTCTAGAGCGCATACTCAGTTCACAGTGGCAGTGGCTATGCCTTCAGGGCCTCTCCGTTGCTGTGCTGTGCAAAACAACTTGCCTACCGTTACTGACGTTATATCACCACAGCTAGGTTTCTGACAAAGCCCAATAGGTTTTCCTGGAATACATCTTGAAATCCATGTCGTTAAACCATTCTGCCTGTACCAGTTTCCTCTTTGCTGTAGTCCTTCTCCAAGGAAGCTAGCGACCGCAGCTGCCCCATCCGACACCTTATGGAGTGGTCCAAGTTGACCGTATACTTCAGGTACTTCTCCCCTTCCTGCACTGTGAAAGGGAAGTCGTACGCCAAGAACTTCGCGAAGAGTTCCGGGTCGCCGTCCAAAGCCATGATGTTCTGGAGCTCCTTGTGGTTGGAATAGAGGTCCTTGCAATTCTCCGTGAAGATGTGCCACATCGGCTCCTTCTCATAGTCCTGGGTTGGGCGGCTCTGCAGCCTGTCTTCCATGCACTGCAGAATCCAGCTCAAACGGCACGGCCATTGGTTGGCCAAGATCACCCAGCCTGCCACCGACCGGGGACAGATGGTGTGCCGGAGCAAATGCTGCTGGGTCATGAGCCGGATGGTAATGGGAATGGTGTTGACAATCCTCTTCATTTGGACAATGCTGTCCGGGACGTACCTGTAAAGGCAGTCGAACTCGTCGTGCAAGCAGTGGAAAGCCTCGTGGATGTACTGTACGGCCTGAGCGTCAATTTGATGCTGGTCTACTTCCATCGAGTTTTCCATGTCTGTCAAGGCTGCGTCTTTCCCTTTGGACTTCCTGGTTACCTGTTCCATGTTTTTTGTGATGATCCGGTACATCAGGTCTTCCCGAGACTGGAAGGCCTCGTGCAGAAACCGTATCTTCGACCTGATGCCGATTGCTGGGATGGAGAAAGGCAACGTCACGGAGCGATTGAGGTAGAGATAGCCGTTGTCGGCCATCCCCTTCATGACGCTGGCTTGCTCTAAGCAAGAGGCGATGACGCAAGGGTCCACCACCAGGATGAAGATGAACGGGGCGTTGGTGTCCGATAGCAACGTGTTCATGGCGTTCAGAACCCCGACCACCCTTTCCGGGTAGCACATGTCCAAACTGGTGATCTCGAAGACGATCCTCAATCGCCGCCGCTCAAAGATCTCCATGTAATACACAAAGTTGGTGAGGGTTTCAATCTCGTGCTTCACCGTGCTCATGAAGCCAAGGTGGCTGGTAAACTTCTGGTTGCTGGTCAGGCTCTCAATTCTTTTCTTCTCGCTGATAATCAGGTGCTTGATCACCGGGGCAAGGGACAATAGGGCCCCTGAGCCGGAAGTAGCGGCGATGGTGGCGCCAATGATTTGCAAGGCACTGCCATCCCTGATCCCCGGCACGAAGAGCGTGCTTGAGACTAGGCCCACGCCAGCCAACAGGGCAAGCACAAGACCTCCAGCCGTCCAACCGACTTTCTTTTTGACTCTCCACTCTTTTTGGCTGAACCCGGAGGCAAAGCGCGGCCTGCTCCCCACCACGTGGTAGAAGCTCAGAGCGAGAGGCCCAAACTTTTGGCGGATGTGATCACACAGGGTGGTGACCAGACCCGCCCACAGCTTGTCACTGCCGGCATATTGCCAGGCGCTGAACCTCATGAAGATGAAATCGATGTTCTTTCTCCTGAGGTGGACCTCAGTGATGACCGGTTCGTAGAAGATCAGGTACCACAAGAGGGTGAGGTAGTTCACACCTTCTGGTAGGCGGGGCTTTTCGCGGGTCTTCTTGTACTCTTTTTCTTCTCTTCGGATGGATTCCTTGTGCATGCATCCTACAGAAGTAGATCAAAAAAGCATCAGCAACCTCTCTGCCAACTTCTCAAAAGAATAATAAAACAAACAGATAGGGATTTAGGACCCTTTTACCTCAGTCTTGAAGTGTCCCAATCCCTTGTTGGCACGACTTCACTTTATTTTTATTTTGTGTGTGTGTGTGATGTATTCTATGAAGCGAGCCTCGTGTGGCGCAGAGCGGTAAAGCAGCAGTTTCTGCAGCTGAAACTCTCCCCACGGCCTGAGTTCGATCCCAGCGGAAGCTGGTTTCAGGCAGCCGGCTCGGGTCGACTCAGCCTTCCATCCTCCCGAGGTCGGTAAAATGAGTACCCAGCTAGCTGGGGGAAAGGTAATCACGGCCGGGGAAGGCAACGGCAAACCACCCCGCTATGAGGCCTGCCAAGAAAACGTCAGCGAAAGCTGGCGTCCCTCCAAGAGTCAGTAATGACTCAGTGCTTGCACGAGAGGTTCCTTTCCTTTCCTTTTCCATTCTATGAAGCACCTGGGGTAGCTCAGTTAGCATTCTGACTGGTTCTGACTGAAACCCAGAGTGGTTTTACCACCCCATTGATATCAGAGCCACCAGCCTCCACTGATTCGGGGAAAATGTTATTAAAATACATTGTCATCCAAATGTTGAATTGGAGGTCCTAGTCGCCACCCCAATACTCCTGAAAAGAGATCTGCAACCATTCTGATTCTTCCCGCTCACCCTGTAGATTCCTTTGCAACCAACCTGCTATCTGGTCAAGTAATGAGTTGAGGCGGGTTCCACAGGGTGAGTAGAAACCCACGGTGACTGGTGTGGACGTGTGACACAGTGTCTTGGAGAGGCACGAGCAATAAATGTCCTCTTCTGACAGGATATCTGAGGAGAGGGGAAAAAAATACTGCATTTCATAAACTGACAGCAGGAGAACACATACTTGGATTGCCTATTGTTTTAAAGTTGAATTATTATTTATTATTTATTTATATAGCACCATCAGTGTACACGGTGCTGTACAGAGTAAAACAATAAAATAGCAAAACCCTGCTGCATAGGCTTACATTCTAATAGAATCATAATAAAACAATAAGAAGGGGAAGAGAATGCACCAAACAGGAACAGGGTATTGAATTTTATTGAATTATGTTCCAATTGCTCTTTATTCTGTCAGCTTTGTGTGTTTTATTTTATCTTGTACACTGTCTTGAGAGGATTCCATCCTTAAACGTGGCCTATAAATAAATCTAGTCAGATAGATTGTAACTGCATATGTGTGTGTGTGGGGGGACGGGACGGGACAGGGCGTCAGAGACAATTTTGTCAAGGCCGCAGCTCTGGGGAAAGTAGGGGATAAAAGTTCCCTCACCCAAATCAAGTTATTTGCCCAAAGAGGGAAAATATATATAGGTACTGACAGAAAAATGGACTGGTTTCATCTCTAGCAGCTCTGCTCTTGCAAAGTTTACCTGCTTAATTACTAGTGACATTGTTAAGGAAACATTGCTGAATAAATGATCACTGGAAGAACATCACTCCGCATTTTCCAGGCTTCCAAAGTGATCTGCGTGGTCTTGTTCCTTTAAATCACATCTTACTTTGCTGTTTTATTTCCTGTTTCCTATTTGATTCTCAGTTTAGTCAAAGGAAGCTTAACATGGCTGTTAACCCCTGTGGGGTTACGAAAACTAATTACATTCATGGCTGTATGTGTGTGTGTGTTATTTAACCAGTCCCATGGCTTCTGGATAAAAATGAGGCAGCAGGTGAGACCATTATGGCTTTGACTATTGGGCAGTATAGAAATGAAATGAAATGAACAAATGTGCAGAAAAGAGCAACTAAAATGATTAAGGGGCTGGAGCATCTTCCCTATGAGGGAAAGTTACATCAACTGGGATTGTTTAGCTTGGAAAAAAGGAGACTGGGGGGAGATATAATAGAGTTGTACAAAATTATGCATGGCTTGGAGAATATGGACAGGGAGATATTCTCCCTCTCTCTCAAAATACTAGAACCTGTGCTCATCGCATGAAACTGGTGAGAGATCCAGGACAAATAAAAGAAAGTACTTCTTCACAGAGCACATAGTTAAATTATGGAACTCACTACCACAAGATGTAGCGATGACCACCAATCTGGATGGCTTCAGAAGGGGGTTGGATAAATTCCTGGAGGCAAAGGCTATCAATGGCTACCAGCCCTGATGGTTGTGTGCTATCTCCAGTATTCGAGGCAGTAAGCCTGGGTGCACCAGTTGCTGGGGAACATGGGTGAGAGGGTGCTGTTGCATCATGTCCTTAGAATCTTAGAATCATAGAATAGCAGAGTTGGAAGGGGCCTACAAGGCCATCGAGTCCAACCCCCTGCTCAATGCAGGAATCCACCCTAAAGCATCCCTGACAGATGCTTGTCCAGCTGCCTCTTGAAGGCCTCTAGTGTGGGAGAGCCCACAACCTCCCTAGGTAACTGATTCCATTGTTGTACTGCTCTAACAGTCAGGAAGTTTTTCCTGATGTCCAGCTGGAATCTGGTTTCCTTTAACTTGAGCCCGTTATTCCGTGTCCTGCACTCTGGGAGGATCGAGAAGAGATCCTGGCCCTCCTCTGTGTGACAACCTTTTAAATATTTGTTCATCCCTGGCTGATGGCTGGTTGGCCACTGTGTGAGCAGAGTGCTGGGCTAGATGGACCCTTGGTCTGATCCAGCATCAGGGCACTTCTGATGTTCTTATGGCTAAGCTCAACCAAACACACTAATTATACTACCCAGCCTCCTTAGAGAGTTCCTTTATTAAAAGGCAAAGAAAAAAGAAAAGAAAAGGCCAGTTAATTTATCTTCAATGGTGGATCCACCACTACCACCTCCTAGGCCCAAAGGTCATTGCAGAGGAACTGTCTCATGCAGGATGATAGCACTTAGAAAAATAATAATCACAGAGAGCATTTAAACACAACTTGGATAATTACGCTGTGGAACTCCCAGCTGCTGTACATTATAGGAGCGAAAAGCTAAGCACAATAACCCATTTTGGTGGAGAAGTTGATTACTGTCAGGATCAGACCCAGTCTCCCTGGTGTGTATCCTGAATCGGACTGGAGCCTGAAGAAGAAGAAGCAGACCAGCCAAGAGAGGAAGGATGGGAGAAAATTCTCCAAGATTCTCCCAGAGTCAAGGATGAATCTTCGCAGGAGCTTATTGGACAGGATGCCCAGGCTCAGAGGTCACTCTCCCTCTCCTCGCTGGGAACTCAGTCTCCGTCAGAGGGGACGGGACCTTCGGAGTTGACAGATCCCAGAGTCCACCACAGGGACAAGCAGGCGGAGTTAAGAGGCATTCTGCTAGGGTAGCCACTTGCCAGAAGTTTCAACTCAAAAGAACCTCCCTGAACCAGGGGTTAAGTATAAGTGTGTCAGGCCTGGCAGGAAACAGTCCCTTTAGTTAACAGGCAACCGCCTTGCTTTGTTAGGCTAATTAAGCTTAGAGGCTAGCTGCTAGCATCCACACTCCTTTCCGTGTGTGTGTGTGTGTGTGTGTGTGTGTGTGTGTGTGTGTGTGTGTGTGAAGAGACGTCTGTTTACTGAGTAAAGCTTTGTGAATTGCACAGCAGACCTCTTTATCGAGGGTTTGGAATCACAACAATTGCCACCGCCCCGAATTTTGATTCTTATGTCTTGTTTGCATTTTTTTGGGTATTCCGTTTGATCATTTTGATTGAAAACGCGACACATTTCTTCAGCAGTGTTTCCTTAACAATGTTATCAGTGATTAAGATCAGCTTTGCAAGAGCTCAATTGCAAGAGAAAACCAGGACTCCTGGCTGGATCTCAGTTCTTCTTCAGCCCTCTAGGTCTCTTCCTCAGGAGGCAACCACTGGTCCTGCTCCAACCCTTTTCAGTATGGGATAGCCGCAATATTTTTCCCCCTCAGTGCCTAGTGTGGATTGGGAGGGGAAGAAACCAAGGGGAAAAACCAATGTACCTCTTCCCCATTGCTGCATGTGTGTGTGGGAGCTTTGCCTGTTGAACTTCTGCTTGTCACACAGCCATTAACGGCACAAGGTGGGAGAACTCTGTGTGAATGACTCCAGGCATCGTCTTGGCCTGCAGCCTAAATGATGCTGATGCATGCGGGCCCAATTTATACATCCACCACTCAAAAGTAACGCTTTTCTGGAACTCTGGTGGAGATTTTGTATGTTTGATCCCTATCTAGCTTTCCCCGTCCCCCACCCCATGGAAAGATAGCATCTCAGGGAAAATCTGGGACGAATCCTTCTCCCTGGCATGCTGACTTTCTATCTGCAAGGCCAAACACCTTCTCTCTCTGCCGGCAGCTTGAAATGATGCAGTTCATTTCCCTGAAATACACGTTGATTCTGTGGAATGTGTAAACTGGTCCATGAATTACAGTCATGGCAAGGAGAGGCTGTGTGTCATCAGAGCACCTTCCCGCCTTTGCGTTTACTATTCAGGTGTTGAAACTGGAAGCTGAAGAGAGCTTTAAAAGGAGGGGGAAAGTCCCCGGTTTCTTAGAAGCTCTTGACTCACTGCTATTTTTTCTCTGAATGAAAGAGCGTGTCAAAAATAACATCACAATTAGGGCTGGGTTAATTTGCAACTAAACAGAGGCCAGAGGTTGGTGAGCCTGAGAAATTCAGCACAAAGCTAAGCTGAATTCACGTATTGCTGTAAGCATCCACTTTGGAAATGCAAGGCCACTTTCTCTCTAGGCTTTTATGCCATATAGCTCAAAGAGCACTGCTGGCTAAGAGCCTTTTCATGGCTGTTGGCTAATTGCTAGCGGGCAAACCGGGAGCGTTTCCAGGCAGAGAGCTCGGAGCACTACCTATCAAAAGGCACTGTGTGTAGCTCTATCTTCTTTCCTTCCTTAATGGGAATGAGGGGCGGGGAAGGTCCAAGATATGGTGGGAAAATTCAGGTCTGGAGAGACCCGAGTTCAAATCCCTCTCGCTGGCCTAGCCACAATCCTCTCTGGGTGACCTTGAAGCAGTCACTACGGCCTAATCTACACCAAGCAGGATATGGCACTATGAAAGCAGCATGAAAGTCGTATATAACAGGCAGGAGCCACACGGCTGCTTTAAAGCGGTATTGAAGTGCACTGACAACTGTTGGGGCCCATTGACACCTACCATGTACTGCTTTCATAGCGCTCTATCCTGCTTGGTGTGGCTCCTGCCTTTTATAGACCGCTTCCATATTGCTTTCATAGTGCAATATCCTGCTCGGTGTAGATTAGGCCTACTTCTCAGCCTAACCTACCTCACAGGGTCGTCGTGAGGATAAAGCAGAATGCACCGATATAAGCTGTCCTGAATCTTTGGAGGAAAAGCAGGGTACAGGTTTGATAAATGAATCAAGCAAAGAGATAAAATGCATTAAGCATGGCTGGCTGGGGGAATACTAGGAGTTGTAGGACTTCTTTCTGTCTAAACATGCATAAGATTGCATCCTAAATATCTTATCAGTATTTTTTATCTATTTAAAAAAAATGTAATGTTAAAATCTGACCCCACTGCTGGTGGTTTATTTATTTATTTATTTATTTATTTATTACATTTTTATACCGCCCAATAGCTGAAGCTATTAACTCGAATTATGAAAAGCCTACGCTTGTTAAGGAATGGACGTTGAAGGAGATGGGAAAGGGGGGGGAGTTATGAGACAGAACCAGAATGGAAGCAAAAAAGGGGGGGGCTACTGTACCGTTCCCTCCCCCAGACATTCAGAATTCTATGGCTACTGAGCATGCACCATTGGCTTTGATCTTGAGGTTTCCTTTTATATTTATTTTCATAAGATTCCAAAATATATTTCCTACATAGAGTCCTAAATATAAAAGGGAATGGAAAACTAATTTAAGAATTAGGATCTCTTCTCTATCCTCCCAGAGTGCAGGACGTGGAATAATGGACTCAAGTTACAGGAAGCCAGATTCCGGCTGGAAATCAGGAAAAACTTCCTGACTATTAGAGCAGTACGACAATGGAACCAATGACCTAGGGAGGTTGTGGGCTCTCCCACACTAGAGGCCTTCAAGAGGCAGCTGGACAGCCATCTGTCAGGGATGCTAAGGTGGATTCCTGCATTGAGCAGGGGGTTGGACTCGATGGCCTTATAGGCCCCGTCCAATACTACTATTCTACGATTCTATGAATTCAGGTTCTATCCATTCTTTTCTTCCATTCTACCATAAAAAGGAGGACCAGGCTCCTGTATCTTTAGCAGTTGTATAGAAAAGGGATTTTTAGCAGGAGTCATTTGTATGCATGCAGCACCTGGTGAAATTTCCTCTTCATCACAACAGTTAAAGCTGCAGGAGCTATACTAGAGTGACCAGATACAAAAGAGGGCAGGGCTCCTGCAGCTTTAAATGTTGTGATAAAGAGGGAATTTCACCAGGTGCTGCATGCATACAAATAACACCTGCTGAAATTCCCTTTTCTTCACAACTGTTAAAGATACAGGAGCCCGGTCCTCCTTTTCATATGGTCAGCCTACCTATATTTGAAAAATGGAGCTGCATTACTGTAAAAAAATAACCTTTTCCTGCTAAATCCTTTTTCACTACCAAGATTATTATATCCCTGCTACATTAAAGAGGATGTTTCCTTTTGTAATGAGGAATTGTTAAAATGCCAGGTAATTAAACTAAACACTCTGTAAAGTGATCCAGACATCCTGCAAAGAGAGTTGTTGAACTGCTAAGGCGATAATAATAGTGTGGATTTTGTAAATAATCCCTGTGTTTGGTCCACATGTTTCCAAGAAACAAAACACAGCAATTAAGTTTGTAACATGTTAGCAAGTAGCCAGAATGGTTGTAGAAAAGGACATGGGAGGAAGGGAGCAGGGAGAACTCAGCAAACAAAGGATGGTTTAGGAAGACTTGACATCTTATGCAAATGAATATTCAAACAAATTTCCAGAGGAAGCATTAATTAGCTTCCCACTTACAGAAACTGTTTACTGGAACATAACACATGTTAATTTGTTACACCACAGACAACATTAAACCTTCCCTTAAGAATTTATTATTTTAATCTTTATTTGAAAGGCTGGGCAGAAAACCTGCCACGGATGTAACTATTTTTCACTGTAACACTCCTTTTATTCCCCCCCCCCCCAGTCTTTGTTTCAGAACGCTGTGGTTGGAGATGCAGGTTCTCCCAGATAAGGTTTTATCACACCTTCACCCCTGCCTTATTCACAGAATTTGACAAGGGGTTCAGGCAGTGTCTGCACATAGACCCCCCCCCCCCCACACTGCTGGTTTTACCCACTGCTACTTACATCTTTTTTTTTTCTAAACTATTTTGTTAAGGTTTTCAATTGTACACTTTATGAATGTAAAAATCAGAGAGCACCCGTTGCTGGGGAACATGGGTGGGAGGGTGCTGTTGCACCATGTCCTGCTTGTTGGTCCCTGGCCGATGGCTGGTTGGACACTGAGTGAACAGAGTGCTCGACTAGATGGACCCTGGGTCTGATCCAGCATCAGGGCACTTCTGATGTTCTTATGACAGCAGAGATTTTTTACTTAAACCCAGAAAATCCATTAAAGGGAAAAAGCCAGAATTGCTGCATAATGCCTCCAATTCAAAAATATATTCCTTCTGGAGTTCTCCACAATGCACCTTTTGCCCCCAAATAATGAGAACAGAAGTACCGTTCGAATTTAAGAATCAAACAGGAGATACGTTTGCAAACGACTCTTACTCCGTTCTGGCCCTCTGATGTTTTCTTTAAACTTAACAGTTTGGAAACGTTTCCCAGTTTTCCTCTTTTTTGGGGGGTGCCATTAGATATTGCTGATTACGTGAATGTCTCCTGCATATCGTTTGCATTTAAGATTAAAAAAAAAAAAAAAGGAAAAATTCAATGTCTTTGGAAGGATGTCTGAACTTGGCCATGTTCCATTCACCCAGATAATAGTGGTCATGAGCCTGAAGCCAGGCCTGCCTACCTTTTCTAGTGTGGCATTCCGCATTTGCGCAGCGGCAATTCCCTCTTGAGCAGCCGCAGCCCCTGTCGTGAGGTTCCTCACAGTGATGTAACCTCGTGATCTCTTCATCGCAACTCATCAGCACTGGAGCGGGAGGAACACCTACAAGAGTTCCCAGGCAGGTGGAACCCTAGGAGAAAGAAAATCCACAGGACTCACTGGTTAGGCTCTGTGGCTAAACATCCCCAGAATATTTCTTTTTTAGAATGCCAAGGCATCCGTCCCACCCCATCTGTAATGGTTTCCTTCCAGCCATCTTCATGCGAGGAAACTGTTGTCAGAGGGACAGAGAAGGCAGTAAGGCAATAGCTATACCTGTTGCTGAAGCAACGTCTGCCTATGAAAGAAAAAATGACGGCCGGCTTCCACAGCCTACCCAAGTTAAAACTGAAAACAAAACGTCGGAAGGTGTGGCAAATTAAAACGAGTTTTAAAGCTGGCTTTGCATAGCAACAAAACTAATTAATGAGGCAAATATTTCAGCTGCTTGATAAACATAATGACTCTGCAGTGTATTGAGTGGGTGTTGACTGGAATTTTGAAAGCTGGGAATGTTACCAGTGCTGACTGACGGAAGAGGCACTTTGTGTGCCCTTTAAGGTAGAGGGAGCTTTATATATATCTATATGTATGTATGTATGTATGTATCTATCTATCTATCTATCTATCTATCTATCTATCTATCTATCTATATTCACACACACACATACATACATATATGCACGTGTCTGCTAAGGGCTTGAAATGGAGGGATCCTCCTGAGGTAACTGAAGCCTTAGCAATTTGTTTATAATAACTAAAGTATTTTGAAAAGCAAGCCCTCTATTAAGGCTAGAATACATAACACATGGTTTATTTATGTACTACCTAAAGGTGAAGCAAATGCTCTTAACCAGATACAAAAGAGGGCAGGGCTCCTGCAGCTTTAACTGTTGTGATGAAGAGGGAATTTCACCAGGTGCTTTGTTGTTTATTCGTTCAGTCGCTTCCAACTCTTCGTGACTTCATGGACCAGCCCACGCCAGAGCTTTCTGTCGGCCGTTGCCACCCCTAGCTCCCCCAAGGTCAAGTCTGTCACCTCCAGAATATCATCCATCCATCTTGCCCTTGGTCGGCCCCTCTTCCTTTTGCCTTCCGCTTTCCCTAGCATCAGCCTCTTCTCTAGGGTATCCTGTCTTCTCATTATGTGGCCAAAGTACTTCAGTTTTGCCTTTAATACCATTCCCTCAAGTGAGCAGTCTGGCTTTATTTCCTGGAGTATGGACTGGTTTGATCTTCTTGCAGTCCAAGGCACTCTCGGAATTGTCCTCCAACACCCCAGTTCAAAAGCATCTATCTTCCTTCGCTCAGCCTTCCTTATGGTCCAGCTCTCGCAGCCATAGGTTACTACGGGGAATACCATGGCTTTAACTATGCGGACCTTTGTTGTCAGTGTGGTGTCTCTGCTCTTAACTATTTTATCAAGATTTGTCATTGCTCTTCTCCCAAGAAGTAAAAATGACACCTGCTGAAATTCATTTTTCTATGCAACTGTTAAAGATACAGGAGCCCGGTCCTCCTTTCCATATGGTCACCTTAGACAGTATGCTAGGCCATGGTTAGGCCACTAACATTTTTGCAGCAAATAGTTAATGAGCATGTTATGTTGCCACCATGGTTAGGATCACATGACATGATAAGTCATGGATCACATGACATGCTAAGCCATAATAAACCTGTTCAGATAATACACTAAGCCACAGTGGTTAAAATTTTGAGCTAAAATGGCTTAGCATGTCATGTGAATCATCATCATCATCATCATTATTATTATTATTATTAATTGCATTTTTATACCGCCCCATAGCCGAAGCTCTCTGGGCAGTTCACATAAGATAAAAACAATATATAAAGATTAAAAACCACAAAAACATGCCAAATTCACATACATTTAAAATCACTATAACAACTTTAAAAACAATGAGCCAAAAATCAGACCCAGGGTCATTACATATTGCTAAATGCCTGGGAGAAGAGAAAAGTCTTGACCTGGCGCCAAAAAGATAACAATGTCAGCGCCAGGCGGGCCTCGTCAGGGAAATTCCACAGTTGGGGGGCCACCACAGAGAAGGCCCTCTCTTTTGTCATGGCTTAGTGCGTCGTGTGAACCATTCCTAACCATGGTGGCTACATAATGATGGTTTAAACATGCAACTAACCGCTAGCTGCAAAAGGGTTAGCAGCCTAACCACAGCTTAGCATGTTGTCTGAACAGGGTCACATCTTGTCTCAGAATGACCGGCTTTACTTATATGCAAGGAAAGATAGATTAACTGATTAATCAACTAATGATGCATTCCTCTGCCTGGCGACTGGGAAGTAAGTCCTGTTATGTTTAGTAGGGCTTGCTCTCTAGTAACTACGTTTATTATTTCATTCATTTTCAAGGCACATATTGTTAGGAGAACCGTGAATGTTAAGAAAACATTGTTAGGAAAGCCGGCATGAGGAATTTAAACCCCACCACCACCACCACTGCAAAACTCTAGAGCAATCCAGATAATATGGCATGATAATCGGATTAGGAGAAACAATATACCTGAACTGTAGGAAAGCATGTGATAGTGTACTGCATTAAGTGCGGCTGGCAAAGTTAGCCCAAACTTTGCCTAATTATGTTCAAGTCTGTGAAGGTTTGGAGTGTTCTTTCTCCCTCCTTCCCAAGTGGGAGTCTTCTTTCTAGGAGTGGCTTCCTTCCTTCCCAGACCTTGGAGGCTTTTGGAAATTTGTAGAAATCTGTTTAGTCACAAAGGTATACATGTTGAGGAGGAGGAGGAGGAAGGGGTAGGATGCAGAAAGAAGCGAAGGGTCTAAAATCTCCCCAAACAGTTCTCTTATGCATGGTACACATATGACAATGGATCCAGGGGTCTTAAGATAGCTGGAATAGAATGGTGTGTGTGGGGGGGAAACAGTACCTCAGTTAGGCAAACCAGAAAGAGGTCCAATGTTGAATGATAATAATAAACCTTAATGTAGCTCTTTGTGTTTTGGAGGAAGGACTCCGGGAGCTTCCAAGGAAAATGCAGCAATTCCAAAACTTCACTTCCTCTCTAAAAGTCCACAAACTCTTTAAAAAAAGGAACAAAGCTTTCTTCAGTGAAGGCTGAAGAACAGTGGGACAGTCAATCCGCTCCGGGTTTTAGTCTAAACAAGTCATAGCTCTAAAGGAGCACCTTGGGTAGCTTTGCAACCTGGACAGCTCTTTTAGAATTCTGACTGGTTGTGGCTGAAACCCGGAGCAGATTCCCTGCCCCACTGAGATCGGAGCCTCCAGTCTCCACTGGCTTTCTTTCTCTCTACACTTGTACAAAAGCTCTCAGCACTGGAGTTCCTTCCTCCGTTGTGGCTTCTTAAGATAACCACAGAGGGCCCCACCATAAGACAAATCAAGGGACTCCCTCGGGAGACTAATTCTGGGTGCCATTAAGGGGGGCAGAGTGGGCAATAGCTGTGATCCTTGGATGGGGCTTTTTAAAATTAATTATTTACCATGGGTATATGCCACCCTATAATAGTGTTTCCCTGGGTGGCTTACAGTCCATAGGAAAGTTCTCCTGTGGAAGCCATGCAGGCCCCATTCAGAAGATGCCTTAAACCATGGCTTTAACCACAGTGGTTAAGTCAGAAAGCCAGGCTATGTTCAAAAGACACCTTAAGCCATGGCTTTAACTACGGAAAATAAAGCAAAAAAGCCTTGTTAAGGTGTCTTCTGAACACAGCCTGGCTTTCTGGCTTAACCACCGTGGTTAAAGCCATGGTTTAAGGTATCTTCTGAACGGGCCCGCAAAAATGAACCAGAGCTGTACAACAGAGCTTGCAAAGGAGAACTTGTTCCTTAATCGTGTTCCACATTGAGGGTTGTGTACAGATAAAATGTAAAAAGAGCATTCAAGGCGCATCTCAACATGGTGAGCGTCCTTTTAATGTATGTGTGACTGGTCAGGCCTCCACAGCAGCCATTGTGTGACTAGCCACACCCTCCAAGGGAACCATTTTGTGGTGGCGCCCACAGCAGTTTCTCAAATTCCCAAATGTGCCCACGGATCAAAAAATGTTGGCACCCTTCAGCGAGGTGGTTACCAGCAAGAGGGCCTTTTCTGTGGTAGGACCCTGGCTCTCCCTTCCAAGGGAAAATCACCAGCTCCCATCACTATTTAGGCTTCACCAAGAGTCTCCTATTTCCTGCAGCTTTTCATTAACAGCTATGGCTTTTCTGTACTCCTATAATTTGCTGGTTTTGTTCTGTGCTGCAGCTGCTTTATTCTTGGTTTAGTTTGCACCTTGTTGTGTATTGTTCCCCCCCCAAAGAATCATAGAATTGTGGAGTTGGAAGGGATCACAAGGATAATCTAGTCCAACCCTCTGCAATGTGCAGGAGAACCAATTTGAACCATCCATGAGAGGTGGATGGTTTAAAAAAACCTCAGGAGATGGAGAACCCATAACCTCGGCAGGTAGACTGCAAGATGAAAAAAAATCCCTTCAATTAAGTAATAATACATAAATTTAAAATTATTACTGAATTGAAGAGAGTTTTATGTTGCTTTTCTAGCTGGCCACTGTTGGAAACAGGATGCAAGGTTTGACGGAGCATCGGTCTGATCCAGCAGGGTTCTGCTCATGCGATATACTGAGGAGGAAGGTACCGTGAGTATGTTTTAAGTGAGTGTAGTGGGCAGGTCCCAGCAGCTTCTTACGATGTAAATGGATGCAAAGGTATAATTAATTCTGCCAGCCTGACAGGACTATGCTAGAAAAATCACGCAGCCAGAAGTTTGAAGACTGGAGCATGACTAAGGTTGTGGAGGAGGAGACTTTATTTTAAGAGCCAGTACGTGGCACCAAGATAATCATTGCCAATTATTATAGCTATTGATTAAGGAGGAATTTCCTGCTATTAGATTCTTCTCTCCTGTCCTACTAGTATGGTTGAAAGGCAGCCTTAAAATATTGTGAATGCATTCATGAAATCATCCGTATACTTGAATACCTGATTCTCCAGGAAGATGGGGATCAGACCAGACAAGCCCGTTATGTGGGAGGACCTCCTGTGATTTTAAACAGCTGCAGGACAGGCAGAAATGCAACTGGTGAAGCTCCCCATCACTGCATCTCCATGTTGGGAAAACATGTTAAATTCCTGCCTTCTCAAGGCTCCTGGGAGCACATTCTGCTTCAAGATAAGGCGCGCCGTGTTCCCTGTGTGCTTTGATTTACTGAAAAATCACCTCTTTTTTTGCTGCTGCCGCCCTGCCAAATTTTGGCTGAAAACCATCAGCTGTGGCAAATTCAGGACTGGTAGCTGTGGGAGGCACAAAAAAGCCTGGGAGGGGAGGGGGTCTGCACCTCTTTGTTACAGGGAGAAGTAAAATTCTATCGCTATGGATTGCTTAGGAGAACTACAGCCTTATTTCTCTAACGTGATTTTCAGCTTTTAAAAAAGTCGATATAAAATCGGCCTTGGGAGCTTCGCCTCCCCGTCACTGTGAGAACAGAGTGCCAGAGTAGGTAGACATTTGGTTTGATCCAGCAGTGCTGCACTTAAGGATAAATTAATTGTGTGTGTGTGCGTGTGAGAGAGAGAGAGCGCTGATTTTAAGTGTTACTTAAGGCACAATCCTATGCAAGACAATAATAAGACAATAAGGGTGCAATCCTATGCATGTTTAGACAGAAAAAAGCCCTACAACTCTCAGAACTCCCCAGCCAGTCATTCTGTGGGGCTTTCCCCCCCTGTCTAACATAGGATTGTGCCCTTAATGTCTTAGTATTGTCCTTTCACTGCCAGGGAGGTGGAGAGGCACTTGGACTTTCTGGCCCAGGTACCCAAATAAACAAGAAAAAGGGGAAAACATCTCAGGATGCTGTGGACAACTTTATTATGAACAAGCCCGCTGGCGACTTGTATAGACACAAGACAACCTGTCGTAAATAATTTCTGCAGACACTGTTACAATCCCCTGAAGAAGGCCTAACAGAAAGCGAGGGGGGCGAGGGGGGATCTACACTACTGCTTTTAAAGCGCTTTAAAGCACTTTGAAAACGTTTTGAAACCTGTATATGCAGTGTGTCCTGGGCCTCAACAGTTGTCTGTTCTAAAGCACTTTACAGCAGTAGTGTAGATCCCCCCCAAGAGGCCGAAACGTGTTGGGCTTGTTTACAGTAATGTTGTCCACAGATTCGGGAGGCATTTCTCCCTTTCCCTTGCTGGATGCTTATCCGCCTTGCACCCAAGTAGGTACCCAAATAATCTCGCTGGCTTTGGGTGCTGTGCATTTTGATCTGGGGCCAGGGGCGTTTGCTGCTCTACCGCAGGCAGCAAAATGTCTTTGGCTGGACCTGGGAGGGAAGGCAGAAGGCAGACGCGGGTGCTTGGCAAAAGATTACCACTGCTAATATGCATGGCTGGTTTGGCTCCCACGTACCTCTGCAGGCCTCTTGCCCACCTACACTGTTGGCTCCTGGCCCAACATTCTGGCAACCGAGGAAGGAAGTTAAAATTGCATCTAGCCTGCCTTGTTTGACATGGGACGGGAGAGACATGTCCAAAAATAAAAGCAACACTAGAGATAATGTGATACTCTTTGAGAAAAATGAAACAAAAAACAAACCCTTGAGAATGTGATTATAAGTCTTTAGGATAGGCCCCAAATAATAAATTAAAGTCAGCTGGTGGTGGTTCTTAAATCCCCAAATGACTTTCATTTTATTGTGATGCTGTATTAGCTGTATTTAATCATTTTGTAATCCATGTCAAACTGCTCAGAGAACATAGGTTCGCCTACAAATTGTATGTGTGAATAAATAAATGTTGATAAGTCCAACTGTTCTCACTTTATTCTTCTTAATACTTTGGCTGATTTATTTATTTATTGTTTTAATATCCCACCTTTTTTCCTCCAAGGAACCCAAGGCGACGTACACAATCCTCCTCCTCTCCATTTTATCCTCATGACAACAACCCTGTAAGGTAGCTTGGGCTGAGAGTCTGTGACTGGCCCAAAGTCACCCAGTGGGGGGTAGAACCTGGATCTCCCATCTCCCAGACCAACACTCTAATCACCACATCAGACTCACTCATAATTTACCTTCATAATTTCTCAATAGATGCCTTCACTCCACCTCCCTTGTCCCACAAGTCTGCAACTTAAACCTGCTTTATACCCAGAGACTGAGAAGGTTGAAGAATGCATCCACACAACCATTTGTATTCACCTTCACCAGTTTAAGGTGCTTGAGAACATCAGAAGAGCCCTGCTGGATCAGACCGAGGGTCCATCTGGTCCAGCACTCTGTTCACACAGTGGCCAACCAGCCATCGGCCGGGGACCAAAAAAGCAGCACAGGGTGCAACAGCACCCTTCCACCCATCTTCCCCAGCAACTGGTCCACACAGGCTTACTGCCTCAGATACTGGAGGGAGCACACAGCCATCAGGGCTAGTAGCCCTTGATAGCCTTTTCCTCCAGGAATTTATCCAACCCCCTTTTAAAGCCACCCAAACGGGTAGCCACCACTACATCTTGTGGCAGAGTTGCTTCTTGGTGTGGGTTTTGCTAAGAGCAACTCCCCAAACTGGCAAGGGAGGGCACAAATGGGTTGAAAACAGGTGACCACGTGCTGAGGTGTAACTTCCTACAAAGTGCCTGTAACCACTTGGTCAGCTGCTCTGTATTGTCCCGCCAAGGGTGGTGTGGGCAATTTCCACCACTCCCTGGGTGCTTCTCCACATTTCCGATCAGTGTGGCAAGCGGTAAGGCGAATTTTACCACACGACTGCACCTGGTTAGAAGCGTGAGGAAGCAGCCAGGCTGTGGCGCAAAATAAATAAAAATCCTCTCCTCTTGTTGGGATGCCAGAGACAGCCAGCTTACCCTGAGTTGGCCTAAGCCGTTTGGGTGTCAGGTCTAATAGTCAAATAGTGCCCCAACCTCCAGGAGTAAAAAAATTAATAAACCGATTTTTCTTCTTCTGTGCTTGAACGGTATTCCAAAATCTGCTCCCTGAGGTGGACCAATTGAGCATACCTAATGGGCCTACCACATGGTTAGGTGTACACTGTGGTAAGTGACATCTTGGTAAACGGCGGTCTCAAAGCCTCTGTAGCTTGTGTATTTGAGGTCCTACCACAGGGGTGGGGAACCTCAGGCCCGGGGGTGTCAAACCCAGCGCCTTGGGACCTAATCTAGCACTCCGTGGTACTTTAGATATCCACGCCCTTCACCCAGACCCCCACCCCCACCCCCACCCCCAACCACCAACCATTTGGTAGTTTCCTGGCTTTTCTGTAGTTTTCTTTACCTATTCTAAAAAGGTGAAATGCTTCTCCTGAGGCATACTACTGATAGAAAGAGCTTGAAGCTCAAAAACGCTGGTATTTGGGGGGTATTGGCCCCAATTCTTCGGCCTTTGGCCCTATCCTAGGGTGACCATATTTGGGAAACCAAAAAAGAGGACACCTAGTGTGTGTGTGGGGAAGCAGCTTTCTGAGTCCTGCAGAAAGTACGTTATTCCCCCGCCACCTTAAAGAACCCGATTGGAGTGGAGGAGGGGAAAGGATTTCATTCTGCACCACCACCACCAACTCCAGTTGGGGCCTTTTCTATAATGTCCACGAATGACCCACTTTCCCCTTTAAGACCTCAATTGGAGCTCGGGGTGGGGGAATGATGTGCCTCAAGAAAGCATGTCATTCCCTCCTGCCATGCTAATGGCAGCCTTAAAGGGGAAGGTGTGTCATTCCAGGACATTATTGAAAATTATAGAAAATGCCCCCTGAAACCATGGAAAGAACAAAAACCAGGACAAATCCGGGGAAATCCTGACAGTTGGTCACCCTACCCTATCCACTTCTAGAATGCAGCCCCATTCGGACCTTGAATTCTTCACCCTCGCCCTACCAAATCTCCATCTTTTAGGTCTAAACCTGGAAAGGTAAACAGACTTACCCCAGATCACATAGGTGGCTTTTCTGAAGAGCTTTGAGCCAAGATTTCCCAAAGTCTAAATTCCTAATCTACCCGCTGTTTGTATCGGTCCCCAGAGCATCAGGCAAGCATCGTTCTCTGATCTAGATGGATTTACACCTCTGGAAGGGAATCGGTGTGTTTTATTTCCCTCAGGATGCTTCCTTGATCTTTAGAAGGAGGCAGGCAGCCGGGGAACATTCCTGCTTTATAGCCTCCACCCCTGTCCTCCGCGTGGAAGATTACAGTAGCTCCCTCAAACCTTCCCTGACCTGTTTTCTTGGGCTGGGTTGTGAAAGGAGAATGTGGAGGAGGCCATGTGTCTGCGCCTCGGTCTGGCCGGTAAGAAACACGAGCCTCATTTGAGCGCTAAGATACCGGATTGCCAGGGGACAGAAAAGCAGGATTATTTCAGACTTCCATTCAAATCTCAATACACCGGCTTCAAAAGAAGCCCTTTCATTTTCACGAGGGTAAGAGCTGCACTGTGAGCCATCACTGTGCCGGTATTTTTATTTCAAAATACAGAAAGTTGCTCTGGGCACAGATGTTAAAGAGTACAGTGCAGTCTTGGCTGCGTTTACGATAGCACCGAGTGACACATAGCCGTGCACAGTGCGGCAATTTGTGGGAGAAGTAGGAGGAGCGTGAAAAGGTCAGGTGTGTTTTATCGTTTGTGTTCATAGCGCAAGCACATGACACAAGCTATGGTCTAGTCTAGTGCTGCAACTGCAGAAGAAAGGAAAGGTCACACTGCCATTTCAGGCAGCGGCATTGCGCACCTTTGCAGTTGCGCAGGAAGGCAGGTTGCAAAATTAATTCTGTGGTTATTCACAGCTGCGCAGCTCTGTCGGTGTCTTTCAAGGCCCTGCCCCTCTGTCTTTCAAGGCCCTGCCCCTTGAAAGCTTTAATACTGTACCATATTCCCTATGTCTTTTGTCTGATTGCTCCCTTTGAAGAGACCAGGCCTTGATTACTAATCAATAAAGCGCTTTTGAACCCTCTGTCGCTGGAATGGTGGAGTCGTGCTTAAGGGCTGTTTGGATCTCGTCCTTGGGTGAAAAGAACATTGATCTAACATAGCCAGGGGTGGGGAACCTCAGGCTCAGGGTCCCAATCCACCCCTCTGCAGATGGCCGCGTCCCCTTGCCCTGGCCGTTTGCTGGTTTCCGTTGCTTGGGTGCATTTGTTTCCCTCCCACGTTCCAAAATTCCAAGGCTTCGTTCCTGGCAGTAAGAACTTTTAAGCTACGACATGCTGGTATATTTGCCCTATTTATTTATTTATTATTGCATTTATATCCCACCTTTTTTCCTCCAAGGAACCCAAGCTGGCGTACATAATCCTCCTCCTCTCCATTTTATCCTCACAACAACAACCCTGTGAGGTGGGTTGGGCTGAGAGTCTGTGACTGGCCCAAAGTCACCCAGTGGGTTTCCATGGCCGATTGGGGACTAGAACCCGGATCTCCTGACTCCCAGTCCAACACCTTAGCCCAGCCTTCCTCAACCTGGGGCGCTCCAGATGTGTTGGACTACAACTCCCAGAATGCCCCAGCCTGGGAGATGCAGTCCAACACATCTGGAGCGCCCCCAGGTTGAGGAAGGCTGCCTTAGCCACTACACCACACTATCCCATTTGCCTTCTACCTTGCCTCCCTCTGCCTTCAGCCTGAACCATCTGTGGCATCACCAGCCTCTGTGACGTCTATTATTAATAGAGGCCCAGCATTGGGCAAAAGGCGGGATATAAATAATAATAATAATAATAATAATAATAATAATAATAATATTAAACCTCTCCTTCGCTGTCACCATCCTATTCTTTATCTTCTAAAAGAATGAAGGAATAATAAACTTTTGTGTGGGAGTGTGCCTGTATATTGTCGACCTGAAGTGTTCACCTGTATATGACTGAGCAGACGTGGTTGTTAAACATAATAAGGATAAAGTTTATTCATATAGAAAAAGATTTCAAAAGACACTTTAAGATTATTCTACTTTATCCACATACATCTCCCTCCCTCAACTTCCTAGGGAATACTAAACGCCTCCAAATCCTATGACCTCACTTTCTTAATACTATCTTGAAACAAGCTTTGTTTTATACTTTGAATGTTTTGAATTTTTGTGAACCGCCCAGAGAGCTCTGGCTATTGGGTGGTATAGAAATGTAATAAATAAATAAATAAATAAATAAGCTTCTACTAAAGCCTCGTGTGGCGCAAGCGCTAAAGCAGCAGTTTCTGCAGCCGAAACTCTCCCCACGGCCTGAGTTCGATCCCAGTGGAAGCTGGTTTCAGGCAGCCGGCTCGGGCCGACTCAGCCTTCCATCCTCCCGAGTTCGGTAAAATGAGTACCCAGCTAGCTGGGGGAAAGGTAATAATGGCCGGGGAAGGCAACGGCAAACCACCAATAAGGCCTGCCAAGAAAACGTCAGCGAAAGCTGGCGTCCCTCCAAAAGTCAGTAATGACTCAGTGCTTGCACGAGAGGTTCCTTTCCTTTCCTTTCCCTAAACCCCACTCAATCCTACCCTCACTAACTCCTTAACCCTGACTCTACTAACCCTGACTGCAGCCATAGCTAGATGGGGCGATATCCCGGAGATCGCCCCGGGATCGTCCCTTTGCATTCACATGACGCACAGGGGATCCCTAGAGCAGGGAGGAATGACCCCTCCCTTTCCCTGGGATTTCGCCCTACACTTCTAGCCCGGTTTTTCCGTGGTCCCAGGCTGATCCTTAGACCGCGGAACATGTAGGCAGCCATAGCACTTTGTTCCGGCTTCTCGCGAGTAACTGCGAAGAGCCAGGAGCTGGGATGGGGCACAGAGCTCCTGAGGAGGTGGGGTCAGTGGAGGGCGAGTTTTTTTTTAAAAAAGCAACAACTCACCATTTGCACACGAGCGCCCGTGCGCTCCTTCTCCTTTAACAACAACAAAATGGCGGCCGCGATGTCACACTCCACTTGTAAACCAGGGCGACGATCTTGCATCATAAAATCACGAGATCGCCTCCCTCTGACCCCCTCGTCTAGCTGAGGCCCGAGTCTTCTAACCGCCTAAAAACCCCTGAACTGTCTCTCACTCCCCCCAATCTCTCTCCATTCAAATCAACCAACCAATCAGGCGAATGCCCCCCACCCCTACCCCGGATTCTCTGAAATTGAATTCAGCCTTTGGGCTCAAAGAAGTTCACGCCCTCCTGGTGCGCAGTGAATTATAGCCTTAAAAAACACACACAACCCATTATGGATTTCCTGTCCACAAATCCCATCAAAATCCATGCAAGAAATGTAACACAGGGTCATCTTAAATGGATTTTTCGTGCCCTCTTGACTGCTAAAAGGCTGATGCTACAACATTGCAGAGATAAAAGCTCACCGCCTATAATGCAACGGATTAAAGACATAACAACGCTGGCAACACCTTTGAAAGAGTGGTATATAGGCGCCATTCACGAATGGACTTATATTTGGCTATTTGGTCTTTCTTTACTGAAGTTTATGTGTGATTTACTCCTTTTTCCTTCCTTTTTTTTTTTTTTTTTTTTTGAATGTTGCAGTGTTTGAAACGGAGCCTTTCAAAGTATGTTGTTACATTTGCTTTTTAAATTTTATTTTTTGTTTTGTTTGGTTGAAGCTTACAATAAAAAAAAATTGATTTACAAAATCCATGCAAGGAAAGAGGAGGAACAAGGGGCCCGAAGGAGGTGGGGAGGTCATACTGCCATTTCGGGTCGTTTTCTGTGGTTATTCACAAAAGATATACCCAGCCCCTCCTGAACTGGCTGGATATATCTTTTGATGCAAATGGGCCATATGTAGCCCTACTTGGCCTCATTATCTTTTATGTATGCCTAGGGGGCTGTCTATACAAGCCCGAAACCTTGCAGTGGCTGCAAATCTGAGTTGCGTTAGTTATGCATTAATAGTAGTATAGCTTCCAAATCGCGTGAGGTACTGGTTCCTCTCTATTTGGCCCTGGTTAGGCCTCATCTAGAGTATTGCATCCAGTTCTGGGCTCCACAATTCAAGAAGGACGCAGACAAGCTGGAGCGTGTTCAGAGGAGGGCAACCAGGGTGATCAGGGGTCTGGAAACAAAGCCCTATGAAGAGAGACTGAAAGAATTGGGCCTGTTTAGCCTGGAGAAGAGACGATTGAGGGGAGACATGAAAGCACTCTTCAAATACTTAAAAGGTTGTCACACAGAGGAGGGCCAGGATCTCTTCTCGCTCCTCCTAGAGTGCAGGACACGGAATAACGGGCCAAGTTAAAGGAAGCCAGATTCCAGCTGGACATCAGGAAAAACTTCCTGACTGTTGAAGAAGTACGACACACATTCAAGAGGCAGCTGGATAACCATCTGTCAGGGATGCTTTAGGGTGGATTCCTGCATTGAGCAGGGGGTTGGACTCGATGGCCTTGTAGGCCCCTTCCAACTCTGCTATTCTATGATTCTATGATGAGGCAGCTGCAAAATTGCAGCCACCGTGGGGCTTTCCTTCAAAACTCCGAAGAAAAAAAGTTGGGGACTTGCCCCAACTTTTTCTCTGGAGTGAGGCGAGAACGGCGTATCCGCTGCCTAGCCTCGCTCCGGAGCCCTGGTAGAGGCGTGGCCGGGCAGATGGCGACCCTTGATTGGTGTCCGTCTGCCTGAGCAGAGGACAGGAAGTGGACCCGGCACCAGAACCCCCCGGCTTTTGCTGCAGTGTCAGGATTAGCCGCCCCGCAGCAGTGAAAGCGCAGGGTTTGAACTCATTGTGATGGCAACCTGCCGCCATAAAGACACCCCTTAGGTCACCATGACTATAACTGGATCATGCCAAGACTAACTCAAGAGTGGTGGAACATCAATCCAGCCCCGCCAAGTTCCCAGTTCAGCCCTCCAGGGCTCCCCAGAATTTTACGCCCCAGTTCCTTGGCTGTACCCCCTTTCCTCCAACCACTGACCATTTGGTGGATTTGTGGGTTTTCTAAAAGGTGGAAATTTCTTTCCTAAGGCTTAGATATTGACAGTAAGAGCTTTACGGTAAAATATGCTGGTGTCTTTGTATTTTGGATTCAGCCCTTGGGCTATAAGAATTTTCCCCACCCAAGCTGTAACTCCTAGAGAAGAGCATCATAAGGCACACAAGTGTATAATTTATTATGATGCACTTAAAAAACAACAACATACATTTCACTTCTTGATGCGTTGTTGTTGCAGTATGTAGTTACCCTGCCATGCTAAACACAGTTATTATGGAACGAGCCTCATTGAATACAGTGGGACTTTCTTCTACATAAGCATAGGATTCAAGGAAACATAGATTGTGCTGTTAAACAAGGATAATGTACTTGGATTTTTTAAGCAGTTTAATTCTTTTCTAATTTTATTATGTTGTATGCTGTCTCGATATATTTTTACTTGATGGAAGGCCTAGGTAAGTTTGTAAAAACCCTACTTTGTTAAAATAATAAGAAGAAAAGGCATTTGAGGGAATGCCTATGCTTACAACTCATTATTTAATCATTAATCAAACGTATAGATTTGGAAAAATCCAGAGTTTCCATTCATTTATGAAACATGTCCATAATCACACGTGTTGTGAAATATATGGGACTCATTGCCACTAAGCATTAGGATCGGCATTTTAGATATGTGAGGTGCAGTAGCCCTATAAGGCGGTTTTGATGCCAAGCAAGTGTTCAGTGCATAGATCTGCCCACACAAGGACCTGGAATTAAAGTTCAGCTGAATATCTTTTTCAGTGGGGCCATTTACCACCCAAGAACCATTTTTTTTTTTGGAGGGGGGATATATTCAGGGACTTTTGAAGGGCTAGCAAAATTCTGTGAATTTTCAGGGGTGGTTCTTACCTTTAAATACGACGTGGCCAAGGGAGTCTGGTGACTCCAATGTCAATGGGGCAGTGAATCCGCTCTGGGTTTCAACCAGGACCACTCAGAATGCCAAGTGGTTCTGCCTGAAACCTTTAGATACTCCTCTAGCCTTTTGACAGGCTCTGACTAAAGCTCAGCAGAGCCACCAGCTTCCACTGGAAGTGGCTGAGGGGTTTTCTGACTTTCACCACCCCCCTAAAGAAAAAAAAAAGCCTTGGAACCGCTTGAATGGTCTCAGCTGCATTCCTGGGATAGAAAGCCCCTTGGAAGGTTGGTGGGGTCTCCAACGTGGTGCCCATGGGCACCAATTTACTCAAAAGACACCTCTTCGTGCCCCCAAGACCTCTTGCCCATCCTATTTTTAAAATTAATTCTTAAGTTTTTAAAAATTATTTTCATTTTAACTGGGAGGTTGGCGTGCTGTGAAACAAAGTCTTGTTATTTCGTCCCATCTTTATTTGGGTTCAAAAGATATATATATATATATATATATATATATATATATATATATATATTTGTCTTTTAGAGCTCCTACCGAACCTCTGTCTTGTGCTTAGGTTCTTGGCCAAGCGTGTTTCTTGTACTTAGGTTCTTGGCCATGCCCACCATACCATCCAGTTTTATAAATGGGCTGCTCCACATGGCAGCCATTTTGTGAGAGTGCCCACAATACCCTCTCAAAATTACAGACGTGACCTCCGACCCCAAAGGATTGGGACCCTGAGTCACCCACACCATGCCGTAACATTGTTCCCAGGGGCATTATTGGGGAGAGGTAAAAAATGGCAAAATCCCCATTGAATTTTTTTTGCTTCATAGTCCTGCCCCTCTCAGTGGAAGCATGAGCTGTAGCAGCGAATCCTGGCACTCCCTTCCTCAGGATAACGCCCCTGCCCATATAAGGGAATGAATGCCCCATGGGATTTCTCTGGTCTGATGGGCACAGACGAGAGCAGCCTCCCCCCAACCTAGGGCCATGCTGGCTGGGGAGGATGGGAGTTGTATTCCAACACATCTGGAAGGCAGTAGGCTTGAGAAGGACTCACTAGTGCATGCATCCAATATGGTGGCTTAGAGCATCATCAAACGGAGGGAAATCGCATTTGCTGACCGACGCTTCTCCGCCCGTGCATTTGTCCCTCATTACTTCCTCTTTTGAAACAGGAAGTAAACGATTGGCATGTGGCCCATTCAGTGGGCCATATTGATCCCGCTGCTTCTCCTGCACACAACAGGAGAGAGCGGCAACTTCCGTCTCTAAAAATAAGTCAGACTTATTGGGGTGTTCCTTTGTGGCGTGAAGAAGGCTAGAAGGGGCGGGAGGCAGACGACATCATGAGAAGGACCCGCGGAAATCCGTGTGTGCCCAGGAACGAGCGTGCCCTAAAACGCTCATCGGATGGCACTCTTAATGTTCCAAGCCATGTTTCATCTCCTCCCACGACACCCTGCCGTGTTCTGCTACAGACTTTGAAAATCACTCTAAGGTCTTCAACGATAAAGCCTGGAAATTTTTGTGAACTGCCCAGAGAGAGCTCTGGCTATTGGGCGGTATAGAAATGTAATAAATAAATAAATAAATAAATAAATAAATAAATGCTGCACATGACATGTTCCTACCTTTGTGCTTACCTCTGGTAGGTTCTGCACCTCGGGATTCATTCTGGCTTCTCTGGGGTGGTTTTATCCCGGCTCTCTTTCTGTCCTCATGGAGGGCTCTGCTTTCCCCACTCTGCCTGTGTCCTTCTCCTCTGCTGTCCGGCAGCCACACGTGTGGCATCTAGCAAGCGTCTTTCTTTTAATCCCTTCCATGCCTCCTGTTTTTCCTTGACTTCGCCGTGACTAACACCCTCCTTCGCATGAAAAGTGCAACCTTCTCCAATCAAAGTAATTATTGCTTGGTGTCAGGTTGAAATTCAAGCTCTACAAGGGGTAGAGTTAGACGCTTGAGGAGAAGAGGGGGGAAACGCATACACACACCGCTTGCTCACGCCTCCTCCTTCGTTAGCATGTGAGTCAGGACGAAAACACGGCTTCAAGTGGTTCAGAGAAGCCAGAGCTAAATAAACTCACATTTTTACATGCTGCATCAGTGAGGGAGTCTTCTTTTCTCTGGACGTCTAGGAGCAGCTGCAAGAAAGATTGCACGAGCATCAACCTGAGGAACTCATTGGAAAGTATGAGTCGGAGTGTGAGGCCATTCCGTGTGCTGAAGGGTATGGTATGCGAGGTTCACAGCTGTATTGCCAGCCTTGCTCTTGCTCCTGGCCTGCAGAAACTTAACAGGTGAAGGTTTCCCCATCCTTTTATCGTCCTTTCAGGAAAAAAAACCACCCTGAACTATTAAATTTCTGCATGCGAGGCGGCGGCTGCTAAACACGAAGAAACAGCTCTGAGGAAATGTTATCAATTCTCATGGTAGACAAGCACAGAATCCTATTATTATTATTATTATTATTATTATTAGTAGTAGTAGTAGTAGTAGTAGTAGTAGTTGTAGTATACCACCCCATAGCCGAAGTTCTGTGGGCAGTTTACATAGGATAAAAACACTTAAAAACAATATACAGAAATGTTAAAAACACAAAAACATACGAGATTACAATGTCGGCGCCAGGCAGGCCTCATCAGGCAGATTATTCCACAATTGGGGGGCCACCACAGAAAAGGCCCTCTCTCTTGTTGCCGTCCTCCGAGCTTCCCTTGGAGTAGGCACCCGGAGGAGGACCTGGGATGTTGAGCGCAGTGTACGGGTAGGTTCATGTCGGGAGAGGCATTCCACTTCTGTCCCACCAGGGGCTTGTCTATATGCTCTATCCGCCTGTCATGGCTGCGCAGTTGCGCCCTGTTGTTTATATGATGCAGCCACGAACTCGCAGTCACATTGTGCTATTCCCTGAGAAACTGTGCTTTTGTGATGAGTTGTTTTACTGCAACTTTTGACATTGCTCCGATGTTACCACAGTTGTTGTTCATCTGTCAGTGGTGGCTTCGGTTCGGATTAAGAGAGTGGGCGTAGTTAGGAGCGGATTCCAGTGGAGGGTAAGCATGGAAATTCAGGGCAGGGGGCGGGCTTCACAAGCCTAGGCCATGGCTAGACCAGGCCTATATCCCGGGATCGTCCTGGGATCATCCCTGTGCATCCAAATGCCACACAGGGGATCCCGGGAGCAGGCAGGGATGACCCTTCCATTTGCCTGGGATAATCCTTAGGTCCAGCTATGGCCATAGTAATAGCCACCATGGCGATATTACAAATTATGGCATATATCGCATAAATTTAATGATCTGCAGCAGCGCAGTTGCGCAGCTGCGGGCTTTCAAAGCTACAGTGTTGCTCAGCGTTGCCAGAAAACGAAGACAAAAAAGGTGTTTTGCAGTCTTCAGTCTCTTGATATTACTGCTATCTGACAATGAAGCTGCGAATGTTTCCTGGTTGGGTAGCCCTCGCTCACTCCTCCCATGTAATCCTATCGATGCCGCTTTACAGTAGTGATACTGTGCTGATGGTCCACAGAGATTCTGTTTTAAAAGAACTGCAATATAGTGCAAGACTCAAGTTATCCCAGTGCTCCACTTTCTCAGTTGTTTGCTAACAAAGTTTCCTGGTTGAGCTGCCTCTCGAATTCTCCTGCGCTTGCTGGCTTACAGGAATTGTCATAGGAAGGGAAGATGTTGATTTGACTCATGAGATTACCAGGAACAAGCGCACATGTAGGAGGCGGATGTGGTAGAAGCTGTGGGGAGAAATCACCCATTGGGTCATTATGACCCACAGGAGCGATTAATGTGTTTACTGGGATGTAAACCCTATTGATTTCAATGGGATTTTCATCTGAGAAAGAAGGCTAGGGATATTTTTTTATCCCTAGATTGTAATGTATTCTGAAAGACGTTTAATACGATCAGTTAGCCAGCGATAGAAGAAGTCTAGATGTCTTGAATTCAAGCTTGCAAGGAGCCACTCAGCTGGTCACCTGTAGCACATAAGAATCACCTCCAGGCGACTAGGCTGGGGAATTTTTGCATATCGATTCTCTTGTTTTTTTTTCTTTCAGGCTGCCAAGGTGTTCAACTCTGTATAGCAAATGGTAAACATTTGTTTTTGCAGGCTAGGAACATTTGTAGATCCATTTGCAAGGCCGGCTCCAGCATAACATATGAGCTGGGACTTGAATGTTTGAATGTATGAAGGCCCGGCCACATATGGTGTGGTGTAGTGGCTAAGGTGTTGGACTGGGAGTCGGGAGATCCGGGTTCTAGTCCCCACTCGGCCATGGAAACCCAATGGGTGACTTTGGGCCATTCACAAACTCTCAGCCCAACCTACCTCACAGGGTTGTTGCTGTGAGGATAAAATGGAGAGGAGGAGGATATAAATGGAATAATAAATAAATAAATATTATATGGAATCCTGTGTAACTTTCCCTTCTTTCTTTGTTTTTTAAAGCAGTTGTGGAGGCTGCAATCAGGAGCAGAGGAAAGGACAAATAGGCAGCCAGGAAAGAGTTAAGGAACCCTTCCCCACCTGCCCTTCTTCCTGGTTATAAACTCCCCTAGTTCTGCGCTCCCCTCTCTGTGCCTGCACGTGTATCTATTTCATTTCTATACCGCCCAATAAACTGAAACACTCTGGGCAGTACACAACAATTAAAACCGCAAAATGCAGCATAAAAAACACATTATAAAAAGTTCCAAGAGTTCAAAACTACAGCATAAAATAAAAATTAAAGCCAAAATAAAACCTAGCAGCCATGCGGAGATTTAAAATGCAATAACAGAAGTAAAACGGAACTAAAAAACTGAAATGCCTGGGGAAATAAAAAAGGTCCCACCTGGCGCAGGAGAGACCACAATGTAGGTGCCAGGAGAGCCTCTCTAGGAAGCTCATTCCACAACCGGGGTGCCACAGCAGAAAAGGCCTCGCTTTTTGACGTATAGGTTGACTCCAGTAGTGATTCAGGTGATTGGTCCATCAACTATGATGCTGTTCTCATTGGCGGAATCTTGGCTTACCGTGAAAGAGCCGTGGGCTGGAGCGCAGTGTCCATTTGCTCCTATTTGGGGCTAAAAACAACCCTCCTAAAGGGTTTGTTTAGTGTGCCATGTGTAGGGTGACCATATTTTGGAAACCAAAAAGGAGGACAACATGGTCGCCCCCAAGGGGGCGTGTCCAGTACCACCCGAACATAGCCTTGGTCACATGTCTGATTTTACAGCACACATTTAAGACAAATCTGTTCTACATAACATCTTAATGTTAAAATCACTGAAATAAAGAACAAGTGAGAGATTCAATGTATCTGAAATTAACTTCACTCACTCCTACTTTTGTAGATTTTGCTGTACTTTGAAGCTTTTGCTATACTCTGTGTGTTACATTCTCCCCTTCCCTGAAATATCTTTTCTGACTATCTTCACTCATTGCAAGCTGCTGTTGTTGTTAACAGGGTTTGCTACTGGCCCCAGATCTGTTTCAAATTTGGTATGGCTAAAGCTCTATGTAAAAGTTATCATGTTGCCAACTTTCAGCTCTTTATCTTTAAAAATGACAGTTTAAAAAATAATAATTTTAAAACCTCATTTTTTAAAAAAATTCCTAAAAAATCAATGGATGAATGGATCTATTTCAAATTTGGTGTGGCTAAACCTCTACCTAAATCCTATCATGGCACAAAGTTTCATCTCTTTATCTTTAAAAATGACGATTTTAAAAATAATAATTTTAAAACCTAAATTTTTAAAAAATTCCTAAAAAATCAATGGATGAATGGATCTGTTTCAAATTTGGTGTGGCTAAAGCTCTACCTAAATTCTATCATGGTGCAAAGTTTCATCACTTTAACTTTAAAAATTATGATTTTAAAAATAATAATTTTAAAACCTCAAGTTTTAAAAAAATCCTAAAAAATCAATGGATGAACGGATCTGTTTCAAACTTGATATGACTATAGCCCTTCCTAAGTGCTACCATTGTGCCAAGTTTCATGTCTTTATCTTAAAAAATGACAGAGTTATAAGCATTTTTGTTAATTCCCATTAGAGCTGCTCTTTGAAAAAAAAATCTGGATTTCCCCTCCCGCTCCCGGATTTGCCATCAAAAACCTGGGCAAATCCGGGCAAATCCGGGCATATGGTCACCCTAGCCATGTGAAGCTAGGATCCTGGCTTGTCGGTGAATACTCTGACTAGTCCCAGAGTATTCTATACGAATACCACTGAGTTATGGCCCCTTTCCAAGATGTCTTCCCCTGACTGGAAATCAGACCTTGGTTGCCATGGGGAGACCACCAAATCTTAACCATTAACAGCCCAGGATACTAAGGATTGCGTTCACACTGAGACTGGTGAACTGCTGAAACGGAGCTAAGTGGTATGTTTATTTGTTCACTTAAAATATTCATACCCCACCTTTCCTCATATAGTTCAACACAGCTTACATAAATAGCAAAACACAAACTAATAAAAGCAGCCATTTATAAAGCAAACAACAATAAAAACCTGCAATAAAACAGCTTACAAGCAACTGTAGGGAAAAGGGTCATAAAAAAACAATTAACAGCCGGAGTGAAGGGGGGAAAAAAGTGCAGAGTAAAAACAAGGATTGTTATGTGTATAATTAAAACCCCGGCCTTCAAAGTGGACGCTCTTCACAGTGTGCAGGAGTCCAGGAAGGAGCTGGCAAGATGAAACTCCCTAGGGACCCCGAAAGTCTGAGTGAGCGGCAGAGAAGGTGCTCTCTGCCTTCTTGTCCCAAACAAACATAGGTTTGGAATTGACAAAAAGGCCTCCATAGATTATCTTAATAAACAGGAAGGCTTATATGGCAACCAGCTTGATTGAAAGCTGGCAAATAGAGGGAGAAAACGTGCAGGCAGTGACAGACCGTATTTCTGGGCGCAAAGATTACTGCAGACGCTGACTGCAGCCAGGAAATCAGAAGACGTTTACTTCTTGGGAGGAGAGCAATGACAAATCTTGATAAAATAGTTAAGAGCAGAGACACCACACTGACAACAAAGGTCCGCATAGTTAAAGCAATGGTATTCCCCGTAGTAACCTATGGCTGCGAGAGCTGGACCATAAGGAAGGCTGAGCGAAGGAAGATAGATGCTTTTGAACTGTGGTGTTGGAGGAAAATTCCGAGAGTGCCTTGGACTGCAAGAAGATCAAACCAGTCCATACTCCAGGAAATAAAGCCAGACTGCTCACTTGAAGGAATGGTATTAAAGGCAAAACTGAAGTACTTTGGCCACATAATGAGAAGACAGGATACCCTGGAGAAGAGGCTGATGCTAGGGAAAGTGGAAGGCAAAAGGAAGAGGGGCCGACCAAGGGCAAGATGGAGGGATGATATTCTGGAGGTGACAGACTTGACCTTGGGGGAGCTAGGGGTGGCAACGGCCGACAGAGAGCTCTGGTGTGGGCTGGTCCATGAAGTCATGAAGAGTCGGAAGCGACTGAATGAATAAACAACAAACAGATGTTCTAGCCCTAAATTTAGGGCCTTTTAAGGCAGTGGAGGCTGGTGGCTCCGAGGTCAGTGGGGCAGTGAATCCCTTCCAGGTTTCCGTCGGAACTCTAACGAGTATCCAAGGTGCGAAGCTGGTTCTGATTGAAACCCAGAGCGGATTCACCCCTCTACTGAGCTTGAAGCCACCAGCTATCACTGTTTAAAGGTCATAGCCAGGGCATAAGACCACAAGAAGAGCCCTGCTGGATCAGACCAAGGGTCCATCTAGCCCAGCATTCTGTTCACACAGTGGCCAGGCAGCTGTTGACCAGGAACCACAAGCAGGAGATGGGTGCCACAGCACCCTCCTGTCCATGTTCCGCAGAAGCTGGTGTATAAAGGCTTCCTGCCTCTGTTACTGGAGGTAGCACATAGCCATCGGGACTGGTAGTCATTGATAGCCTTCTCCTCTATGAATTTGTCCTACCTCCTTTTAAAGCCATCCAGATTGGTGGCCAGAACTTCATCTTGTGGTAGCGAATGCCATAGTTTTATCTACGTGCTGTGGGAAGACGCGTTTCTTTTTATCTGTCCTGAATCTCCCACCAATCAGCTTCTTCGGTTGTCCGTGAAATCCACAGTGGATTCGAATGAGTTCGGGTTTCTGTGAATTTGATCTGCAGATTCCACACAGCAAACTGTGGTTTTTTTTTTCATGTCCAGCAGATCCCGTGGGCTTGCGCACTGTGTTTTCATTTGGGCGGGAGAGGGAGGATTTGTGGTCGTGCGCATTAGCGCAAGTAAAACAAAATCCTGCTTGCGTTTGAATGGATGTCACAACGAAAGACGCTTGACAATTCGCAAAGCACAGAACGGATTTAATAAAATCCGTAAATCCCTACTACTGACACTTTGAGCTGGGTCCAGAAATAGGGAGGCCATGTGCATTTGCTTCAGCAATGTGTTGACAGGCTCCTGATACCTAGTTAACATATTTTGAACAAGCTGAAACTTTATTGATTTATTTATTTATTACATTTCTATACCGCCCAATAGCTGGAGCTCTCTGGGCGGTTCACAGAAGGCAGAAGCTTTTCAAAGGCAGTCCCCATATACAGTGCATTTTAGTAGTCCATTCATCATCCTGTAACTTAGGCACGTGCCACCACCACCATGGGGTAGAAGAGATCATTTATGAAGTGCACATTCAGTGAGAATAAAACACCACGTGCTGAAATTTCATCATTGAAGATATTGTGGTAAACGTGGCTTTTAGTTATGCAAAACGGCCTCTCTGACTTCTTGCATATCCTGGAACTTAAGCTCTCGGCTAAGAAGGTTCTAATTAATTTCATTTTGATGATTGGTGATTACTGCCAGCCAATGGAATTTCTCTGATACCCCCCACCCGCCTGGAGATGGGGGAGGATTCGGGTCTAAAAGGAAGAGTTTGTGCAGCCTTGATTTTGGAGCAAAAAGAAAAAAAAAGTTGCTCTTTTAAACTTAGGAAGCTGGTTGAAGAAGCTTGCAAAGAGGTTTTTGGCTGCCAGAAACAGGCTCACTAAGGGTTCAATCCTACGCATGTTTAGACAATATTAATAATAATCCTACAGCATTCCCTAGTTGGCTAGGGAATGCTGGGAGTTATCGGAGCTTTTCCCCTGTCTAAACATGCGTAGGATTGCATCCTAAATCATCCTGAGAGTTTTTACTTTATTTTTTATTACATTTCTCTACCGTCCCATAGCTGAGGCTCTCTGGGCAATATACAAAGATTAAAAACGCTACACATTTATTTATTGAATTTATTTATGGATTAAATTTATATACCGCCCCGTAACCGAAGCTCTCTGGGTGGTTTACAACAAAACAAAATCACAGTAAAAACACACACAAGCCATTAAAATGCAGTGTGATATTATTGCTGTCGCTTGGATTCTAAGATTACTGATCCGTGGGCATTCTTCTCCCCCTGTGTGCTCAGCCTCTATAGTCATAAATAGTTGTTATCATTTTTATTCTATGTTTCAATTTTAAAACTTTTTTTAAAAAAATATCCTGTTTGCATATGCTGCCCTGGGGACTTTCTTGGATGGCAGGCTAGAAAACAGCCTTCCCCAACCTTCTGGATGAGTTGGACTACATATCCCATCATTCCCAGTCAATGTGGTTAGCCACGCTGGTTGCTGCTGGGAGCTGCAGACGAACACATCTGGAGGGCACCAGGTTGAAGAAGGTGGTTAGAAGTGCTTCCAACAAGCAACCTTTAATTTAAGAGAGATACCAGAAATTTGTCACGACAAAGTAAGTGACTGCGTAAAGCAGAAGCGGCCCATGCATCCAGCATTTTGGGGAACAGAGCGAGTGAAATGGCACTAGCCAGCTCTGAAGGGGAAAAACGACATTTGGCGTGAGAGAATCCATTATTCCACTAAGTTTTGAAATGCACTGATTGGTTGCATTTTTAAAGCAGTTTTTCCAAACCGCAGTCCCAAGGAGGCGGCCTGTAACTTGCTAATCCGCTCCTTGCATTCCTAACACACCTCCTGTTTTAGTAAATGGCGTTAAATAATATGTCCGGCGATTAGGTGATGGAAGGGAAGTGCATGCACGCTTTGTTGCCTGGAGCAAACCCACGGCAGAGTCGTCGTGGGCGAAAGAGTTCGGTTAGAATCTCTGCAGTGGTTGGCACTGTTGTGACCCAGCAGCCAGAGAAGGTGAAGGCCTTTTACATCAGAGCTGCATAAACCTGGACTGTGTCTATAGGACTGCACTTTGCCCCTCGCTTCCCCCAAACCCTGCAGCATCGCAGCTACAAAGCGGAATCGAAAGAGTTACACAGCGGGAGGGAACACGGGCTATCCTGCTTAGGGAAAACCGGAGCGCCGTTGTCAGACGGTGGGAATGGGGAGCAAATGGGGCTTACTTTGGAGTAGTCAATAGAGCTGCACCCAGGGCCGGCACTACCATTAGGCCAACTAGGCAGCTGCCTAGGGCACAGACCTCAGAGGGGTGCAGTACTGCCTTTTAAGGGTCACCGTTTTATACAAATTAGCTGTTTTAAGAAAAAAACAGAATAAAAGGAAAATATAATAGTTCAGAAACTCTTCTTGAACAGCTGAATCGAAGCTGGCATTGTGTGTGTGTGTGTGTGTGTGTGCGTGTAGCTCGCCTTGCCTAGGGCGCAAAATAGTCTGGCACCAGCCCTGGCTGCACCCAAGGCGGTAGCAGTACACGCTGGCCATATGCCAATTGCTCCCAGCATTGTGATACTCCTGCCTTCTGCTCCGTTTCTGCCACCAATCAGTGGTTCTAATGGATCCGGATGCAGCGCTGACTCCACTTCCAGCCATGTGGGTTTGCTCCGCTCTGCTCCTCTCTTTTTGTAAATCCACGGCTTTGCAACCTCGCTGCTGCACTTCTTAAACCTGCATCTCACTTACACCCCTGCACTGGGATTTGCCCCTGGTACGCTCACTTTCTATACCTGAACCGAAGCCACCACTGACAGACGAAGAAACAACAGTGGTGACATCGGAGTGAAGGGAAAACTCATGATAAAGCGACACTTAGAAATAGCACAGTTTCGCGGGGAAAAGTCCAATGTGGCTGGGAGTCGGTGGCTGCGTCATATAAACAACGGGGTGCAACTGCGCAGCCATGATGAGGTTTCTTTAGACCAGCTCCACCCCGCAGCAAGATGAAGTGGTACAGTCCTTCATCCTGCTGCTTGTGTAGACTAGGCCTAATATTCCCATTTTACAAAGTGTTGCAGAGAGAAAAGGGACTTGTCCAAGGCCATATATTGAGTCTGTGTCAGGCCTGAGACTGGAACTGCCTTCACATCTATCTTTTTGTTTACTGGACCACTCTAGCTCAGATACACAGATCATAACGCATCAAGACACACATTCATACTGACAGGTGTGCTGGATCAAACGTAGCAACACTTCTTTGTTTTGTACCACGCATCTGACAAAGTGGCTTCTTCTCAGTCACAAAAGCTCATATCAGTGTGCTAGTCCTAAAGGTGCCACAGGATTCTTAGTTAATTTAGTTATAAGAACCTAAATTGCTGTGTGGCAATTAGCCTGATAGTGAGGATGAGGTGATGTTTCTCAAGGTAGGATCAGGAGTTATTAAGAAATTAATCACCTAAAAACTTCTTCCCGAATGCTATGATGTGTCATTATTGTGCCCATAATCACCCTATCACCTTCTCCCTCCCTCCTTCCCTCCCTCCTTCTGATGTGCTCTTCCTGCCCATTTTTTAGACAACAGGGCCAGATCTACACGTCGTTGCGAAGGCGCTTCCGTGCGCCTTTTTTAAAGACGTACCTAAAAGAAGCGCCTCTTTCTTCACTGTGTGTACTGTGAGCTAGGCAGTGCCGCCTGCGGAAGAATCTCTACCCCAGTCAAAGACGCTGCTCGGGCCGCTTCCCCCTCGCATGTTCTTCCATTCGAATAATCCCCCCTCCCACCCGGCGGCTCTTCTGGTGCGTCCTCCTGCAAAACACTTTTCTCCCTCGGTGTGTTTGTATTTGCGTTTGCGTGCGCGTGCGCGAGCACACACCGAAGAGAGTCCCGGGGAGATGACACCGCGGGGGAGAGCGAGAGGCAGGAGCTGAACTCATCCGCTGCGCACACGCAAACGCAAATACAAACACACCGAAGGAGAAAAGTGTTTTGCAGGAGGAGCCGCCGCCGGCTCCTCCTGCAAAATGACTCAAAATGACTCCATCCGCCAATGACTCCATGTAGACTTGTCCCGAAGAAAACAAACTAATCTTTTAAAATCAGCTTAGGCATTCAAAAATCATACACACCCATTTGATGTATCCTTCAATTAAAAGGGCTCAGGAAGTTAGTAGGATCATGCCAATAAAATACCAGAAAAGGATTTAGCAACACCCATTGTCTTTAAGTGAATTACTTGTCTCAAGGCTTGTGTCTGCATTGCCGTTGCTACTGAAAAATTGTCTCAGTCGGTTGGGACACTGCAGGGCACTGTCTGGAGCATGTGAGAACTCCCAGGGCAGCACTGGGAACAGATTGGCTGATCTGGTTTCCTTTGGAGGAGAGAGCAGCGTTAGAAACAGATTCCGTTTTTGTAACATTGGCTTTATGTACAAAATCTGAACGTAAGAAGTGCCTGGCTGGATCAGATCAAGGGTCCATCACAGAGACCATAGCCAGACGGGGCGATATCCCGGGGATTGCCCGGGGATCATCCCTGTGCGTTCACATGACACACAGGGGATCCCGGCAGCAGGGAGGGATGATTCCTCCCATTCCCTGGGATCTTACCCTACACTTCTTGCCCACTTTTTCCTCAGTCTTGGGCTGATCCCGAGACCGTGGAAAGTGTGGGTGGGTGTCGCGGTTTGTCCCGGCTCCTTGCGAGTAACCGCGAGGAGCCGGGAACCGCGCACATGGCCCAGAGCTCCTCAGGAGCTCTGTGCCCATCAGGGGTGGGGTGGAGGGAGCGGAGAAAGTATTTTTTTAAAAAAGAACTCACAATTTTTTGCACGAGCGCTCGTGCGCTCCTTCTGCTTTAACAAAAACAAAACAAAATGGCAATCATAAAATCGCAAGAACATCGCTGTAAAGACCCCTGGTCTAGCTGAGGCCATAGTGGCCGGCCGGCCCTACTGTTAAGCAGAGTGAGGCAGTTGCTTCAGGCAGCAGATGCTTGGAGGAGGCAGCAAGGCCTTGGATGAGAGAGCTGTGAGCCCTTTAAGCTAGGCTGCTGCCTTCCGGTGTGGTGGTGTATGCTGCCCCATTTCCAGCATTGAAGAAACAGTCCAGTTGGGTTTTGAACATGGAATGGGAGAGGGCGCCATCTTGTTCTTCACCTCAGGCAGCAAAATACCTTGGGCCGGCCCTGCAGAGAGGCAATGTGCTCCCCAAAGTATTTCCAGCTTCTTTCTAGCTGACACTTTGCTCCACTGTTCTCAGCTAAAACTACTCAATTGTAGCATCGATGGCCTACAGCCACAAAAATTAAATCCCTAACACACGTTATAAAACATGGATCCTTTAAAACAAAACACAAAAGTTTAAAACAGAATCAAACCAGATTAAAAACCTGTGCTCTCTTAAGTCTGTCTATGCTCTGTTAGTATTACTTGTAAATAAAGCAAAAATTATGAAGATATTATAAATCTCCCATGCTCTGTCCTCCGAAGAACATCAAACCTGGATAACACTACCCCTAGCAGGTCTCACTACTCAGGGAAGTGCAGAGCATGTGATGTCTGTACTATTTTTTATTTTGGTAAGGAGGAACTGATTTGATATTTCCTTCTTGCCTGGAAGATTGTAGCAATTGGAACACCTGTTCCTCCGGTTGTATGGGTGCCTTTCTCAGGCATCAGACGAGACAGGAAGCTGGGCAGAAGGGTGGAGGCATAAGAACATCAGAAGAGCCTTGTTGGATCAGACCAAGGGTCCATCTAGTCCAGCACTCTGTTCACACAGTGGCCAACCAGCCATCGGCCAGAGACCAACAAAGGAGGACATGGTGCAGCAGCACCCTCCCATCCATGTTCCCTTCAGGAATTTATCCAACTCCCTTTTAAAGCCATCCAAATTAGTGGCCATCACTACATCCTGTGGTAGCAAATTCCATAGTTTAACTCTGCGCTGTGTTTATGTGTCCTTTTATTTGTCCTGAACCACTAATCAGCTCCCACAGGTTGAGAGAGGGAGGAAAATGTCTTCCTATCCACGTTCTCCACACCATGTGTAAGGTTGTACACCTCTACAAGGGTTCATCCCCAACGCTGCCTCCAGGTGGGTTACTACTCGTGCCTGGATGAGAAAAGGAGAGGAAGCACAGCCTTCGGAATCCTTCTGTTTGGATACAGAAGGGAAGGCTACAAGCCTGTCTTCACCAACGTGACGCCCTCCAGATGCTTTGGAATACAAGTCTCATTAGCCCTGGCCACATGACCCATGGGCTGGTCTAATGGGAGTTGCCATCCAAAACATCTGGAGGGCATCAAGTTGGAGAAGGCTGGTACAAGCTAGCTATGATAAGAAAACTTATGATGCCACTTTATACAAACTTAGACCATTGCTCCATGGAGTGCAGTGTTAGGATCAGGCTCATTCTCCCCAGGGTGGGGGAATGGGTTTCAGGGGCTGAACAGGACTCAGAGACTGAAGTAGCAGCAGAACCAGAAGTACACCAGCCAAAACAGAAAGTGGTGGTGGTGGTGGTGGTGAGATTCTCTAAGGCCACAGCTAGATCTAAGTTTTATCCTGGGATCATCCAGGGTTCGCCCCTGCCAGAGCACTGGATCCCCTGTGTGTCACCTAGATGAACAGGTTTGACCCCTGGACGATCCAGGGATAAACCTTAGGTCTAGCTATGGCCTATGACTCTTCAGGAGTCAAGGATGAATCTTCCCAGGAACTTATTGGACAGGATGCCCAGGCTCAGAGACCACCCGCCCCCGCCCCCTGGGAACTCAGTCTCTGTCGGAGGGGGAGGGAAAATCAGAGTTGACAGTTCCCAGAGTCCACCGCAGGGTCAAGCTGAGTTGAGAGCAGGTGAGAGGTAGTCTGCTAGGGTAGCCACTTGCCAGAAGTTTCATCTCAAAGAACCTCCCTGAAGGAGGGATTCAGTAAAAGCCTGTTGGCCCTGTGGGAAAACTGTCCCTTCAGCTGACAGGCAACTGCCTTGCTTTGTTAAGCTAATTAAGCTTAGAGGATAACTCCTAGCAGTCACATTCTCTTCAGGTATGAAGAGATGTCTATTTATTGAATAAAGTCTTGTGAATTGTACAGCAGATCCCTTTATTATCTGACATCTCAGTAGGAGGTCGGGGAAACATGACGCCTAGGTATTATTTGGTATTGGAAGGTCTCGGACAGACCTCTCCAGTTCCTATGCTACCTGCGTTGAACCCGAGACCTTCTGCATGCAAACTGTGTGCCCCACTACTAAGCCCTGGGCCATTGGCCATGTTGTCTGGGGATGATGCGAGCTGTAGTCCCTCCCAGAGTGCAGGACACGGAACAACGGGCTCAAGTTAAAGGAAGCCAGATTCCAGCTGGACATCAGGAAAAACTTCCTGACTGTTAGAGCAGTACGACAATAGAATCAGTTACCTAGGGAGGTTGTGGGCTCTCCCACACTAGAGGCCTTCAAGAGGCAGCTGGACAAGCATCTGTCGGGGATGCTTTAGGGTGGATTCCTGCATTGAGCAGGGGGTTGGACTCGATGGCCTTGCAGGCCCCTTCCAACTCGGCTATTCTATGATTCTATGAATTCTGGAGGGCACCAGGTTGGGGTAGGCGAGGTTAGAGGGTGTTACAAATAGAGGGACCAGGAAGGGCTGATACGTCCCCCTTTTCGACCAGGGACATGTATGGAGTGAGTGTATTATATATTGATGGTGCTATATACACTGATGGTGCTATAATGATTCAGCCACGTTCTGTTTCATGTGCATCGATTACTTAAGGAGAGCTCTTCACAGAACATCATAAGAAGTAGCACCAAAGCTCATCTTGCCTGCGCTTCCCAGATAAATTACAGAAAACACACAGCGTTTCTCCCATCTGGGTTAAACTACATGTGCATATCAGTCTAAGTTTGATCATTTTAATGAAAAGCAGCCTCGGAGACTGCAATCCGGAGTGGATACGGGGCAGGGAATGAACCGGATGACTGAACGAAAGAGAAAGGCAAAGTATCACTCAGTAGGCATTGCACGGGTTGCGCACCGCGTGAGTCACAGATATGTTTGTCAGCTGTCTGCTCTGAGAAGGAATGTGGCAAAGCTCTCAATGATGTCGATGATGAGAAGCCCTAACAATGTCTCGCCTTTCCTCCCTCCCCTATATCTAGTACAGCGACATTATACTCCATAGCGCCCGTAGGGCAATCATGGCATCAATACTAGCGATGCTGCCTAGGCATCCATGAGGACTAGAAATCTGCTTTAAAAACCCCCCACTCATCCGGGTTTTGTTGGGATTTGGGCCGGAAGAGGCTTTACTCTAAGGTGGCCACTTACACGTCATCAGAAAAGAGGAAATGCATGGCCAAATAAGAGGACAGATGTTTTCATAAAGTTTGCATGTGCTAATGTATAGGTGCAAATGTAGAAATAATTAGAATACTTTAAATGGAAATATAGTATTTTCCCATAATGGGAAAGATGACGGTGACCTGCTCAGTGTGCTCTTAACGGCAGTGGAGTCTGGTGGCTCCAATTTCGGTAGGGCTATGAATTCAATGTTTTCATTAGAACCAGCCAGAACTCTAAAGGAGATACCCAGAGTGCTGAACCTGATCACCAAATTGGTTTTAGCACCTTGGATAGCTCCCTTAGAGTTCTGGACAGCTGGATAGCTCCTTTAGAGTTTACACCTACTTTTTTTTCCTGGTTTGCCTCTGTGATTTCCACCTCCGTTTCATTAGCGCGTCAAGCTAATGGTCCCTTTCACGTGGGTTTGTTGTATCGCCACTGTAGCGGTGAAACCTCCTTTTGCTTGTTTGCTCTCCCACTCCACCCCACCCCTTCTCCTTCCCCCTCCAGTTCATTGGTTGTTGTCATTGATGGACATTGTGATGGACGGGCGCCTTCCGCCCCATCTCGTTCTGGCTTTGTTGTCTAGTGTTTTACCAATTTATAGAATCATAGAATAGTAGAGTTGGAAGGGGCCTATAAGCCATCGAGTCCAACCCCCCGCTCAGTGCAGGAATCCAATGTTGATGAATTTAATGTTTCATCGGCTGTTTCTGCGGGCAATGAGAGTGGGATTGGAGCAGCAAAAGTCCATTCAACTGGGTCAGCACAAGCCCATTTATTCGTGCTGGAGGAGAACCGCCCCACCCTCCTCTTTCATCAGCAAGGCCTCCCTTCAAAGCACATGCGCCCAACAAAGGTCATAGAGTGAGGATGGCAATACACGGGGGCGGAAGGGCGCTTTAATCCTCCTACATGGAGAAAATAAACCGGACTTCCCCACTCTAGGAAAACACAGAAAATGGAGGGGAAGAGGCGGGTTGACTGCAGGACAGGCACGGCGTCTTGAGAGTACCGTGCTGCAAAACGGCAAACTAGGCATGATGAGAGTGCAATAAAACGCTGGTGTGATGGAGCCCTAAGTGTTTCTGACTAAAACCCAGAATGGATTCACAGCCCCAGTCAAATCAGAACCACCAGCCTTCACTGGTTAACTGTCATGTATGCCCCTACTGCTCCCGTGTTGGGAGCAGGTGACCCAGGAAATCAATCAGAAACAGATTCTGATTCAGAAGATGCCAAGCCAGTGGGGGGGGGGGGAGTTCACACGGGAGAGCCTCCAGCTGCAAATGCGCCCCTCCCAGAGTCTGTCTCCCCAAGGCCAGATCTTATGCTCTTAGGAGAGAGGGAGTCATCTTCTGGGGGTGAACATTCCAAAACATTACTAAATGCTAGGAATCGCTGCAAGTTAAAACATTCAGCGAGATTAGCAGCAAAGAGACAGTCGGAGAGATTGCGTGAGAAGGCGTCCATGCCTCCTCCTCCACCTTGAAGCTTGGGACATTTGAAAAGTCTTTTCTTTCCTTTGAACGGTCAATTGTTTTGCTTAGTCTGCATAGCATTGCCTTGGGGGAATTTTTCCATAAAGGTGCCTAGTTTGTGTTACAGAAGTGTTAATTGTTTGCAATAAAGCTTTGAGGATTGGCCTCAGAACTTTCCTTAGTTTTGACTCCTTGGGGCTCTCCTGTTTTTATGGGTCTTTATCTTCAAACTGGAGTAGGACCTCACATAGAGGACTGCCCTCCGACAGTCTTTCAAACAGAGGACCGTCTTCTGCCTCTGTGAAGCAGGACATATGGCCATCTTACTTTAATGCTCCTTTATTTTTGGCACGTATAACAGACAGGCACAAGCCTGCAACACCTATTGTTCATTCGTCTTCCTTGTGGTGTAGGCTTGTTAAGATGCAATCTGCCTGAATAGAATGGAATGTGCACAGTGTTAATGAGTATTAACCACCCAGGCCTGATCTACACTCAGCAGGATACAACACTTTAAAAACATTTTGAAAACTGTATATGTAATGTGTCCTGGGCTTGAACAGTTGTCAAAACCATTATAAACCGTTAGAAGCAGAAGTGTAGATCCTGCCCCAGAGAGCTTCGGCTATTGGGCGGTATAAAAATGTAATAAATAAAATGAAATAAATAAATAATATTGATTGTAAGCAAATACCAATTGAAGTGATTTCAGTTTGCCACACCTGCTTTGTATTTCCCCCCAATTTCTTTGATAAGGCTTGGAATCTTGAATCTGGACCAGGAAAAGTGATTGGTTTCACCTACATCAGGGGTGGGGGGACTGTGGCCCTCCAGCTGTTCTCGGACTCTAACACCCATCAGCCCCAGTCAGCATGACCATTAGTTGGGGGGGGGTGATGGGAGTTGAAATTCACCAGCATTTGGAGGGCTGGATTTCCCCCACGCCCAACGTATGAGGTCAGCCTGTTGCATCACGAATGGCGAGGCGCCGTCTGGCATCTCAAATATTAACAGATTTATTCAATCAATTAGTTTATGATTACAAAACGATATGGCACAATAAAGAAGTTGGTCTCTGCAGTCCCTCAGCACCGTTGTTTACACAGAGAGTAATTTCCTCTCCAGTTATCCAATCCACTTGAATTCCATTAGTGTTTCGCCTTCCGTTTGAATTCCTAACAACTAGGCTTGTTTTTATTCTACAGTAGAAGAACGAGTCATTACATCATAATGACAACAATGACAATGATGAGATGAAGACATAACGCTCGTGTCCCAAGAAGCAAAATGGGGCAGAATGAAGGATGCGAGTGAATTCCAGTTTGCAACCTCTTGCTGGCTAAAGAGGTTCCTTTTTTATTGTTAATTATTAATTTTCAAAATACATAGAAAAACAAAAACATTCAAACAGTTTTCAGTGTTGACTACTGGCAGAAGGTAGTACATTTAGCATATTTTATCCATTTCTTTACAGGTGTAGTTAGGTGTAGTTATCTGTTAAATAATTGGAGATTATGTCATTCTTCATAGCTGGTAGAAGAGGTGAAAACTCCCAAGGTGCCACATTACAGTATGAATCAAGGTAATTCATGCTATCCCGACTTAGGGATGAGCGGGACTTTGCATATGACACCCACACTGAAGGTCCTTTGCCCAGGTTTCTGCCCACCTCCATGGGCAAATCTTGAAGCTGGAACTCAGTAAAACTCCTGAGCTGAATAATTTGTGCACACCCACACCCACTCACACACACCACAATCTGTAATGAATGGTTTGACTTTGCTTCTGTGCAGTGGAAAAAAAGAAGCAGGTGGTTTCTTGTTGTTTTTAAACTATGCTCTCTCAACTCGGTTCATCCGGCTGGGAATTGCATGCGGTCTTGCTTGGCATGGGGCATTGCTGGATTGGTAACTTCTTAGATTATCCCTAGCGATCTTAAATGGTTTTCTGAGTCATTGTAGCTTTTCTTTCAAGCCTCGTGGCTCTCCTGTTTGGGATTGGGGAAAGCCTGTTTCTCTTCTGTGGCTGAGTAAACTGGGGGGGGGGGGCAGTGAAGGGGGGGCAGGAAGCTGGATTTGTTAAAAGGAAGGAGGGAAAGCTCTCTCTCTCTCTCTCTCTCTATATATATATATGTATAATTTTTATTAACACAAATTAAAATACATCAACATCACATTAAAACAATCAATCAAAAAGAAAAAGAAAAAAAAGAGAAAAAAATATTACATAGATTTGCTCAACTGTTAACATTTGTAATTTATCATTATTCATAATCAAACAATACAATTGCTCCCCTTCACCCTTTGGGATCTATTCCTGTTTCCAAAATCTCATTACTCCTTCTGGTGGTGGTTTTCCACTTCCCTTAGAGAACACATATACCAGGAACTGTTTCCAAATTCCCTCAAATTCATTCGTATTTGTTATGCCTCTTCTTACTTTTATATTACATGTCAATTTATCATTAATGGCAATATCCCAAATTTCCTTATACCATTCTTCAATACGATAATCTCCTTGAACCTTCCAGTTCCTAGATACAATTAATCTCGCTGCTGTCAGCAAATTTGTTATCAATTCTTTAATTTCTTTATTACACTTTAAATCTCCATATAATGGTAGTAATGCCACACTAGGTGTCTCTTCAATCTCCATTCCAACAATTTCTTTTATCTCATTAAACACCATTTCTCACAATTTTTGTACATATTCGCATTCAGGAGGGAAAGCTCGAACCGACGTGGTTTTCCTTTCCCACAAACAACTCCTTCTTCCCCAACCCAGTGCAGGGGCTTTCCAGGGCGTGGGGCAGAAAGAGGTCCTGCTACTGGAGCCTCTTCAAAACGGGAGATGGCAGGAATTGAACCTGGGACCATGTTCTACTGCTGAGCTTTGCTCTCGTCTCACCAGGGGAGGCTGGTAGCTCCGATGTCAGTGGGGCGGTGTCTCTGGTCCGGGTTTCAGCCAGAACCAGTCGGAACGCTAAAGGAGCTCTTCAAGGTGAGGAGTCAGTGGAGGCCATTAGGAAGCACCTTGGATAGGTGCTTTGCAGTTCAGACTGAAACCCAGAGCAGATTCACCGTCCCACTGACGTCTGAGCCACCAGCCCCCACTGCTTGCCACGGAATCTAGCTTTCGTGGGGCAGCCGAGGTTGCCATCTGGAGTTGTTTCTCTTCCACCTCCTGTCGGCCCCCTGTATGTACTATTGATGGCAGCAGCTGTAGCACAGACAGCAGCATCCAGGATAAAGGCAGCAGAAGCCCTATGTTGTTACTATTATTGTTTATTTCATAGAATCATAGAATAGTTGAGTTGGAAGGGGCCTGTGAGGCCATCGAGTCCAACCCCCTGCTCAATGCAGGAATCCACCTTAAAGCATCCCTGACAGATGGCTGACCAGCTGCCTCTTGAATGGGAGAGCCCAGCACCTCCCTAGGTTCCACCTGTATCACAGGGCTTCAGAACCTCAGTTCCAGGGGCAAAATCTGATCCCCCAGGGGACTCTGGAAGGCCTCCTCCTTCCCTTGGCTTCACGTTTGATGGTTTCCTGGCTTTTCCGCAATCCTACCCCCATCCCCATTCTGAAAAGTGGAAATGCCTCTTGTAAGGCTTAGTTACTGGCAATTAAGAGTTTTAAGCTAAAATAGACAGTTTGGGCTGGTTTTTTTGGTTGGTAGTTTGGCTCTTTTGCATTTGGCCCCTCCCACTTTTAGAATCCCCACCCCACCCCACCCCTGAGCTTCTCTGAAATGGAATTTGGCCCTCGGGCTAAAAGTTCTGCACCTCAATTTTATTTACTCATTGGTTGTTGTTTTTTGACAATATTATACATTGTTCGTTCCCCATCCAAAGATTTTGGAGCGGTGAAGAACAAATAGAATAAAAGAACAACATTCACGGAAAGCTTCCTGGAACAACAACGCTTTCAGGAGGCACCAGAAGCAATACACTGTTGGTGTCCGCCTGACCTCCAAAGGCAGAGAATTCCATAGGAAGGGGGCCACCACACTGAAGGCTCTTCTCCTGGTGGACTCCAGTCGGACCATAGGTCCATGTGGAACCACCAGGAACATGTCCGCAGATGACTTCAGTGACCGGGCAGATTGATGAGGGAGAAGGCGCTCTCTCCTGGTCCCTTAAACCTGGCCCAGTAGCAAGTAGGCAGTCAGTGCAGTTCCCTCAACAAAAGAGTTATATACTGAAAAGGGGCAGCTCCCGACAACAGCCGAGCTGCTGCATTCTGCACTAGCTCCAGCTTCTGGAGCAGCTTTAAGGGCAGCCCCACATAGAGCGCATTGCAGTAACCCAGTCTTGAGGTTACTATTTTACTGCTATTATTTTATTGCTATTCCTGCATTGAGCAGGGGGTTGGACTCGATGGCCTTGTAGGCCCCTTCCAACTCTGCTATTCTATGATTCTATGAGAGGCCATCTATCAAGGATGCTGTAGTAGTGGATTTCCTGCATTGGCATGGGGTTGGACTAGATGGCCTTGTAGGCCCCTTCCAACTCTGCTATTCTATGATTCTATGATTCTGTGGCAGCTCCAGTTTTGATTGTGTTTACATTTGGCTGGTCCAGCTGTACCGCTGATAGGTAGAAATTCCTTACACACACCTGTCATCTATGATAACGCAGGTACTCTGCTATTAAAAAGGTGCATTTGAATAGGGAATGTAGATTCGCAGCATCCTGTTTTATACATAGTGTAGCAGGATAATTAGTACTGTATTGTTAAAGACATATGATTTAAATAGTATTGTATGCTTCATAAATATTGCTTAAGAGTTACGATGAGGAAATAGAGTCATTTTATTTAACGGGTAAAGTTCAATAGGAGCTGTACGTTTAATAGGTATGAAAGTTTTTGCCAGAATAAATGTGTTTGTCTTTAAGGTGCCATAAGAGTCTTCGTTCCTTTGGCTGCAAGAGACTCACCCAGCTACCCTTTGGAAACGTTTTAAATAGTTAGTGTAGGATTGATGGTATTTGCCTGGTTAGGTGGAATAGATAAGGAACATGCATATGCACATAAGTATGCTCTGATAACCATCAGAGCATAATCCATGCTCTGATAACCTCTCGTTTGGATTACTGCAATGCGTTATACGTGGGGCTGCCTTTGAAAATGGTCCGGAAGCTTCAGCTGGTACAAAACAGGGCAGCCCGTTTACTAACAGGGACTGGCTGGCGAGATCACATTACGCCAGTCCTTTTCCAGCTTCATTGGCTGCCAGTCCAGGTCCGGGCCCGATTCAAAGTGCTGGTATTGACATTTAAAGCCCTAAACGGTTTGGGGCCAGGTTATTTGAAGGAACGCCTCCTCCCATATGTACCTGCCCGGACCTTAAGATCCTCTACAGGGGCCCTTTTCCGTGAGCCCCTGCCAAAGGAAGTGAGGCAGGTGGCTACTAGGAGGAGGGCTTTCTCCGCTGTGGCACCCCGGTTGTAGAATGAGCTCCCCAGAGAGGTCCGCCTGGCACCTACACTACTCCTTTCGTTGCCAGCTGAAGACCTTTTTATTCTCTCAGTATTTTAACACTTAATTTTAACTTAAATTTAAATTTTACTGTTTTAACTCTGTATTTTAATTTTATATTAATGTTGCTGTGTGGTTTTTATTCTGGTTGTGCTTTTTATATTGCATTTTGTACTATAGTTTTATACTGTTGTTTTATACTTCGAATTTTTTTAATTTTTGTGAACCGCCCAGAGAGCTTCGGCTATTGGGCGGTATAGAAATGTAATAAATAAATAAATAAATAAATATTCAAAATGAAGAACCTCGGTGTCGGGCCTTCTCTGTGGTGGCACCCACCCTCTGGAGAACCCTCCCTCGTGCAGTTCAGGAAGTGGGAAATGTCATATCTTTTAAATACCTCTTAAAGACATACATTCTTACACAGGCTTTCCCTGGTTTTTAACGTAGCTGGTTTTATATTGCCTTTTAAACTTTTTAATGTTTTAAATTTGTACTTGTTACATTTTATGGTTTTTGGTTGTGTGCTGCCCAGAGAGCTTTGGCTGATGGGCAATATAAAAATGTAATAAATAAATAAATAAAATGAACTGGCATAGAAGGTGAGCTGGAAAGGAAAAATGGTTTAAAAAAAAAAAAAATATTGCATTTGTATAACGCCCAATAGCCGAAGCTCTCTGGGCAGTTCACAAAAATTAAAACCATTCAAAGTATAAAACAACAATATAAAACCATGATATAAAATACAATATAAAAGCACAACCAGAATAAAATCAGCAGCAGTGCAGAAAAAGAAATTTAAAATACAAATTTAAAACAGCAAAGTTAAAATTAATTTATAGACTGTTAAAATACTGAGAGAATAAAAAGGTCTTCACCTGGCGTCTGAAGATTATAGTGTAGGTGCCAGGTGAACCTCCTTAGGGAGCTCATTCCACAGCTGGGGTGCCACAGCAGAGAAGGCCCTCCTCCTGGTAGCCACCTGCCTCACTTCCTTTGGCAGGGGCTCGCGGAGAAGGACCCCTGAGGATGACCTTAGGGTCTGGGCAGGTACATATGGGAGGAGGTGTTCCTTCAGATAGCCTGGCCCCAAGCCGTTTAGGGCTTTAAATGTTAATAACATCACTTTGAATCGGGGCCCGGACCTGGACTGGCAGCTGAAGTTGGCTTTTTCACTTGAAAATGGGTCGGTTGGCAAATCATTGCCTTCAGAAAACAAGAGGCTTATTCTGCATCCCCATTCTGCTTACACATCACCAGAAAAAAGAGGACAAAAGAGATGTATTTGCATAAAATTTGCATATGCTGATTTATATGTATAGATGTAAATTTAGGATTAATTACTATAATTCATGCAGAAATAATGTCTTGTCGTATTGTGACCAGGTAACCTGTATGCCTACCTGTTCAGTCTGCTGTCCAAGTGCTATCTTTGGATGAGCAACAGGTTTTTTTCACTTTAAACTGGGCTTGGACTGGACTAGTGGCGGCTGGTGACTCTGATTCTGGTGGAGCAGTAAATCTATTCTGGGGGTTTGCCCAAACCAGCCAAAGGAGCTATCCAAGGCCCCAAACAGAATGGATTCACAGCCCCACTGGACTGGCGTGTTCTTCAAACAGAGGAGTGCCTTCAAATTGAGAATGGTTCTCTGGCAGCCCTTGAAATAGAGGACTGTCCCCTGTAAAGGAGGCCACGTGGTCACTCTAACACCAAGGGTTTATATTCCTCAGAGGCCCACTGTGGCTTTCCAATGAAATCATTGAAACTAGGGGGACCAATAGTAGGGAGAATTTGGCAGGTTCCAATTCTTCTTTTCACCCTTGCTAGACAAGTTTCCACAGAGAATCCTGAACGCCCCCCCCCCCTCGTCCTCAGGGTTCCCCAAAGAGGGGGAATGACAAGTCAAATTAAGCTTGTGATGCCATCCTTCTTCACGACAGGCAGAAATTCAGCAGGCTGAGCCTTCTCCCCACACCATGGCAGCCAGTGTTCTAGGAGCAGGCTGAGTGCTCACCCTAGTGGCTCTCTCTCTCTCTCTTTCTCTCTCTCTCCTGGCTTGTCTGTTAAAAGAAAACACAAGAGCTGTTTGCTTTCCACCCCACCCACTTTTTCAGGAAATGAAACTCAAAGCACTCCAAAGATCTGCTCCAGCAAGCTGTTGCAATAGTTCCTGGAGGGCATAAGAAGAAAAGGGCTGGGCGGTCTGCACCTGCAGGCATTAAGATGGCTTTGCAGCAGCCTATTTTGAATCCGGTGAGTGCAGAGAGAAAGGATGGCTGGCTGAGTGGGGCTCAGGAAGCTGCATGATATGCCAAAATCTACCCCAGTGTTGTCAGTGCTGGCTGCTGTCCAGGGTTTGGGCAGGATTCTTTCCTAGTCCTACCTGGACAGGATGGGGATCGAAATTTAGACTTTTTGCATGTAAAACGTTGAAACTTGGACCTTCTGCGTGTAAGGCTCAACTTACAGCTGCAGCTCTTCCTGCAAAACCTTTCGTGGTGGTATATGAAAGGATGGACATATATTTCCAATATGATGGTGTTCGTGCAATACCTAGCCTCTATAGACCCAGAGCTTTGGGGTGCTTCCAGAGGAGGCTTTTAGGACACTACTGCCCTGTCTCATTCATGGACTTCTGGGGTCGGGGGATCTAGATGTCGTCATCCTCAACTAGTAATCCTCCTGTGTTTTTCCCACGGCTTCTTCCTTCTTTTCTCTTACATGCCTCTCAAAATGGAAGGCGAGCCGCCCATAAGGGAGTGTTGCCAAGAATTGCAGAAAAGAGAAACTAAATTGATTAAGGGACTGCAGCATCTTCCTTATGGGGAAGGTTACAACAGCCGGGATGGTTTAGCTTGGAAAAAGGGAAGCTAAGGGGAGACCTGATAGAGCTGTACAAAATTATGTGTGGTGCGGAGAATGTGGAGAGGGAGACCTTGTTCTCCCTCTCTCATAATACTAGAACCCGGGGTCATCCCATGAAGCTGATGGGTGGGAGATTCAGGACAGATAAAAGGAAGGACTCCTTCACACAGTGCAGAGTTAAAACGATGGAATTCACTACCACAAGATGTAGTGATGGCCACCAATTTGGATGGCTTTCAAAGAAGGTTGGATAAATTCCTGGAAGAGAAGGCTATCGGCTATTAGTCCTGATGGCTATATGCTACCTCCAGTATTGGAGGCAATATGGGCAGGAGGGTGCTGTTGCACCGTGTCCTGCTTGTGGGTCCCTGGTCAAATGCTGGACTAGATGGAGCCTTGGTTTGATCCATCAAGGTTTTTCTTATGTTCTTATCTACACTACAACCCTTTCCATGTCTTGTTACTGCAAATGTTTTATATGCGTTCCCACAGCTAGTAGGTTGAATGGGGACCTTCTATAACAGGGATAGGCAACTCACTCTGCCGCAAAGATCATCTTCTTGGCTCGCCGCTCCGACCATGTTACTCCGCTTCTGAAATCTCTTCATTGGCTTCCAATTCACTTCAGAATCCAATATAAACTTCTCCTGTTAACCTTCAAAGCTTTTCACGGTCTAGCTCCTTCCTATCTCTCCTCTCTCATCTCACACTATTGCCCCGCTCGTGCTCTTCGCTCCTCTGATGCCATGTTTCTCGCCTGCCCAAGGGCCTCTACTTCCCTTGCTCGGCTTCGTCCATTCTCTTCTGCTGCCCCTTACGCCTGGAACGCTCTTCCAGAACATTTGAGAACTACAAGTTCAACCGCAGCTTTTAAAGCTCAACTAAAAACTTTTCTTTTTCCTAAAGCTTTTAAAACTTGATGTTGTGCAGACTTCTACTGTTACTTTCTACTGTTAGTTTTACCCTACCCTGTGCCTGCTTACCCTACCCTGTGCCTGTTTGCATTCTCTTCCCCTCCTTATTGTTTTACTATGATTTTATTAGATTGTAAGCCTATGCGGCAGGGTCTTGCTATTTACTGTTTTACTCTGTACAGCACCATGTACACTGATGGTGCTATATAAATAAATAAATAAATAAATAATAATAATAATAATAACCTACCCCAGCCAGCCGATATAGCCTCTGTGCTTCTTCATTCCTTCCTGTACTCCAAATCTGAGTTGAGTCTCTCTTTCCAGGGTCTCTTCTTGCCAAATCCAGGGCCTTGAGGCCAAAAGTGCATATTTTTAAAAACAGGATGCTGATTTTTCAAACTGAAACCACTATTTTTTTATTTTATTTTTATTTAACGATTTTTATACCGCCATTCAGCCAAAAAAGGCTCTCACGGCGGCTTACAAAAGTATTTCTTGACAGTCCCTGCCCACAGGCTTACAATCTAAAAGACATGACACAAAAGGAAAGGGGATTGGGAGGGAGGAGGAGGAGGAGGGGGGGAAAGGAAAGCAAATTCAGGCACTACAATCTTAGTTGCAAAGTTCAGCAGTTACAGTTGACACTCTCATGATAATACCTGCAATATTCAAAGATTTATAACGGTTGGGGGTAATTATGTTTGAGTACAGAACAAGGAAACAATGACCTTTATTTTTCGTCCCACAGTTCATACCGTTTACCGGCCCCATTTTTGGGGGCCTGAGTGAGGGGAAGATGATTATAATCCAAGGCCAGGTCCAGGCTCCTGCGAAAAGGTTTGCCCTGCCTCTACTTTGCATCACATTCAGTCTTTCAATAATCCTCTTGCCTTTTTCGATCCTTTCCCATCATACCTGAGCTGCCTTCAGTGACTGTAGTCCTTCTTCACCCTCTCTGTTCACTGGCTTTCCGTTGTTCTCCCAAATTAGACATTACTATCATTACAAATGAACCAGAAAAACAAAACCACAAAGCACATCCTAGATCAGCCTTCCTCAACCTGGGGCACTCCAGATGTGTTGGACTGCATCTCCCAGAATGCCCCAGCCAGTGGGGACTAGAACCCGGATCTCCTGACTCCCAGTCCAACACCTTAGCCCAGCCTTCCTCAACCTGGGGCGCTCCAGATGTGTTGGACTGCATCTCCCAGAATGCCCCAGCCAGCTGGCTGGGGCATTCTGGGAGATGCAGTCCAACACATCTGGAGCGCCCCAGGTTGAGGAAGGCTGTCCTAGATGGTATATAGCTTGGACCACCTGCTGGAAATTCAGTGTTATGGCTGTTCCACCTCCTTTGCCATTTTTTTTAACCTACTCAAGTGAATAAGCGGCTTGTGCCAATGTGGGGTAGTGGCTAGAGTGTTGGACTGGGAGATCCGGGTTCTAGGCCCCACTCAGCCATAGAAGCTCACTGGGTGACTTTGGGCCAGTCACGGACTCTCAGCCTAACCTACCTTACAAGGTTAAAACTTGATTTTGTTCTGACTTTATACTGTTAGTTTTACCCTACCCAGTGCCTGTTTACCCTACCCTGTGCCTGTTTGCATTCTCTTCCCCTCCTTATTGTTTTATTATGATTTTATTAGAATGTAAGCCTATGCGGCAGGGTCTTGCTATTTACTGTTTTACTCTGTACAGCACCATGTACATTGATGGTGCTATATAAATAAATAAATAAATAATAATAATAATAATAATAATTGTTGCTGTGAGGATAAAGTGGAGAGGAGAAGGATTATGTTCGCCGCCTTGGGTTCCTTGAGGAGGAAAGAAGGCGGGATATAAATGCAATCAATCAATCAATCAATCAATCAATCAATAAATAATAAATTCTGTGCTAGATTCTGCCCCAAATTGCTGTGCTTGTGTGCCTTCAACCCAGACGGATTTGCACCAAGCCACACGCAGAAACCGGAATTCTTGATTCCGACAGCAGTTCTACACATTATGCTCCAGCCAGGTTTAACAAACTTTGAAGCTAGCATAAGTTTTGGGCCTCCTTGGCAAGCTGGCATAGCTACAGGGACCCACTGCAAATGCCGCCCCTGCCCTGCCCTGCGCTCTCGTAATTTCTGTTTCCTGGCCCCAGAGCCGGATCTAGCCATCTTTTCAATTTACCTCAATTCCCCTGACTTCACGTCACTCGTGCGACTAGAGCCCTGTTGCTTGCAATGATGCTGCTCCAGCTGCGTAAGCCCACCAGGTAGGGTGGCTGTGTGTCCTCTTTTACAGAGAACAGTCCTCTATTTGGTGGCCTATCCAATTCTGATTTAAAGAGAAAGAGCCACAAGAACGGTGGTCCGTCCGCAACACCTGGGCGGCCGGAGGAAGAGGCAGGCAAGCAGGTTGCCTGCCCATAGTCTTCTGCGCTGTGGTGAGACGCTCTGCATTACTATTTAAATTATAATGCATTTGTCTAAATTTGCACCCGTACATATAAATGAACGTGAAGGACGGAAGCTCCAGTGTTGGCAGGGGAAACAGTTGCCAATGGAGGATGCCACCATGCCTTATGTCCACCTCCGCCTGAGCCAGGAGACCACAGAATGTTCTAAAGGCATTTGTTTACTAACAGGAACTGGCCGGTGAGATCACATTACGCCAGTCCTTTTACAACTTCATTGGCTGCCAGTCCAGGTCTGGGCCCGATTCAAAGTGCTGGTATTGACATTTAAAGCCCTAAACGGTTTGGGGCCAGGTTATTTGAAGGAACGCCTCCTCCCATATGTACCTGCCCGGACCTTAAGATCACCTACAGGGGCCGTTCTTCGTGAGCCCCTGCCAAAGGAAGAGAGGCAGGTGGCTACTAGAAGGAGGGCTTTCTCCGCTGTGGCACCCCGGTTGTGGAATGAGCTCCCCAGAGAGGTCCGCCTGGCGCCTACACTGTACTCCTTTCGTCGCCATCTGAAGACCTTTTCTCTCAGTATTTTAACACTTAATTTTAATTTTAATTTTACTGTTCTAACTCTGTATTTTAATCTTATATCAATTTTGCTGCGTGGTTTAATCCTGGTTGTGCTTTTTATACTGTATTTTGAAATTGTGCTTTTAACCTGTTGGTTGTTTTATTATGGTTTTAATTTTTGTGAACCGCCCAGAGAGCTTCGGCTATTGGGCGGTATAAAAATGTAATAAATAAATTTGTGGTAATTTACCTCACACTCATCACATACATAAAAATAGTACCTCATAATTCGGTGTTGGCTTTCAAGATACTGGAAATTTCAAAAAGCTTTTCTCCCCCTCTGTGTGCTGGTGTGAGGCTTATTTTACCGCTTGCCTTCCATGCAATATTTATTCTTGGTTTGATTATTTTATGGTTTTAACTGTTCATGCTTATAGCCTAGGTCTATAAGAAGTGAGCAGCTAGTTCCGTGTACCAAAGAGGACTTTGCTTCTTGAACAGCACCTTTCCTCCTCAGTGCCAGATGAAGAGGGAATTTCACCAGGTGCTACATGCATACAAATGACACCTGCTGAAATTCCCTTTTCTATGCCACTGTTAAAGTTACAAGAGCGTATTCTATGTCACTGTTAAAGTTACAAGAGCCCAGTCCTTCTTTTCAGATGGTCAGCCTAACATCAGCAGCTTGCATTAAGTCCCTTGATGAGCCATTGGGCCTGTTTAGACAACACGCTAAGCCATCATAGAATTATAGAATCATAGAATAGCAGAGTTGGAAGGGGCCTACAAGGCCATCGAGTCCAACCCCCTGCTCAATGCAGGAATCCACCTTAGCATCCCTGACAGAGGGTTGTCCAGCTGCCTCTTGAAGGCCTCCAGTGTGGGAGAGCCCACAACCTCCCTAGGTCACTGGTTCCATTGTCGTACTGCTCTAACCGTCAGGAAGTTTTTCCTGATGTCCAGCTGGAATCTGGCTTCCTGTAACTTGAGCCCGTTATTCCTTGTCCTGCACTCTGGGATGATCAAGAAGAGATCCTGGCCCTCCTCTGTGTGACAGCCTTTAAGTATTTGAAGAGTGCTATCATGTCTCCCCTCAGTCTTCTCTTCTCCAGGCTAAACATGCCCAGTTCTTTCAGTCTCTCTTCATAGGGCTTTGTTTCTAGACCCCTGATCACCCTGGTTGCCCTCCTCTGAACACTCTCCAGCTTGTCTGCATCCTTGAATTGTGGAACCCAGAACTGGACGCAATACTCTAGATGAGGCCTAACCAGGGCCGAATAGAGAGGAACCAGTACCTCCCGTGATTTGGAAGCTATACTTCTATTAATGCAGCCCAAAATAGCATTTGCCTTTCTTGCAGCCATATCGCACTGTTGGCTCATATTCAGCTTGTGATCTACAACAATTCCAAGATCCTTCTTGTTTGTAGTATTGCTGAGCCAAGTATCCCCCATCTTGTAACTGTGCATTTGATTTCTATTAGGCACCCCCAAACTTTGAGGTATGCCAAAAGTAGTTTTCAATCCCAATCCAAATGGTTACTTTTTAAAATCATTTTTTAAAAAGAGGTTGTGAGCTGCAATGAGGGCAATAAGCCACAGAGAGGCATATGCACTTCTGAAATATAAGAAAAATAAATGATAGCGTGGCTAGTTGCAAACATGGAGGGAGTCCCTGGGTTCACAAAGCAGGTGTAGAGAAGAGCGGGGGAAGCACCGCAAATCAACTGCAAAAATAGAGACATGCCCAGATGCTGGTAAAAATTCTTATCTTTAATAATTTCCTCAGTAGGCTCAACGTTTCGGATAAAAATCCTTCCTCAGGGGCTGAAGAAAGACGCGAGCTACTATAATCTAAAATAATAATATAATTGAAAAGTCCTTGACTTTTTCTTTCTCTTTTGGGTCGTCCCCACTGAGAGCTCCGTAGATAATACAGCTCTGGGCGGGGACTCCCAAAAGAGAAAGAAAAAGTCAAGGACTTTTCTATTATTATTATTATTATTATTATTATTATTATTATTATTATTATTATTATTATTATTTTATAGTAGCTCACGTCTTTTTTCAACTCTTGAGGAAGGATTTTTATCTGAAACGTTGAGCCTATTGAAGAAATTATTATTGTTGTTTTAACAGTTTTATTGTTTTCTACTTTGCTGAAGAAATTATTAAAGATAAGAATTTTTACCAGCGCCTGAGTGTGTCTCTAGTTTTGCAGTTCACAAAGCAGGCGCCATTTTCCTCACCCGTGAATGACAAGCCACATGTCTTCCACACAACTGTTAAAACGACAAGAGCCCTGACTTTGTTTTGCATTTGGCTGCGGATAATATTACTCAGCCGTTTCCAAATGCAATGACTTAGTTAGCAGGTATGTGTATGCACAGAAATGGCGTTGGTGACACAGCTAAGAAGTGAGGGGGCAAATTGCAACCATCTAACGTAAGCAGCTCATAACATTCCTTGAAATGGTTTATGTATGCTATGTATATATCACTTCATATCCTAAAATCTCTAAGCGGTTCCCAGTACATATATAGGAAAGGAAAGGAACCTCTCGTGCAAGCACTGAGTCATTACTGACTTTTGGAGGGATGCCAGCTTTCGCTGACGTTTTCTTGACAGGCCTTATAGCGGGGTGGTTTGCCGTTGCCTTCCCCGGCCGTTATTACCTTTCCCCCAGCTAACTGGGTACTCATTTTACCAACCTCGGAAGGATGGAAGGCTGAGTCGACCTGAGCCGGCTGCCTGAAACCAGCTTCTGCTGGGATCGAACTCAGGCCATGGGGAGAGTTTCAGCTGCAGAAACTGCTGCTTTACCGCTCTGTGCCACACGAGGCTCTTAATACATATATAACACTGTCCAAAAACAGTGTAAGAAAAATATAACTTAATAATTAAAAACATGACAATGATAAACCAGTGCCATTTCCTCAGGGTAACTTAGAAGAATTATTTAATGAGCTTAAACTGCTCTATCCCAAAGTCTAAAGGTGAGTTACATTGTGCCCTTTTCAGAATTTATCTTGCGCATAACCCTGTGTGGCTTGGACTGATAACGTATTCTGGTTATCAGTAGATACACGCCCAACTTTATTTTCGCATTTGCATGAGACAAAGGAGGATCGGCAATCCTTGACTTGATATTGACCAATAGGGATGACTTAGTGGATAAAGCGGCAGTTACGGGAACTCTGGGGCAAAGTGACCACGTCATACTTGAATTCTTGATTACAAAGGAGACAAAAGCTGAGTGTAGCCATACACGTACTCTGGATTTTAGGAAAGCTGATTTTAATAAACTCAGAACTACGATAAGTAAGGTCCCCTGGCAAGTGAGCCTAACGAGAAAAGGAGTGCAGGATGGGTGGGAATATTTTAAAAAGGAAATTTTAAGGGCACAATTACAAAAAATTCCAACAAGGAGAAAAGATAGAAGACAACGGAGGAAACCCATGTGGCTTCACAAAAAGCTTAGAGATGACCTGAAAACAAAAAAGGATACATATAGGAAGTGGAAGGAAGGCCAGGCTACAAAAGAAGAGTACAGACAGGTGGCATAGAAGTGCTGAAATGGCGTCAGGAAGGCTAAAGCTGAGAATGAGCTGAGATTAGCGAGGGATGCTAAAAGTATTAAAAAGGCTTTCTTCAGATACGTGAGTAGTAAAAGATAGAGGAAAGAAATGGTGGTTCAACTGCTTAATGAGGATGGCAAATTGATAACAGATGACAAAGAAAAGGCTGAAGTGCTCAATTGCTACTTTGCCTCAGTCTTCTCCCAAAAGCAGGTCTATGACCCCCCCTGGAAAAAGTGAAGCAGAAGTTGAGGGGGAAGGATTGCGGTTTGAGATTGATAAAGAAATGGTCAAAGAACACCTAATTTCCTTGAATGAGTTCAAATCTCCAGGGCCCGATGAACTGCATCCTAGAGTAATGAAGGAGCTAGCAGAAGAACTCTCAAAACCCTTGTCTATTATCTTTGCAAAATCATGGAAGACGGGTGAGGTGCCAGACGACTGGAGGAGGGCTAACGTTGTCCCTATCTTCAAAAAGGGCAAAAAGGAGGAACCTGGGAACTGCAGACCAGTCAGTCTGACATCCATCCCTGGGAAAATTCTGGAGCAGATTATAAAGAAGTCAATCTGTAAACACCTTGAAATCAATGCAGTGATTACTAGAAGCCAACATGGATTTGTCAGGAACAAATCCTGTCAGACTAATTTGATCGGGTAACCTCCCTTGTGGACTGTGGGAATGCTGTGGAAGTCATATATCTTGACTTCAGCTAAGCTTTTGACAAAGTGCCACATGACATTCTGATTAACAAAGTAGCTAAAAGTGGGCTAGATGGAACAACTATTAGGTGGATTCACAGTCGGCTACAGAATCGGACTCAAAGAGTACTTATCAATGGAACCTTCTCAAACTGGGGAGAGGCAACGAGTTGGGTACCGCAGGGCTCAGTCCTGGGCCCAGTGCTCTTCAACATTTTTATTAATGTTTTGGATGAGGAGGTGCAGGGAACGCTGATCAAATCTGCAGGTGACACAAAATTGGGTGGGATAGCTAATATCCTGGAAGACAGAAACAAACTTCAAAGTGATCTTGAATGGCTGGAGTGCTGGGCTGAAAACAACAGAATGAAATTTAATAGGGATAAATGCCAAGTTCTACATTTAGGAAATAGAAACCAAATGAACAGTTACAAGATGGGGGATACTTGGCTCAGCAATACTACAAACGAGAAGGATCTTGGAATTGTTGTAGATCACAAGCTGAATATGAGCCGACAGTGCGATGTGGCTGCACGAAAGGCAAATGCTATTTTGGGCTGCATTAATAGAAGTATAGCTTCCAGATCACGTGAGGTACTGGTTCCTCTCTATTTAGCCCTGATTAGGCCTCATCTAGAGTATTGCGTCCAGTTCTGGGTTCCACAATTCAAGAAGGATGCAGACAAGCTGGAGCGTGTCCGGAGGAGGGCAACCAGGATGATCAGGGGTCTGGAAACAAAGCCCTATGAAGAGAGACTGAAAGAATTGGGCATGTTTAGCCTGGAGAAGAGAAGACTGAGGGGAGACATGATAGCACTCTTCAAATACTTAAAAGGTTAGCACACAGAGGAGGGCCAGGATTTCTTCTCGATCCTCCCAAAGTGCAGGACATGGAATAATAGGCTCAAGTTAAAGGAAGACAGATTCCAGCTGGACATCAAGAAAAACTTCCTGACTGTTAGAGCAGTACGACAATGGAACCAGTTACCTAGGGAGGTTGTGGGCTCTCCCACACTGGAGGCCTTCAAGAGGCAGCTGGACAACCATCTGTCAGGGATGCTTTAGGGTGGATTCCTGCACTGAGCAGGGGGTTGGACTCGATGGCCTTGTAAGTCCCTTCCAACTCTGCTATTCTATGATTCTATGATTCCAGTTCGTCTAAAAGCAGGTGCCTGCTGAAATGGAATTTGCACAATTGCAGTTCCTCATGTCTCCTTTGCTCAGGGCACCTCACTAACCATCGGTGCCCCCTCCGGAAAACCTCCAAGGTATAACCAAAAGGTGCACAAGCCACACAACTGCTATAGTGTAAGAAAATACAATCAAAGAAGGGGTGAACAGTTATAACAAATACAAGTTTCTTACACCAAACGGAATACGTCTCGCACCACCAATAATATCATGATTGGTTTTTCAATTTGCTTTGGGGGGATTTTAAAACTTTTATCTATCATGATTTATTTTCAGTGTCTCTGATGAAGCAATTTGGGAGAACAGGATTTTTTAAAAACCGGTAGCCTGTTAAAGGATTAAAAACCATTGATGAGGCTATTTTGTGTCTTAACGCTACCGATTTATACCGTCACCACATCACATTGTTTTGTTTATTAGGTTTAAACACTGATGAGACTTTTTCGTGTCTCCACCCTGTAGATTATTATTACAATGGTATAACTTTGCATTTGTGTATAACTCTCTTGTTATCTGCTGTGATTGCTTGTGTTGTATTTTTGTTCCTGTTATAAAACTTGTGTTTGTTATAACTGTTCACCCCTTCTTTGATTGTATTTTCTTATACTATAGTAGTTGCGTGCCTTGTGCACCTTTTGTTTGTATCTTGTTTATATCAACCACTGCCTTCTCTGTTTATGCCCTCCGGGCAACCTCCGTGCGTCTTCGTCGCTGCTCTTTCCAAACCAATCCACTCTTCCTGCATAATGGGGGTCTCCACTACGGTCAACCTCCTCCCCAACACCATCTCCTTCTGCTGACTGGCTTCGGCCCTAATGTCCCCCTCACATTTCAGTTTCGCAGTTAATCTCGTGTGCTTGAACGGCGACATTGCCTTCCACTTCAACCCACGGTTTGATGAAGGCCGGGTCGTCGTATGCAACACACAGCAAAACCACCGCTGGGGATCTGAGGAGCGGGCCTTTAATATGCCCTTCCAGCCAGGTTGCTACTTCGAGATGATCATCAGCGTCAAGGGCCACTGCTATCAGGTGAGGTGTAGGTAAGGTTAAAAAAAAAAAAGTGTGTGTGTGTGGGAGTAGGATTCATTCTCTTCTTCCCTCCACGCTCCTCCTCATGTAAAGAACCAACCACCGGACCTTTGCTTTGTATGGAAAAGAGGGCAGAGCTGTGGAGAAAATATAGTAGGTTTTGTTTGGCCTTGAGGTCTAAACTTTTAATTTTTAATTTTCTGAAAATACAGAAGAAATGCTTCATGAGTTGGCTCTGCTTCATGAAAGTTTATGCTTTGATTAGGGCGCAATCCATGTATAGACAGAAAAAAGCCCTACAACTCGCTGTAGGACCGCACCCTAAATTGGTTAGTTTTTAAGGCTTCACAACTTTTTGTTTGATAGCTGTCATCTAGTGGTTGGAACCTCTTGTTTTTTCAAGAGTTTTCTTCACCTCCCGGTTCGATTCTTTCTCTAGGTATCGGTCAATGGCAATCATTTTGTGGAATACAGGCACCGTGTCTCTTTCCAGCTAGTCCAGATGTTGCAGGTCAGCGGGAATATCTCCTTGAACTCCATCAGCTTTGGTGGAACTTCTGTAAGTTGTGCGTTTTCGTCTCGCTCAGTGCCAATTGAAATTTAAGATGGATTTTGTAGCTTATCATGTGGAAAGCAGCCATTTATAAATCAAATGAAACTTCTTGAAAACATGGCAATCTAATTTTACAATGAGGCGACTTGGCAACTTTTGGACAGGCCTTTTCACCATAGGACTTTGTTTCATCTTCATTCTTCCCCAACTTGGCTCCCTCCAGATGGGTAAGACTTCAGTTCCGCCAGCTGGCTGTGGGATTATGGGAGTTGTGGTCCAATTCATCTAGAGGATCCCAATTTGGGGATGACTACTGTAGAAGCTACAGTGACCCTGTTCAAATGACATCCTGAGCCACAATGGTTAAGCATTTTGAGCTAAACACATTATGGTTTAGCGTGTCATGTGAACCATGACTTAGTATGTCATGTGAAGAATTCCTAACCATGGTGGCGGCACAACCACGGTTTAAGCACGCTCACTAATCATGTGCTGCAAAAGGAGCGTGTTCAGAGGAGGGCAACCAGAATGATCAGGGGTCTGGAAACAAAGCCCTATGAAGAGAGACTGAAAGAAATGGGCATGTTTAGCCTGGACAAGAGAAGATTGAGGGGAGACATGATAGCACTCTTCAAATACTTAAAAGGCTGGCACACAGAAGAGGGCCAGGATTTCTTCTCGATCCTCCCAGAGTGCAGGACATGGAATAACGGGCTCAAGTGACAGGAAGCCAGATTCCAGCTGGACATCAGGAAAAACTTCCTGACTGCTAGAGCAGTATGACAATGGAACCCATGACCTAGGGAGGTTGTGGGCTCTCCCACACTGGAGGCATTCAAAGAGGCAGATGGACAACCATCTGTCAAGTATGCTTTAGGATGGATTCCTGCATTGAGCAAGGGGTTGGACTCGATGGCCTTGTAGGCCCCTTCCAACTCTGCTATTCTATGATTCTATGATTCTATGCTTAGCAGCCTAACCATGGCTTAGCGTGTTGTCTAAACAGGCCCAATGGCTCATCAAGGGACTTAATGCAAGCTGCTGATGTTAGGCTGACCACCTGAAAAGGAGGACTGGGCTCTTGTAACTTTAACAGTGGCATAGAAAAGGGAATTTCAGCAGGTGTCATTTGTATGCATGCAGCCCCTGGTGAAATTCCCTCTTCATCACAACAGTTAAAGCTGCAGGAGTTGTACTAGAGTGACCAGATACTAAAGAGGGCAGGGCTCCTGCAGTTTTCACTATTGTGATGAAGAGGGAATTTCATCAGATGCTGCATGCATACAAATGACACCTGCTGAAATTCCCTTTTCTATTATTAATTAATAGAATTTATTAATTTATAGCTTTTGGGTCAATAGTGCGCCCAGGTTTTTTTTCCTTCCCAAACTGAAAAAGCAGGCAGTTCTAGAGGGGCAGGTGTGCATTTTTTTTTTAAAAAAAACCTCATTTCTAGATATATTTCTCTTGTGTTTCAGGCGCCACCTCCGTACACCCCTTCCGCTAGCATCCCTCCTGCTTACACGGCCATCGCAGCCACCAATGTAAGTAGAACCTCTGTGTTTCTTTGCCTCCCTTTTGTTTTCAAAACCAGGAAGCGTTGGGAGTGGCAGAGTTTATTAGCGTTGGCTACCTTGTGTAGTAGCTTTATAGCTTCATCCCACGTACCTGTTTCCCTCGAATTACCCCCTACAGTGTTTAGCTGTCGTTGTTGTTATTGCTAGTTAAATCACACCCTGGGCGGCAGCGCTCCTAAGATCCTTTGCATACCTGGAAATGGGTTTGGGGGGCGGGAATGTAAAAAATCATTTAAAAAAAATGGATGACCCAATCCGATTCAAATTTGGTATGCTTAAAGCTCTCCTTAATATCTCTTACTGTGCCAATTTTGATGTCTCTATCTTTACAACTTACGCAGACGTAAGCATTTGTTTAATTTTTCTTTAAACATATCAAATCCTGCTCCTGCGCCCCCCAGTGGCTGCTCGGAAAACAACAAGTGATTCGCTCCAAAAGTAGCACCAAAATCGGTCGGTTCTTTTGCCTTTGAAGCACAATTAAAGCAGGATGCATGGGAGTACTTCACAGACAAAGCAGATTATAAACTGGAAAACTTCAGAGTCCTTCACAATAAAAGCAGATTATAAGCTGGAAAACTTCGGAGTCCTTTGCAGGCAATTCACAGTGACTGCACAGTATAACGCTGGTGTGATAAAGCTCCTAATGTATCACGTGCTTTACTGCATTCACTTTCACGATACACTGCAAAGGAGGTCACCAACTTCCTTATTTTTCAGATAAGTGACTTGTTCAAGGTCATCCACTGAGCTCCATAGAAGCTTAAGAACGTCAGAAGAGCTGGATCAGGCCTAGGGTCCATCTAGTCCAGCACTCTGTTCACACAGTGGCCATCCAGCTCTCGACCAGGAACCCCCAAGCAGGACACAGGTGCAAAAGCAGCACCCTGCCCATGTTCCCCAGCAACTGTAGCACATCTAGCATCCCCAATAGATGTATGTAGGCTTGAAGACCTCCAGTGAGGGAGAGCCCTCCTCAACACCCAAATAATGTCTTGTATTGCCACTAAGAAGTTTCTCCTAGTGTCAGTGCCGGATTTAGAAGCAAGCCAAGTAAACCATGGCTTTGGCCCTGATGTCACGAGGGGCCTCTAAATATGCTGATGACGCTCTAAGGTTTTAATAACGCAGCTTCAAACCACATTAGCTGCGTACTGATTGAGAGCATGACTTCAACCATGAGCTTGTGAACTGGACTCAGGCAACGCATCTCTTCTCAGCCCCGGGTCTCCGTCCCTCTGCCTTCAGCAGCCAACACTGAACTACAGTCTGGAGCGAAATATTCTGAGATCATTGCAAGTGTCCATGTCCTCTAAAAGACGAATCTCTCTGCCCTTGCAGGTCGGCATGATGTTTTCCCAGCCAGGCCTTGCGCGGCATAAGGTTTCTGTGAGTATCTCTCTGCGGCTTTGTGGAAACTCCCCAGAGCTTCTAGGTCTAGAGCAGTGGTTCCCAAACTTTTTCAGGTCACCGCCCCCTTGGTTCCACAAACTCATGCCCAGCGCCCCCTACCCTACACTATAAAAATCATTATTCAGAATAGCGGTTTTCAACGAGCCACTAAGGAAGATAATAACAACAAAATTCAAAACAGTAACAATTAATTGAATATTTATTCAAAATCCAAAGCACCCACTGCAGGCTTGCCGAGGGAAGGAAAAGAGAGCGAATGCCTCTGTTTTGCAGCCAGCGTGACGGGGCATACCAAGCAGGGTATGTCTCTTCATTAGCGTTTTGGTGCTTTTGAAACATTTCAATTCACCGTCTAAAGGACTCTTCTTAAACAGTACTAATACATGTGCGGATTCTTCCCCTATATGGTTTGGGACCAAACTACCTTCTCTCATAAAAATGTCCCTGGGTGTTATTTATTTATTTTATTTATTTTATTACATTTATATACCGCCCCCCAGCCGAAGCTCTTTGGGCGGTTTACAACAATTAAAAATAGTAAACATTAAAAGTACACAAAATTTTTAAAAAACATAAAAACAGTATAAAAACAACAACAGTATCCATTTAAAACAACAATTCTGGGGGCCATTAAAAACAAACTTAACATTATTAAATGCTGCTTAAAATGCCTGGGAGAAGAGAAAGGTCTTGACCTGGCGCCAAAAAGATAACAACGTTGGCGCCAGGCGAGCCTTATCGGGAAGATCATTCCACAGTCGGGGGGCAACCACTGAGAAGGCACTCTCCCTTGTTGTCATCCTCCGAGCTTCCCTCGGAGTAGGCACTCGGAGGAGAACCTTAGATGTTGAGCGCAGTTAAGACCTTCTAGAGAGGCGCTTCTCAGAAAAGACCACCTTGAGCGCCCCCCTGCTGCCCCTTTGCCTCTTAGCGCCCTCCTATGCAATCCCACCGCCCCCAAGGGGGCAATACCGCCCACTTTGGGAACCACTGGTCTAGAGGAAAGAAGGCTTAAATGGTGGCTTGCTCTGGTTGCCCAAACAGCAGCAAGTGGGAAGTCCGTAGCGCCGTGGAAGGGCAGCCTCGCTCCCTGGCAAAGTGCGGAGAACGCAGGAGGGCTCCAAGCGGAAGATGGAGTGCTCTGGGCCCCCTCATAAAATTCCATGAATGAGGCAGGGTAACAGCCCAGTACAAGCCTTGTCTGGAAACACTTGTGGAAGGGAAGCAGGGTTGGTTGGGTGGACAGTTTTGGGCTTACTGGCCTTTTTATTTATTTATTTATTTTATTAAATTTATACACCGCCCCATAGCCAAAGCTCTCTGGGCGGTTTACAAAAGTTAAAAACAGTGAACATTAAAAAGTATACAAAATTTAAAACCATCAAAAACATAAAAACAACAGTATAAAAGCAACAGTATCCATTTAAAAACAACAGTTCTGGGGTCTGTTAAAAAAGAAGCAAACTTTGTACTGTTAAATGCTCTTAAATGCCTGGGAGAAGAGAAAAAGTCTTGACCTGGCGCCGAAAAGATAACAATGTTGGCGCCAGGCGAGCCTCATCGGGGAGATCATTCCAGAATTGGGGGGCCACCACCGAAAAGGCCCTCTCCCTTTGTAGAGAGGAGCACATATTTCTCCCTCTTCCCTCCCCATACACTTTTCCTTGTGTGTCATGTCTTTTTTTTTTTTTAAGAATGTAAGCCTGAGGGTAGGGACTGTCTTCTTTATTGATACATTGTAAGCCGCTCCGAGAGCCTTTTGGCTGAGGGGCGGGATAAAAATACTCTAAATAAATAAATAAATAAATAAATAAATAATATTTGTTCCTGAAAGATTTTTGTTGATGTGAGCAGCATCAGAGAATGGCCTGACAACAATCGCCTCAGATCCCTCATGCCTGGATCCAGTTCCAGCGGAGAGCCCCCTTCTCTCCTGGCTACCGACTGTCACTGCTGAGTGGGACATCGCAGGCGCACTCGGCGCAGAGCCTCGCCCAAGTGCTCACCAGCTCCCCCCATCCCCGGTCGCTCGGTAGCTGCCTGCCCTGGCTGCTGAAATTGCGCATTTCCCTATCTGCATTAATAGTGGCCGTAAAGGCCCCATTAACACAAGGGTAAAGCATTTGCTGTTGCATTAACACTGCACTCAACATCTAAGGTCCTGCTCCGAGTGCCTACTCCGAGGGAAGCTCGGAGGATGGCAACAAGGGAGAGGGCCTTTTCAGTGGTGGCCCCCCCAACTGTGGAACGATCTCCCCGACGAGGCTCGCCTGGCGCCAACGTTGTTATCTTTTCGGCGCCAGGTCAAGACTTTTCTCTTCTCCCAGGCATTTTAACAGCATTTAACAACGTTAAGTTTGTTTTTAATGGAGCCCAGAACTGTTGTTTTTAAATGGATACTGTTGTTTTTGTACTGTTTTTATGTTTTTAAATTTTGTATACTTTTAATGTTTACTATTTTTAATTGTTGTAAACCACCCACAGAGCTTCGGCTGTGGGGCGGTATATAAATGTAATAAAATAAATAAATAAATAAATAAATAAATAAAGAAATTAACGGGACCTTCGCGGTCGCCATTAACACAGAGGGGGAAATGTGTGGTTTCGGCAGCCAGTGTGGGCAGTGCTGAGGGCTCGTCAGGGCCAGCTGAGCCACAGAAGAGGCTCATTGTGGGGGCAGACCACAGTAGCAATGGGTCACAGTCCACAGAGGCAGGCACAGGTAATTTCGCTCACCCCTACTGCTGTGTCCGTCTGAGGGAAAGGCAGCAGCAGGCAGGTATCCCTCCCATCATGCCTGGATCTGGATGAGGGTATTAGAAGGAGAGGAAGCCACAGCCCTCCCACTGTGTCCAAAATGTGTTTTTCCCACCCCGTCCCTCCCTCCCTCCCTCCCACTCACCCAATTCCCTTTCCTTTAGGTTTTTGGCGGGGTTTTTTTTTTTTTTAGATTGTAAACTGATGAGCAGGGACTGCCTTAAGAAATATCTTTGCAAGTTGTCTTGGGAGCCTTTTCGGCTAAAAAGACGGGATAAAAATGCTGAAATAAATGAAATAATAAATAAATCTTCAATTGTGCTTAATCCCCCCTTCAGCATCTCAGAGGTACTCAGATCTATGCTTTGGTAATATGCAAACTTATTTAAATCAACTGATCAGTTCAAAGCCAAATGATTAGTCATTTGGCTTTGAACTGAAAGATTTTAACCTGTTGGTTGTTTCATTATGGTTTTAATTTTTGTGAACCGCCCAGAGAGCTTCGGCTATTGGGCGGTATAATAAATAAATAAATAAATAAATAAATAAATAAGAGCTAAAAATCCTCTAGTTAGTTGACAGACCTGAGGAGAAGTGTTCAGTTCATTTATTCCATGTTTCTCATTCATCGTGGCCAACACTCTCTCTCCGAAGTAATTAAATAATAAGGGCTATAGTTCTTTGCACATTAAATTATTGCTTTCCTTTTCATTCTTTCTTTGCAGATGAAGAAGAACAAGAACGTCCAGGTGTGTGGGTTAAAATTTGGGGGCAATATTGTAGCCCACCTAATTTAGATAAGGCAGACCGGCAGGGATCTGGTCTGGACTGCATTTTGGTGCTCGGTTCTGTGATCTAAGATATAACAAGAGCCCTCTCTGCGTTTTCATCTCTTCTCAGGGCTATACTGGAATGACCTTGACCAATCCTGTGAGTATCTTTCTGTCCTGTTGTTATGTCTCTTATGTCTCCATCACTGGACAATTTAGAAACTGGTCTTGTTGGCCATATTTAGAGGAAGGATGCTTATACACACACACACACACACACACACACACACACACACACACACACTTCCAGCTTTGTTCAGGTGACACAGACATTTGTGTTAACATCAGTGCGTCCATTCTCCCACTCTGATAGAAGCTGGTTCAATGCAGGGGAGGCTGGTGGCTTGGATGTCAGTGGGCGTTGAATCCACTCCGGGTTTCAGTCAGAACTGTGGAGCACCTTGAAAAAGATTTGAGCTCTCCCTCTCAGAATTGTCATGAATTTCTTTGCTGGGTGGACTCCCTGAACACATCAATCACTGTTGCAGGAGCACTTGCCCCGGGTTCTTAACGCAGAAGTGGTCAAATCAGAAGCCCTCCAGTTTCCTGGATTTTTCTTTTCTTATCTTCATCCTAGATGACTTCAACGTTGGGGCGTGTGTGTGTGTGTGTGTGTGTATTAATCTTCCTTTGTCTAGCTCAGGGGGAGGCAATGATTTTTGGCCCTTGAGCACATTTGGCAGTTTGAGAAAATGTCCTGGGCACCACCACAAAATGGCCGCATTGCAGATGAACGCATTGGGCTTCAGCCACCTACCTTCATTTCCTAAGAATGTCTCTAAGCTTCTTTGCGGTTAGCCCAGGGGAAGTCATAGGAAAAGAAGATGGGAGCAGCAAGGGCCCTCCCTTTGCTTCGAAATGATCCCAACTGCCAGTAAGAAACTTTTGTTATTTTAAAGTGGTAAAAATAAATAGGATAGGTCATCTTGGTGGGTGCCAGGAAGGGTGTCTGAGGGTACCCACGGGCACCAAGTGGCCTGCCTCAGGCCTAGCGGCTTCTCCTGATGGACCGTATCCCTTTTGCATTGTTATTTCCAGGCTGTGCCATTCCAGGTTGCTATCCCAGGAAACTTCACTCCATTTCGCAAGATCATGATTGTGGGGAATGTGTCTCTCAAAGCCAAAAGGTGCGTTTCCAGAGAAAACACGATTCTGCAAAACCTTTCTACATTCAGTTATCTTACGAAGATCAAACTTATCAGGAAATATGGCTGCAAGAAAGGCCAATGCTATTTTGGGCTGCATTAATAGAAGTATAGCTTCCAAATCACGTGAGGTACTGGTTCCCCTCTATTCGGCCCTGGTTAGGCCTCATCTAGAGTATTGTGTCCAGTTCTGGGCTCCACAATTCAAGAAGGACGCAGACAAGCTGGAGTGTGTTCAGAGGAGGGCAACCAGGATGATCAAGGGTCTGGAAACAAAGTCCTATGAAGAGAGACTGAAAGAACTGGGCGTGTTTAGCCTGGAGAAGAGAAGACTGAGGGGAGACATGAGAGCACCCTTCAAATACTTAAAAGGTTGGCACACAGAGGAGGGCCAGGATCTCTTCTCGATCCTCCCAGAGTGCAGGACATGGAATAACAGACTCAAGTTAAAGGAAGCCAGATTCCAGCTGGGCGTCAGGAAAAACTTCCTGACTGTTAGAACAGTACGACAATGGAATCAGTTGCCTGGTGAGGTTGTGGGCTCTCCCACACTAGAGGCCTTCAAGAGGCAGCTGGACAAGCATCTGTCAGGGATGCTTTAGGGTGGATTCCTGCATTGAGCAGGGGGTTGGACTCGATGGCCTTGTAGGCCCCTTCCAACTCTGCTATTCTATGATTCTATGTCTGCAGGTCCAGGATGCTCAGCGTGTGGTCCTCCAGCCGTTTTGGCAACTACCATGATCCGTCATCATTGGCTGTGCTGGTTAAGGATGGAGGGGAGTTCTAGGCCGAAACATCTGGAGTGCCAAAAATTGTCCATCCCTGCCTAGGTCAAGCTACAGCTCCTTGCAGGACATTAATTCTTCTGCAAGTTGACCCTGTGGCGAAAAGGATCAAGGATTGTCCTGGCATTGGAGAGAGCAGAGTTCAAATCACTATTCAACCATGAAGCCCACTGGCTGATGCTGAGCCAGCGACCATGTTAAGAAAAATCTTGGCTTACCGTGAACAAGCTGCAGCACGCTCACGCCTGCAGCCATTTGCTCCTGCTAGTGTGAGCAGCTAAAACAGAAGTAGAAAGCTTTCTAGGACATTCAGTCCCTGGATCCTGGGTTGTTGCTTCCAAACAAACCACGAATCATAATCCAAGAACTAACACAGGTTTGCGATCCTGGCTCTTGGAGCAGCTGCCATGCAGTCAGTCAACCAAGATAGCCCCTTACAGTCTGAAGACTTACAATCTAAAAAGACACCACAGGCAAGGAAAAAAAGGATGGGAAGGGAAGAGGAAAAAATAAAGTCATCAGGGCTTGTGAAACGGCTCCACTACCCTTCTGATCATCCTGTGTACATCCCGTTGGAATGGCTGATGGGGATGACACAGACGCAGGTGGAGCGGAATTTGATGAGTTCTTCCAGGGTACCTATTCAAAAGAGCCTCGTGTGGCGCAGAGTGGTAAAGCAGCAGTTTCTGCAGCTGAAACTCTCCCCATGGCCTGAGTTTGATCCCAGCGGAAGCTGGTTTCAGGCAGGCGGCTCGGGTCGACTCAGCCTTCCATCCTCCTGAGGTCGGTAAAATGAGTACCCAGCTAGCTGGGGGAAAGGTAATAACGGTCGGGGAAGGCAACGGCAAACCACCCTGCTCTAAGGCCTGCCAAGAAAACGTCAGCGAAAGCTGGCGTCCCTCCAAGAGTCAGTAATGACTCAGTGCTTGCACGAGAGGTTCCTTTCCTACCTATTCAAAAGCCACTTAAAAATAAACTATGGCAAGGAGATGGCAGGGGTGGGCGGGCAGGCGGGCTTGAGTCTCTAAGATCTATGCTGGGTTAGAAGTACTCTTGGGCTGCTTTGAACCCCACCGGCATCAGTAGTGTCACCTCCTTCTGTCCAGCTTCCATGTGAGTGAGCAAAAAAGCCAAAAGGCAAGGGATGCAACCAGGTGTGTCCCAAAGGATTTATTATTGCCGACGCGTTTCGGACTAATTTGAGTCCTTCATCAAGGCAATCTAAAGGAAATTTTAAGAAGATAGTTTTTTAAAAGTAGGGTTTGTAAAAGTACAATCATAAACACTCATATAATATACCTTAAAACAGTTTTCTAGAATTCATTGTGGTGGGACAATGTTTTAAGGTATGTTGTATGAGCATTTATGATTGTACAATTCCCTACGTTTGTAAAACTGTATCTTTTTAAAATTTCCTTTAGATTGCCTTGATAAAGGACTCGAATTAGTCCGAAACGCATCGGCAATAATAAATCCTTTGGGACACACAGCTCCTAGTTCCGTGCCTTACCTTTTGGCTTTTTTGCTCACTCGTTATTCGGGGTTTCCTTTCTCTTCCAGCTTCCATGTGAACCTGAGAAACACCATGACTGGCAACATCGCCTTGCATATCAACCCCCGACTGAAGGAGGGAGCGCTTGTCCGGAACACGTTTAGCAACAGTGCTTGGGGGTCTGAGGAGAGACACATGTCTGCCATGCCTTTCTTCCCTGGCCAGGCCTTCCATGTAAGACACAACTTGGTAAAATGAGTGTTTACAAGCTTAGGTAGCCCCTGCATGAGATTCCATATACACAGAAGCCTCTTACAAGAGTCTCTGTGCCAATCTCTCTCCCAGGAGAGCTGTTTTCCAGCCTTCTCCTTGCCTCCTGCTTTTTTTTGGCAGAGATAAACAAATTGCTCCCAGCACCTATCTTCTTGTTCTGACCCTGGCTGCTTTCCCCTGTTCTTCAACTGCAGGCAAGAACAGCTGGAAGAGAGAGTAAATAGACCTTTGGTCTGATCCAGGAGGGGTATTTTTATGTTGTCACAACAGGGTTACTGGCAAACATTTAAGGCCATCTATTTAAGCATCACCTCAAACAGAGACTCGTACGTAGCTAAGAAGAGACAGAGGCTGGATTTTTCTTGGAACACATACCAGAGACCAAAGCTTATGAATAATCTTTCACTCTTCCCCAAAAACTATGGGGCTAGGCATCAAAGCATTTTCAGCACCCTTACCAACCAAACTGGTTTCCAGAATTTGTTTTTTGGGAGATCAAGAGAGTTAAATTAGTATAAAACTGATACAATTTGTGTAGTCTAGGTCTCTATGTCTCTTGCAGGGGGTGGATCAGTATGGATTAAGAACTCCAAGTAAAACAAAAATCTTTTGTTTTCTGCCACTAGATGGAGATCGCCAGCCAGAAAAATAGCTACCAGGTGATGGTGAACGGGATGGTGATATTCGATTATGTCCATCGAATCCCTCCAGGACAAGTGGACCAACTGGAAATAGGTGGAGATGTGACCCTTTCTTGTGTACAATACTGACAAATCTCCACTGTTCTTACATGCCATTTTTATTCAAGCCTCTTGTGGAGAGAGAATACCAAAGGCATGTCTACAGATGCCTCTGGATCACTGCTACTTCAAAGCATCTGTCATGCACAGCTGACTTGCAAAATCTAAAATTGATTGTGGCTTCTTCACAATGAACCCTGGGAATTATACTTCTGAATTTCAGAAAAATTGCAGCCATCTTCTGCTAAACTTGTTTAAACTTGATTTAAATTTGTAGTGTAAAGTAGCCAGGCAATGGATAATCATTTCTTACTCAAACTCAAACATTTTAGTTCCTTCTCACACCCTTTCTCTTGGTCACAATTGATACAGTTATGTCAATAATGCCCCGTTTGCCTCTATGGTGGGAAATAAAGTACATTCCAATCAAAATAAAGATGGAATGACAGTTGAAACCGCCATCTTCAATAGTACACTGTATTGCACAATTTCAGTCTGAACACACTTTATAATCAGCCATAAAAGAAAGGTGCATAAATAAAGAGATGCAATTAATAGTCACTCTCCCACTAAATGCCACAAATGCCCAGCCGTCTATTTTCAGATGATTGCATGTTAGGAAAGACATCACTCACTTCAAACAAACTCTCTTCTACCAACATCAAATATAATAGGCTTTTAAATAACCATTTGCTTGGTCACCTCTAGGGAATAAAAGATGTCTCCGGGTGACCAGACAGGGATTTTTTTCTTAACTGGAAGGGTATTAGTTCTTTTCCCCCCATTCACACCAACCATCCTTGTGCCACAAATGAACAACAAAGGTACATGTGGGCTGGTGGACTAGATTCTTCTGATAACTTCCTCACAAGGCTAACGTAACATTGGTATTGCAGGCACATCACACAAATGCTGCAGGCACCGAAATCGAAGTAAACGTGTAAGATGCCAATGTGGTAAGCATAGGCTTTGAGAATGCAGTACACCTTGAAGTGGAATAAACATATAGATCAAGTGCGGTTTTGTTTTGTTTTATTCTGCCGTACTGAAAGAGTGAGGCCTGATCATTACAGGATATGCAAGTGCTGTGATCTAAACACCAGGTGACAAAAGCCAGCTCCATTTCAGTTTCTTACTGCACCTTACAGCCAGGGTCTCCGCAGTCCCAACACTGCTTGAGCTACTGTGTGTAAAAAGCACCTGGTGGGCCTATTGGCTGTTCCAGCTAGGTGTGTACTGGAGGTAGTTCTATCTGGATATCGGGCAGCAGGTTACAGCTGGTAATGATGTCTATCTTGTCTGCGACGCCTCGCAAATCCTCCAGGACAAGCCGGATGTTATGCGAGGCGTTGATGATGCCGTTTTGAGAATTATTGAGCTGCCCGGTAATGGCTCCAATCTCTTTGATGGCTGTCTGGTACACTTGCTTGACAGTGCTGCTGACATCATAGTATAAGCGGGCATTACTCTCAATCAGCTTCTGCTGCAGCAGGGTGCTGTAGCGACCGCGGTGTCGGATACGAAGGGCGGGCTTCTCTTCAACCGCTGTAGGAGAGCCCAGATCGTCATTCCTGAAAACTACCAGTGGAGGCAAATCTGGACTGATCAATGTAGATGTTGCTTTTGGCCCAAGGGGACTTGCATCTTCTTCGTCTGTTTCAGAAGCTTCTCCAGCGACTTTCACCCCATAAAGGCTGGGGAATGAACCCTGAGGCACAGAGGACAGGTAAACCTCTTCCTCTGAATCAGTCTCTGAAGCTTCTCCCTGGACTACAGTTTTATACCCTGGGGCCGTCATTATCCCATCACCTTGAAGGAGGAGGTAGTTTATAGCTGAGAATCTGGAAAGAAAAGAGAGAGGCGAGAATAAACTCAAATGAGAAATCCTTACATTCTAAAGAAGTAAAACATGTCCAGGCAGTGTTGTTAAAAAACAAGAACTGCTTCAAGATCAGCATCCTGCCTTCCCAATATTGGGCACCCAGAGGGCAGATCTATCAATAAGCATCAGGGAACCTCTCCATGAATCCTCCCTGTTCAAAGACAGTGTCTGTTTAAACTAGAGCCAATGAAAACCCACAAGAGGAGACGTCTCTCTCTCCGCAAAACCCTCCTGGTGCCCTTTGCAGGGGCTTCTGCCTAACCCAGTCTTTCCCAGCCTAGATATTTTTTTTAGCTTACAACTCCCATCATCCCTGATGATTGGCCATACCGGCTGCGGCTGATGGGACTGGTGGTCCAAAATATCCCGAAGGCAGAAGGTTGGGGAAGGCTGCTCTTGTATGGGGGGGACCCTCTCATGCCCCCCCCATACAAAACACCCCCCCTTGCCATTCCTTTCCAGAGCGGCCCCAACACCCGCCCCACGCCAGCTCCCTTTCCCAAATCCTGCTCACACAGCCTGACCGTAAGAGCCACTGCTGTCAATAGAGCCCTGCAACCCAGAAAGCATACACAGATTTGCATAATAATAATAACAACAACAGCAATAAATATTGCCTCCAACTAGCCCCGTCTCCTCTTTCTCAGGCACATACCTAAAACTCAGCTCACCCCGTCTTATCCAGGAAGGAGAGCTTCCGCCTCCCTGAGTCACATGACACCGCTAGATCACGTGATCAGCAAGCATCCCGGCTCCCGCAGCCTTTGGTGGCGCATGCGCCTTGCCGGCTTGCTGCCACCTGGCAACAAAGAGAAACGCGCCTCCGGCCTTCAGCTCCTTTCTCTCTCTCACGCGCACGCGCTCAGGTCATTGCAGATCTGAAGCTGCCCCGCACCGGCTTTGTGGTTCATTTGTGGTCCATCAGATTTGTGGGTGGTCTTTTTTTAAAAAAAAAACACACCCACAACCCATTATTTATTTTATTTTATTTTATTTATTTATTTATTTATTACATTTTTATACCGCCCAGTAGCTGAGAAGCTCTCTGGGTGGTTCACAAACATTAAAACCATGAAAAGCAGAAAACAACCAACAATTTAAAAAACATGAATACAAAATACAATTTATTTATTTATTTATTTATTTAATTACATTGTTGGTTTATTTATTTATTTATTACATTTTTATACCTTTTTATATAATTTTAAATGTAATAAAATATATTACATTATATTATATAAAACATATTTTATATAATTTTAAATGTAATAAAATTTATTACATTTTGGTTATCACCTTTAAAGCCCTACATGGCTTGGGTCCAGGCTACATGCGGGATCGCCTTCTCCCGTACAATCCGCCCCGCACACTCAGGTCCTCTGCGAAGGATCTACTTCAGTCTGCCAAAATTAGGCTGACAACCATTACCCAGAGGACCTTCTCTTCTGCTGCTCCCAGACTGTGGATGGCATGCCGGAGGAGACTCGTCAACTTGACAGTCTAGTAGCATTCAAGAAAGCTATCAAGACTGATCTCTTCTGGCAGGCCTATTCAGTGGAATTTTAGGATGCTATTAGGATGTTTTAACAATGTATATTACGTTCTTAATTCAGTTTTATCTAAATGATGATGATGATGATGGTGCAACAGCAGCCTCCCACCCATGTTCCCCAGCAACTGTGCACACCGGCTTCCTGCCTTGAATACTGGAGATAGCAAACAATTATCAGGGTTAGTAGCCATTGATAGCCTTCACCTCCAGGAATTTATCCACACACCCCTTTTAAAGCCATCCAAATTGGTTGCCATCACTACATCTTGTGGTAGTGAATTCCAGAAATTAACTCTGCACTGTGTGAAGAAGTCCTTCCTTTTATCTGTCCTGAATCTTCCCCCATCAGCTTCATGGGATGACCCCGTTGGCTTGTAGTATTTTGGGCGTGGGAGAAAAATTTCTCCCTATCCACATTCTCTACACCATGGATCATGTTGTACACCTCTATTATGTCTCCCCATAGACTCTTTTTTTCCAAGCTAAACGATCCCAGTTGTTGTAACCTTCTAGACTCCACGCCTAAAAGGTGTGATTGCTAAACAAGTTGGTTTCAATATGTTTCAAGTTTCAATCTAATTAAGACCAGCAGATGAAGAGATACGTGCCTACTTGCAATTAATTAGGACACACTTTCCTTTCTAACTCCCACTGTCCCTTCTCCTTCCTTCCCTCCCTCCCACGTTATGACATCCTTGTTCTGTGAGTTGTTTTTTAATTTAACGCTGCATTTGCATCATCATTCACTTTCACTCTTTCTCTGATTTCATTAGAAGTTATATTTGTTTACTTCCAGGTTCAAGAACCTGGCTTCAGTGCATCTCCTAAAATTTAGCAGGAATGGGCATGCACTCTAGTGCAAATTCACTCAGCTGGTGCCAAATCCACCTTTTCAGTGACAAATTGCACTCTTGTACCTTAGTTCCTGTGTTACATGGGGGCAATCTTCCTTGTGGTTTATGCAGAAGCAATTGTCATGTATAAATTTATTTTTTTTATTTTTTTATTGCACTTCTATACCGCTCCCATAGCCAGGGCTCTCTGGGCGGTTTACAAACATTCTAAAATTTTACTTTTGTAAAGTGACCTAGGAGTAGGGTGACCATATGAAAAGGAGGACAGGGCTCCTGTATCTTTAACAGTATACAGAAAATGGAATTTCAGCAGGTGACATTTGTATGCATGTCACACCTGGTGAAATTTCCTCTTCATCACAACAGTTAAAGCTGCAGGAGCTGTACTGCAGCTATAATGTCACCAGATTTAAAAAAGGGCAGGGCACCTGCAGTTTTAACTGTTGTGTTGAAGAGGAAATTTCACCAGGTTCTCCATATATACAAATGACACCTGCTGAAATTGCCTTTTCAATGCAACTGTTAAAGATACAGGAGCCCTGTCCTCCTTTTCATAGGGTCACCCTACCTAGGAGCACCTGCCCGGACCCTAAGATCATCCTCAGGGGTCCTTCTCCATGAGGAAGTAAGGCAGGTGGCTACCAGGAGGAGGGCCTTCTCTGCTATGGCACTCCGTCTGTGGAATGAGTTTCCTAGAGAGGTTTGCCTGGCACCTACATTATACTCTTTTAGATGCCAGGTGAAGACCTTTTTACTTTCTCAGTATTTTAACAGTCTGTCAACTTCCTTTGCTGTTTGAAATTTGTATTTTAAATCTCTATTAATCTCTGCATTGCTGCTCAGTTTTATCCTGGTTGTTTTTGTATTGCATTTTATATTGTGCTTTTATACTGTTTGTTTTAGATTTTGAATTGGTTTTCATGGGTTTAATTTTTGTAAACCGCCCAGAGAGCTTCAGCTATTGGGCAGTATAAAAATGCAATAAATAAATAAAACTTATTTATTTATATTTATTTATTAAAACATGTCTTAACCTGGCATGAGCCTCGTGTGGCACAGAGTGGTAAAGCAGCAGTTTCTACAGCTGAAACTCTCCCCACGGCCTGAGTTCGATCCCAGCGGAAGCTGGTTTCAGGCAGCCGGCTTGGGTCGACTCAGCCTTCCATCCTCCCGAGGTCGGTAAAATGAGTACCCAGTTAGCTGGGGGAAAGGGAATAACGGCCGGGGAAGGCAACGGCAAACCACCCCGCTATAAGGCCTGCCAAGAAAATGTAAGTGAAAGCTGGCGTCCCTCCAAGAGTCAGTAATAACTCAGTGCTTGCACGAGAGGTTCCTTTCCTTTTTCCCTAACCTGGCACTGAAATGAAGCCAGTTGGCAGGGCGTCGCTTGCAGTTGTTAAGATTAAAATGAGAGAGAAGTTAACAAAGCCCCTCCCCCCCTCCTCTGACTCCGATTAAGAGGAGGGAGCGTTTGCCCCGTCATGAATAATGCCGCTCCATTTGCTTACTCTCCCTTCTCCACGTCAGTCTGTATAATTAGAAGAATCAGAACCCCTCATTTAGACCCAGAGAAGTTGACAAGTCTGTTCGAATCTATAAGAGCTCGCAGGGGCTCAGCGGATGTTTGAGTAATTCAACTTGTGCCCCAGGAGGAGCTGAGAGGAGGGGGGGGGGGCGTCACCGCCCATTGCAGCTGTATTGTGGCAGGTTTAAGATGGATTGTTTGGTAGACCGGTGAACCTGTCTAGAGTTTTTGAGATCAGACAGGAGAGGGGCTGGAAGCCCTTCCGCCTTTTTAGAGCGGCTGACGGATGTTTTTAGAGTGTGTTCTGGCGTGGATCCCTCGGATGGTGCCGGCCGGGAAGTGATAGTGAACCGGTTCATAGAGAGGGCACAGCCAGATATTGGAGGGAAATCATTTGGCACACACGCATTTGATTGTTAAAAAGACGAGAAAGTGTATTCAGAAGATTGTGAATTTGCCAAAGTTGCAGAAAGTTAGAAGTGTCATGAGCTAAAAAATTGAGAGACTCATTGAAATTGCAACGAAAGCAAATAGATAGAGTGTAGAAGACGTGCATCAGTGGAATTTTAGAAATTGTTCAAGTTATGAAAAAGCGGCCACCAGGAGGCAGGCACGCTTCATTGCAGCAGTGTTTGATGAGAAAAGGAACCTCTTAAGAAGAACTATTGCTAAATACTGTGAATCAGGACATCTGAGCTGAAAATGGGAGGCACGGTTGGTTCACTGTTCGAGATATAAGGGATGCCTTTTCCTCCATCCCGTTGGATGAGAAAGGCCAACAACTGTTTGCCTTTGAGTAGGATGACCCCTGCACAGGGGAAAAGACTCAACTAGCCTGATGTGTATTGCCTCAAGGGTTCAAACCCTGGAGCCCTGAAGATGTTTTTTTTTTTGTGAAGTTAACAGGCTTCTGTCGATTATAGATACCTCAGTATAGAGAAGTTGCCAAACCCCTTTATGAAAGCCTCCAGAAGGAGAGAAGAAAGGAATAGAAGTGGACAAAAGAGATGAATAAAGCTTTTCTGACTCTTAAAGCTGCTCTTGTAAGTCCACCTGCTTTTGCTTTATCAGATCCATGTAAGCCCTTCCGACTCTATGTCCATGAGCAGAAAGGAGTGGCATCAGGAGTGTTGTGCCAGAAATGTGGCCCCTCCTGGAGACCAATTGGATATTATTCTAAAGTTTTAGATCCAGTAGCCAAAGGGTGGCCTGCCTGCTTGCAGACAGTGGTAGCCATAGCCTTCTTAGAAGAAGAGGCTGAGAAAATGGCTTTTAGGAGCACCCACAGAAATATGGGTCCCTCATGGAGTCCCCCAGATCCTGGGATCTGGAGGAGGTACGAAATTCTTGAATCCAGCTCGACATTCGAGATATGAGATTGCTCTTCTCCTGAATGAGAACCTGACTTTTAGGCCATGTCCCTCATTTAATTTGGCGGCCTTCCTGCCTGTTGATGAACAAGCCAAAGAGAGAATAAAGCATGATTACCTGGAAGTACTTGATCTGGACACTAAATCTAGACAGGACCTTGAAGATGAGCCCTTGAGTGATGCAGAAGATGTGTATGTAGATAGCTCTAGCTATGTAAAAGAAGGAAACAGATAGACTACTGTCAAAAGTTGTTTGTGTGTCCAGGACTTCCAGTGGAAGCCCAGCGAATTGTGGCATCTTGTGAGACATGTCAAAAGGTAAATGCTCCCCGTAGACCCCCCCGCACCAATGGGAGGGAGACCATGGGCTTATTTCCCCTTCCAGCGGGTGCAAATCGACTTTGCAGACATGCCACCTTGCAAAGCGTATAATTACCTCCTTGTTTTTGTATGTCAAGCTACTGGATGGGTAGAAGCATTTCTGTGTCGAACATGTCAAGCTAAAGTTGTGGTGTGTAAAATAATGCAAGAGATAGTGCCAAGATATTCTATGCCAGAGGTCATCGAATCAGATATGGGGCCTCATTTTGTTGCTAGTGTGACCCAAAATCTTTGTAAAATATTAGGCGTCACTTGGCACTTGCATGCCCCCTGGCGCCCACAGGCCTCTGGGCAGGTTGAGCGAATAAATCGGACTTTGAAGGAAACAATGACAAAAATCAGTATAGAAACTAGTTTAAGATGGGTAGATGCACTATCCAAAGTTAGAAGGATGCCTCGAATTTTTTTTTGAAAGTGTCTCCCTTTGAATTGATGTTTGGGTTTCCCCCAAGAGTTATATACTCCAGAAGAGAAGAAGAAAATGGGAATAGGAGATCAAATGTTGAAGGAGCGATTAACTGCCCTACAGCTTATTCTTTTGCATCTCCTTGTGTATACTGTGCCCCAGCAGCAAGTTCCATTGGACGCACCCATCCATCCCTTCCAGCCCGGAAATGAGGTGTTCCTGAGAAAGTGGAATAAAGAGACATTAAAAGCTAGTTGAGAGAGACCACATATTGTGAGGCTAGTGAGCCATTCTTGTATGAAATTGGTGGGTTCATCTAAATGGACACATTGCAGTAGACTTTAAAAAAAAAATACAGAGGACCTCTGCCTCCTCCTGTAACCCAAGCACAGGAGGACACAGGTTTGAAGACACCCTTGCTCCTTGGTGCACCGGAAGCCGCCTTGGACACGGGGGAAGAATCCAGCAAGGAGCCACAATCGCCTGTATGTTATGAGTCACAACACTTAGGCAAGGCCCGAATAAAAATAGCTAAATACACATAGCTAATATCTGAACAGGACCAGCAAGAAGTAGTAGCTGTTCTGTTGTTGATTGGAATTAGAGTAGCAGCATTTATACTGTAGTGGTATCAACTACTTGAGTGAAAGATGAAATATCTGTGGGCAGAGCAGTAAAGCAGCAGTTTCTGCAGCTGAAACTCTCCCCACGGCCTGAGTTCGATCCCAGCGGAAGCTGGTTTCAGGCAGCTGGCTCAGGTCGACTCAGCCTTCCATCCTCCTGAGGTCGGTAAAATGAGTACCCAGCTAGCTGGGGGAAAGGTAATCACGGCCGGGGAAGGCAACGGCAAACCACCCCGCTATAAGGCCTGCCAAGAAAACGTCAGCGAAAGCTGGCGTCCCTCCAAGAGTCAGTAATGACTCAGTGCTTGCGCAAGAGGTTCCTTTCCTTTCCTTTCCTTAGAATGTTAACAATAGGGTGGGCCATATTCATTTTGGGCCCATCCGGGGGTAAAACAAAGAACCAGTGGGCAGAGTTGGCTGAAGATGTAGCTAAAGCTTGGAATAAAACCAAGTGCTTCGTGTGTACATTGCCTCCCTTTGACGCCACTGGAGGAATGCCATTTTTGCCAATACTCCTGAACGCCACCGGGGCTTGGACTAACGTAGGCTTTACCAAGGCTGAATTAACAGCCTGGCCCCCCCTGTATCATGGATCTCAAGGTATCCGAGTGGTGCCTACTCAAGGGCATCTATGTATAAAGCAAACCCTATCAGCAGGGACCGGTTACAATATATCACGTGTGGGAAAATCAACGTGTGAAGAAACATGGGAGATTAAAGTTGTAAATTTATATGGGAAATGGATATGTGGAAATGAAAGTGAAGCCAGCTTTGGAAAATGTTTGTGCTCAAAAGGGCTGTCCAATCCCTGGAAGAAAGTTTGGAATGTTTCTAGCAGCACAGGATGGAATGGTACTCACTGTGACTATAACAAAAACTTGATAGGGCTCCCTAAGAAATATAGCTTGACTATTCAAGTACTTGAAAACCGCAGATATATAGCTTATGGGCCTAATTTTCTTTAGTAGATATGCAGAAAGTATGCGTATAAACACCTATCCTGGAGATAGAGTAGAAGTTGTTATTTAGGAACCTTGATACCCCCCGTGTGGATAGCTGAAGAGCCCAAAATAGAGTGTAAGAAAAGAGAAATTGAGAAAATTGCAGGGGGTCAGCTCAGTCATGGAGAAATACAAATGACTAGCCCCCTGAGAGAATCATCGAGCACTATGGCTCTGCTTCATGGAATAAGCATGAGGTAATGGAGCTCGAGGACCTATCTATAATTTAAATCGCATAATTCGGTTGCAAGCTGTTGTAGAAATTGTAACAAACAGGACTGCACAAGCCTTGAGACAGCCCAACAATTAGATGAAAGCCGAAATGCCATCCTTCAATTAAAACTAGGGCTTGACTATGTATTGGCAAAGGAAGATGTCTTATGTAGGGCCATGAATTGGACTGGCCCAGGACAATGTTGCTTCAATATTTCTGACAACGGGGATGCTGTAAGAGTGTTTGCTGACGAAATAGAAGAAGTTGCCCATGTTCCTGTGCAAACATAGGAAGGATGGGACACAGGTTGGTTAACATCTTGGTTGCCAAATATTAGATGGCTACACGGAATTGTTATGGTAATCGCTGTAATGCTAATAGCTTGTTTAGTAGTACCATGTTGTTTACCTTGTTTAATGGCGTTTATAAAACATATGCAAGAAAGCTTTGCACATAGACAAATGCTTGCCCTATATATGGAATTGCAACAGCAAGATACAGGGACAGCATACCAAATTTGAATTGAATTGGGTCATCCATTGATTTTTTATGATTTTTTTTTTTACATTTCCCCCTTTTTGCAAAGGAGCTGAGGAGTGCTAAACTCACTTCCTGGTAAGCAAAGGGTCGCTGTAGCTCCATGTAGGAAAATTAACACGGGTCTCTGCTCACAGTCCAAAACTCTAACCAGTGGGGCTTAAATGGTGTGTTTGAAATAATCTAAACAGCTGGGGCTGCCAAAAACAGGCCTCACCTTTTGCGCTGCTGAAAGTTTTCAATTTGGTCACCTATCCAAACCCTGACCAGACCCAGAGCTAGAGAGACATGGCGTATAATAGCACATCAATTACAGTTTGATCCATTCTCTCATGCTAAATTGACAATATGGGGAAACCCAAATTTAAAAATTGGAAAGAAAACATTTCTGTGGAGGACACGGACAGATAAGATGATTTTTTCTTTGGATCAATTTGTGTGTTAAATACAATTTACCTGCTACGGCTCAATGGCAGTACTTGCAATTGCAACACTTGTTGGAATCTAGGTTTGGCCCAGCTGCTCCTTCAGAGCCTCCAGCATTATTAAAAACACTTCCAATAGCTGAAATGACACATAGATCCACAATTCACATATACAAATATTTAATAGCAGCAAGTAAATATGATACCCATAGTTTAAGACTGGATTAGAATAGGGAATTGGAGTGTCCTATCTTGCCTAACCAATGGACGGTTGCTCTAACATCTGTTTCTGAAGCTTCTATGGATCTTTAGGCTACCTCTTATTCAGCCAAAAGTTTTGTTTCCGGTTTATTGGTCTCCACAATGCCGTTTCAATAAGGGTTTGTCTAACTTACATAATTGTTGGAGATGTAATGCATCAAATGCTTCTTTAACTCAAATGTTTTGGCAATGCCCAGTAGTTGGCCCCTTTTGGGAGGAGGTTATAATAAGGATGAACTTTGTACTGAAACAATCTATAATATGGAAGAATGTGCATGTCCTTCTAAATTATTTACCGGTTTCCTGGAATTTAACGCAAGGACAGCGCAGATGGATCTTCAGAGCCCTTATGACAGCCAAAAGACTTATATTATCACATTGGAAGGACAAATCTACACCTCCAATAATGCAATGGATTGAGGACCGAATAACATTATCAACTTTTGAATGCGTGTTATATAGATGCAACTTGCAAGAGGATAAATATACGGATATTTGGTCTGCTTTTCTTGTAACCTTTGTATAACTCTCTTCCTTTTTTTTTAACAGTTTATATGATGGAAGTGATGATAATTCTGTATACACAATCTATGTTTTTTTTTCTGTTTTCACGATGTATTTTCTGTTTTGTTTGTTGATATTCACAATACAATTAAAAAAATTATTGATTTATTTACAATATTTTTATACCGCTCCCCATTGAAAATTTCGGAGCAGTGTACAAGATAAAATAAAATAAAAACAAAATAAAACACTTTAAAATAGATTTTAAAATAAGCAAAATGTACAGTGAACCGTGGCTGGACATTAAGGAAAGGCTTCCTGGAATAATGACATTTTCAGGAGGTGCTGAAAGGAATACAAAGTTGGTGCCTGCCTGACCTCCAGAGGCAGGGAATTCCATAGGAGGGGGGCCACCACGCTGAAGGCTCTTCCCCTGGTGGACTCCAATCAGAGGATGGGTCTATGTGGAACCACCAGGAGCAGGCCCTCAGATGACCTCAGTGACTGGGCAGGTTGGTAGGGGAGAAGGCGCTCTCTCAGGTAACCTGGTCCCAAGTTGTTTAGGGCTTTGTACACAAGTACAAGAACCTTAAATCTGGCCTGGTAGCGAATAGGGAGCCAGTACAGTTCCCTCAGCAGAGGAGTTACATGCTGGAAAGGGGAGCTCCGGACAACAGCCGAGCTGCAGCATTCTGCAGTATCTCCATCTTCTGGAGCAGTTTTAAGGGCAGCCCCACATAAAGCATATTTGCAGTAATCCAATCTTGAGGTTACCAATGCCTATACAACCATGGCCAAGCTGTCCCTGTCCAGGAGAAGCCGTAGTTGGTGAACCAACCGAAGCTGGTAAAAGGCACTCCGAGCCGTGGTGGCTACTTGAGCCTCCAATGACAGAAATGGGTCTAAGAGTACCCCCAAACTATGAACCTGTTCTTTCAGAGGCAGTGCAACCCCATCCAGAACAGGCAATGAGCCTGTCTCCCGGACTCGGGAACCACTCACTCACAGGGTTTCCGTCTTTCCAGGATTCAGTCTCAGTTTATTGGCCCTCATCCAGCCCATTACTGAGTCTAGACACTGGTCCAGGACCTGCTCAGCCTCACCTGATTCAGTTGTCACAGGGAGATAGAGCTGCGTGTCATCAGCATATTGATGGCATTTAGCTCCAAATCCCCTAATGACTGCTCCCAACGGCTTCATATAGATATTAAATAACATTGGGGACAAGATGGTGCCCTGTGGCACCCCATAGCTCAATTGCCAAGGGGCCAAGGAGTGGTCAACCAATGCTACTGTCTGAAAATGACCTCGTAGGTAAGACTTGAACCACTTTAACACAGTGCCTCCAATGCCCATCCCACGGAGTCGATCCAGGAGGATACCATGGTCAATGGTATTTAAAGCTGATGAGGATTAACAGGGCTGCATTCCCCCTGTCCCTCTCTCGATAAAGGTCATCCATCAGAGTGACCAAGGCTGATTCAGCCCCGTAACCAGATCGGAACCCAGACTGGAATGGGTCTAGATAATCAGTATCCTCCAAGAGTGTCTGCAGTTGCTCCGCCACAACTCTCTCAAGTACTTTCCCTTAAAAATGGGTGTTTGCGACTGGGCGGTAGTTGTTTAATACCCTCGGGTCCAGAGTGGGCTTTTTCAGGATTTTTCTTCAAATTTCATAATCCCCCCTTCATGGATTTGTTACCAAAAATCCTGACAAATCCAGGGTTTTCCTGTCATATGGTCACCCTACTAAGTGGTCAGGATGTACTAGCAATTCAACCCAAACTGGATGCTTCCCAGCTCCTGTCGGTCTCTCCTCCCCGCTCCCTGCCCTTGGCTCAGTTTAAAAGCTGCTGCATTACCTGTTTTACGCTAAGCACCAGCAGCCCAGGGCCATTCTGGCTCAGGAGTCATATTGCTTGACGTGGTTCAAAAATGCAGGAATTTGCAAGAAGCAGATCGTCCACTAAGCAAGCACACACACACACTCCCACATAAAAATGACATCCCTGGGTGTGTCCCAGCATGTTTATCCCAGTGTGATAAGAGGTGGAAACCTTGCACGGCTTCATTGTAGGGAAAGCAGGAGAAGGGATGAGAGAGATGGCATCCCAAGGGGTTTCCATCCTGGACCAGGCACTGCCTGCTGTGGGAGGCCTAACTTTGCTCTGGCTTCTTCTGAAGGCTGCCTGGGGTTTTGGATACAGAGTGAGGACTTACGTGCTCTCTGAGGTGTGGAAAGGGCTAGATCTGAACCATTATGGACCCTGGGCAGGTGAGTGCTATGCGGTTATTATTATTATTATTATTATTATTATTATTATTATTATTATTTATATAGCACCATCAGTGTACATGGTGCTGTACAGAGTAAAACAGTAAATAGCAAGACCCTGCTGCATAGGCTTACATTCTAATAAAATCATAATAAAACAATAAGGAGGGGGAGTTACCCACCCTCTACTCCCACAATTTATATTTGGGGGACGCAACAGCAGGACATACGTTGAGTAGGACTGCAACATTATTCAGTCACTTAATGGCCCTGTTCAGAAGACACCTTAAACCATTGCTTTACGTGTCTTCTGAACGGGGTCAATAACTTAAAACCTAATGAAGTTCAACTCTTTTAATAAATAGGAAGATGCCCAGATCAATCTGGGCAGCAATAAAAACATGCTACTTGTTATTAATATAAGTAAAGATGTGTTCTTAAAGAGTATGCACTTATAAAAATGGGGCGGGACAAAATCACTATTTTGTCCCTGCACTCCTTCTCTGAATGTCACCAGAAGCTAAAACTGTATAGTTCTAGGTTCAAGAAACCGGCTTCATAATAACCCCCTTTGCAAAGTCTCCCTCCCTAAACCTTTTGGGCAGCACACTTTTTAAAATTTAGTAATAGCGGGCATGACATCCGGTGCAAATTCACTGAGCAGTTTTCTCAGCCATTTTATAATTTTTTGGGCCCACTCTAGCATTCATGTCTCTGGCTATTAAGCTTAACGGGTCAGTGAACAGTCAAATAGAGATGTGAGCTGCACTTGGTCCAAATCAGTCCATTTAAAAACCCCTTCCTACTTTGAGTTCTGAGGGGAGCAATATACATTGATCAAAATAAGTTTCACATCACTGGGCAACTCAATTTGGAGAGTTAAAATATTACTACTAGACCCAACTTCTAACTGTGAGATAGTTGGGTTAGAATCAGCTGAGAGCATCTGATTTGACAGAGGGAAAACAGTGTACTACATACCCTGGAAGGGAAAGTCTGGTGAGGCAACCCAAGTTTCTTTAATGCAAAGAATTTCAAAGTTTGCACAAAACTCTTTAAAATCCGTATCTACTTGCTTGGAAGACCAAGGCTGTAGCTAGACCTAAGGTTTATCCCAGGATCATCCCGGGTTCGTCCCTGCCTGAGCACTGTGTGGCACTTAGATGAACAGGTTTGACCCCAGGACAATCCTGGGATAAACCTTAGGTCTAGCTACGGCCCAAGAGTTACAAGAGTTACATTACAAGAGTTTTTATGTCAATCCAACTCTACAATCTGGTTCATCTCCCCTCCTTTGTCCCACAAACACAGACTCGTTATTGTTAATTGTGTTTACACAAGCTCATCTTTTTACTTGTATTCTATCTTTCTAATTATATTAAATTGCGATGGCTTATCACTTTTGGAAATGAAGATTTCATTCAGGGCACATCTACATGGGCTCTTTACACCAAAGCAAATGCGCAGATTCGCATTTTCGGGCACATGACACTGCCGTCCATTCGCAGCAGCACCATGTTTTTAACCCGATAATGCGCATATTTACAGTTGTGATTTAATGCGACTTTTGAGCAACGTTCGAATGTGCACCATGTTAAACTGATGTGTCGTCGGGGGAGTTAAACTGATTGGCTGAGCTTCCATCTCCCCACCTATCACATCCTCCTCTGGCTCCCTCGTTCCTTCGCGCCCTTTCATTTTTTAATTCTATGATTTCCAGAGCTCTGCAGATAGAGCTTATATTAAATATGAAAACAAACGGGGAAATGGGCAGCCAGAGGCAGGAGATGTGTTGTTTTCAATGCTCTGCTTCCCTCCACTCTCGTATCCTCCTGTGCTGCCTCGTTCCTTTCCCCGGCTTTTTCCTTTCCCCCGCTGGTTCCTTTCCCCCGCTGGTTCCTTTCCCCCGCTGGTTCCTTTCCCCCGCTGGTTCCTTTCCCCCGCTGGTTCCTTTCCCCTGCTGGTTCCTTTCCCCACTGGTTCCTTTCCTCCACTGGTTCGTTTTCCCCACTGGTTCATTTTCCCCGCTCGTTCCTTTCCCCGCTCGTTCCTTTCCCCGCTCGTTCCTTTCCCTGCTCGTTCCTTTCCCCCCCTCGTTCCTTTCCCCCACTGGTTCCTTTCCCCCGCTGGTTCCTTTCCCCTCCTCGTTCCTTTCCCCTCCTCATTCCTTTCCCCTCCTCGTTCCTTTCCCCTGCTTGTTCCTTTCCCCTGCTGGTTCCTTTCCCCACTGGTTCCTTTCCTCCACTGGTTCGTTTTCCCCACTGGTTCATTTTCCCCGCTCGTTCCTTTCCCCGCTCGTTCCTTTCCCCGCTCGTTCCTTTCCCCCCTCGTTCCTTTCCCCCCCTCGTTCCTTTCCCCCACTGGTTCCTTTCCCCCGCTGGTTCCTTTCCCCTCCTCGTTCCTTTCCCCTCCTCATTCCTTTCCCCTCCTCGTTCCTTTCCCCTGCTTGTTCCTTTCCCCTGCTTGTTCCTTTCCCCCACTCGTTCCTTTCCCCTGCTCGTTCCTTTCCCTCGCTCACTGTTGACGCTGTAGTGTGACACTCATTGCGTAGATTCGAATCTACGAAAATTCAGCTTTATATTTAATGAGGAGCAATCCCGTTGTCGTATAGATGGGGGCTCATTCATTCATTCACTGAGCAGTTTTCGAGTCCACCTGTTTGTGGCAAAATAATCTCTTGCACCTTAGTGCAGATGTTATATAGGTCACACACTGTTTGTTGTTGTTGTTGTTGTTTTGCTTTGTGCAAAAGCAATTTTTAAAGTGACCTAAGATGAGCAAGGTCCTTCAGGCTTCTCACAGAATTTATGCATGAAACACATCAGTGTGGAATTCATAATTCTTGTTCATACCCTGTGCCTTCTGTTGTATTGTCTTTGTAGTGGTGACTGGAGCCACAGCTGGTATTGGAAAAATCTATGCACATGAGGTAAGTAAACTGTGTCCAGGGAAACCAATAGTGCCGTAGGATTCACTGCAGAGTACAATGTGGGATCTCTGGCTCCTTTTCAAACCTAGTTCCAGCACAGACCGCCTTCCTGCTACAGGCATAGACTTCTCTCATGCTTTCCCTTTGTCTAGGAGCTTTTCTACATGAGGTTTTTTTTTTAACCTACACGTTTTCTGAGGCTTCTACTTCTAGATACTTTGCGGGATTTAGATTGTCTCTTTTACACATGTTTCTCCCACCCCCATGTTTTTCTTTCTTTCTCATGATTCTATACGTTCCATTAGACAACTATTAGGTACCCACTGTGTTATAATGGAACGGCGCAAATACATGAGACTTCTATAACGCCATTGAGAAAAATACCAGACTTTCCTTGTTAAGGGGGCGGGGGACATGATCATGGTTTCAAAGCGAGGGAGAGGTTCTGGAGGATGACAACACTGTGTAAAGGACCCGCAAACTGCCGTGAGTGGGGCATCATGAGTGCACAATAAAAGCCTCAAGTAGAAAGGCTCTCGTAGGAGGAAGAAAAATCATTCAGCTCCGCCTTTAACCAATACCTTCTTGGGCCATGCTAGGTAGCATTGAAACACATCACCAGACTATTATCTGTCCTTTTCACATCATAATTTATTTATTTATTAAATTTATATACCGCCCCATAGCCGAAGCTCTCTGGGTGGTTTACAAAAGTTAAAAACAGTGAACATTAAAAAGCATACAAAATTTTAAACCATCAAAATATAAAAACAACAGTATAAAACAACAGTATCCATCTAAACAACATTTCTGGGGTCCGTTAAAAGACAAACAAACTTATCCTATGTTGTTAAACGCTGTTAAATGCCTGGGAGAAGAGGAAAATCTTGACCTGGCGCTGAAAAGATAACAATGTTGGCGCCAGGCGAGCCACATTGGGGAGATCATTCCATAATTGGGGGGCCACCACTGAAAAGGCCCTCTCCCTTGTTGCCATCCTCCAAGCTTCCTTCGGAGCAGGCACTCGGAGGAGGACCTTAGATGTTGAGTGCAGTGTACAGGTAGGTTCATGTCGGGAGAGGCGTTCCGTCAGGTATTGTGGTCCCAAGCCATGTAAGGCTTTATAGGATTATATAATTGGAAGGGATC